>NC_041393.1:292366980-292459548 GCF_002162155.2 Triticum dicoccoides
TTGTTGTTGTTGTTGTTGTTGTTGTTGCTGCTGCTGCTGCTGTTGTTGCTGTTGTTGTTGTTGCTGTTGTTGTTGTTGTTGTGTGACGCCCGGATAATCAAGCTACAGTAACCTCTGCTAATGAGACCACGTCACCACTCTTACTGTTGTAAATCTCACGTTCAATTCCGTTCGAATTTAAAATTTAAAATCAAGTCAAATGATAAAGTTTTCAAAAATTAGAACAAAAATGTTCGGTGGTTGCCAAATATTACAAAAATAATTATGGTGTAAGGTTCACAATTTTATAAAATGCCGAAGTGTTTATAAATAAATAAAAACAGAAAAGAAAATAAATAAAAGAAAAACAGAAAACAATAAAAAAAAGGAAGAGAAACCCCCCTGGACCCTGGCCCAACTGGGCCGACCCCAGGCCCAGTCGGCCACCCCCATAACCCCCACGCCCCGAAACCCTAACCCCCAGATCCCCCACTACCCACTCCCACGATCCCCACCTCCCCCTCGTCTCCCTCACCCGCCGCCACCACACAACACACACACACAAGCACGCACGCACGCATCGTGCCGGGGAGAGGATCTCCCCGCGCCCGATCCCCTCGCGTGCATCGGCGCCTTCGCCTCGCCGTCCTCCTCGTCGCCGCCTCTCCGGCTCGCCTTCCCCCTCGCCCCTCTTCCCCGACCCGATCTGGATCGGGAAGGGGCAACGAGCCCGACGCCGCCGCCTCCACCTCGTCGTTCTACCCCGCCGGACTGCCTCCTCTTCGACGCGCGTCACCGTCCTCCTCCCCGCGCCCCATTGCCCCGATCCCTGCATCCCGCAGTGAGCCCCGACTCCTCCTCCCCTCCTCTGTCTCACGCGCTCACCGCGGCCGGGTCGCGCCCTGGCCGAGCGTGGCGCCCCGTCCGGCCACGCCACTTTGCGCTCGCCTCGCCCGAAGATGTCGCTCCTTCATCCCCTGTCCCCACGTCCCCGTGTCGCCTCCCACTGCGGTGATCGCCGCTCCGGCCGCTTGGCCGGCACCGTGGCCTCCGGCCCCGCCTTGCGCCATCACCTCCCCTGCTCCGGCCACCTCGGCCATGGCCTCGCCCCTTTCCTAGCGTCGCCGCTGGCCATTGGCCGCGTGCGCCCCGCTGCCTGCTGCCGTTCCTGCCGGCCCCGCTGCTCGCCGGCGCTGGCCGCCCCTCTCCCCGACCCCATCGGCGCCCGCGCGCCCCACCGGGTGCGTCCTCGTGGCTGCGCCCATGCGCCCGGACTCCCTGTGCCCGTAGCCCACACCTGCTATGGCCCCCTTGCCTATGACATGTGGGGCCCCAACCCCCCCACAGAACGTTTATAAAAAATAATAATAATAAAAATTAATAAAAACAATAATTAAAATAAAAACAAATTTAATTAACTAATTAATTAATTAATTAATTAATTAATTAATTAAATTAAGTTAATTAACCTTAATTAATTAATCTAATTAACCTGTTAGCTTAATTAAACAGTGATTAGTTTAACTAAACCCTAATTAACCTAACAGCGTATGACAGGTGGGTCCCACTGGACCCACGCGTAAGTTTGACTTAGTCAACTCTGTTGACTGCTGACGTCAGCATGACATCATGCTGACGTCATAAATCCATTTTTCGAATTAATTAAATAATTAATTAATTAAATTCCAGAAATTAATATAATCTTTAGAAAATCATATCTTTTAATCCGTAACTCGGATTAAAATATTTTCAACATGAAAGTTGCTCAGAACGTCGAGACAATTCTGGATACGCAACCCGTTCGTCCGCCACACACCCCTAACCTATCAAACCCGCAACTTTCCCCCTCCGGCTCTTCTGCCCGAAAACACGAAACACCGGGAATACTTTCCCGGGGGTTTTCCCCCTTCACCGGTATCACCTACTACCGCGTTAGGGCACACCGAACACCGCGTATTGCCTTGATATATTTTATGGTGCTTTGTTTGCTCTGTATTCATTATTTCTTCCCCCTCTTCTCTCCGGTAGACTACGGGACCGACGCTGCTGCTGACCAGTTCGACTACGGAGTTGACGACCCCTCTCTCTTGCCAGAGCAACCAGGCAAGCCCCCCCCCTGATCACCAGATATCGCCTATTCTCCTCTATACTGCTTGCATTAGAGTAGTGTAGCATGTTACTGCTTTCATTAATCCTATTCTGATGCATAGCCTGACATTGTCGCTACATCTGATGATACCTTACCTGCAATCCTAAATGCTTAGTATAGGGTGTTAGTTTATCATCATTGGCCCTACATTCTTGTCAGTCTGCCTTGCTATACTATCGGGCCGTGATCACTTGGGAGGTGATCACGGGTATATACTATACATACATACATACTATACAGATGGTGACTAAAGTCGGGTCAGCTCATTGAGTACCCGCAAGTGATTCTGACGAGGGGGCTGAAAGGACAGGTGGCTCCATCCCGGTAGAGGTGGGCCTGGGTTCCCGACGGCCCTCGACTGTTACTTTGTGGCGGAGCGACAGGGCAGGTTGAGACCACCTAGGAGACAGGTGGGCCTGGCCCTGTTCGGCGTTCGCGGATACTTAACACGCTTAACGAGATCTTGGTATTTGATCTGAGTCGGCTACGAGCCTATACGCACTAACCATCTACGCAGGAGTAGTTATGGGTATCCCGGCGTCGTGGTATCAGCCGAAGCACTTCAGACGTCAGCGACGGAGCGGCGCGCGCCGAATTGGACTGGAACGCCACTAGGCTAGGTCTGCTTTCGGCCGCCCACGCAACGTGCAGGTGTGCTCAGGGCGATGGGCCCAGACCCCTGCGCGCTTAGGTTTAGACCGGCGTGTTGGCCTCTCTGTTTTGCCTAGGTGGGGCTGCGACGTGTTGATCTTCCGCGGCCGGGCATGACCCAGAAAAGTGTGTCCGGCCAAATGGGATCGAGCGTGTTGGGTTATCTGGTGCACCCCTGCAGGGAAGTTAATCTATTCGAATAGCCGTGATCTTCGGTAACAGGACGACTTGGAGTTGTACCTTGACCTTATGACAACTAGAACCGGATACTTAATAAAACACACCCTTCCAAGTGCCAGATACAACCCGGTGATCGCTCTCTAACGGGCGACGAGGAGAGGATTGCCGGGTAGGATTATGCTATGCGATGCTACTGGAGTTGCTACCTGGATATGCTACTTGGAGATGCTACTTGGAGGACTTCAATCTACTCTCTTCTACATGCTGCAAGACGGAGGCTGCCAGAAGCGTAGTCTTCGACAGGATTAGCTATCCCCCTCTTATTCTGGCATTCTGCAGTTTAGTCCACTGATATGGCCTCCTTACACATATACCCATGCATATGTAGTGTAGTTCCTTGCTTGCGAGTACTTTGGATGAGTACTCACGGTTGCTTTCTCCCCCCTTTTTCCCCCTTTCCTTTCTTTCTGGTTGTCGCAACCAGATGCTGGAGTCCAGGAGCCAGACGCCACCGTCGACGACGACCCCCTACTACACCGGAGGTGCCTACTACTACGTGCAACCCGCTGACGACGACCAGGAGTAGTTAGGAGGATCCCAGGCAGGAGGCCTGCGCCTCTTTCGATCTGTATCCCAGTTTGTGCTAGCCATCTTATGGCAACTTGTTTAACTTATGTCTGTACTCAGATATTGTTGCTTCCGCTGACTCGTCTATGATCGAGCACTTGTATTCGAGCCCTCGAGGCCCCTGGCTTGTATTATGATGCTTTTATGACTTGTTTTATTTGTAGAGTTGTGTTGTGATATCTTCCCGTGAGTCCCTGATCTTGATCGTACACATTTGCGTGTATGATTAGTGTACGATTGAATCGGGGGCGTCACAAGTTGGTATCAGAGCCAACTGCCTCTAGGAATCCCCCTTCCAACTCCTTGGCCGAAGTCGAGTCTAGACGTTGCAAAAACTTTTACTAACATGGCTGTGTGGCCCATGGGCCCACATCGCCATCGGGTGGTAGTACGATCTTTTACTCCTCGACCTATACTCTGGGACTCTGATCTCTCTACTATTCGGGTTAAATGAATTTGCTAACTCTAAGATTAGGATCTCGTGATCGCATCCACCCGAAGAGCCCCTTATTGCAGAGGATCGCCTGCTACATCAGAAGATTCCGAAGATACTCTCTGATGTTCTCTCGAGACTTGTGCCCATCACTTTGGCTATTCCTGACCACCGATAAATCCGTATGGATAACTACTTACACTTGCCATTCATACGATCATCCCCCATTGATCTTGTTATTACAAGATACCCCGAAGTTTTCTCTATTGTTCCGAGAATACTTTGTGCCTACTGCAGGCAGTTCTTTGCCACATGAATACCCCTTCGAATAAATCCTCGCACTTGTCGAGTATCCGCTCATCCCCAGTTGTTCATGTGTTTCACTAAAGTCTTCGAAATAATATTCGATCTTCCGAAAATCCTTTGGGGCCTTTGTCTCTTGAAATTCTTGCTTGCTTGCATTATGGATAATCCCATAAGTCTCGTAGTCATATTGACATTCCTTGTCATTACCATTTTGAGTCTGTTGACTCAATATGATTGCGAATACACGCAATCATCATTGATCCTTATAAATTACCTTTCCGGCTGAGCTGCAATTCTTTTAACTGGAATTGGTTCTCGACCAATCCAATTGTCGTTGATTGTACCCTAAGGCTATTCAACTTATCCATTCCTAATCAGAGCATTGCTTCTGATCCCTTGACATGGAATTCATAATTCCTTTGCAATTAAGCTTTGAATTAGTCAGTTGTTTCTATAATCTGATCTCCTTGCATTCTTCTTCCTCTAGTTGAGTACCGATACTCGTATCAGATCCTTTTTGGACCATCAAGTCCTTTGTTGGATTGTTATCCGACAGTGTCCTTCACATTTGATCACTTTGTGAGTTCTCCCCCTGATACATAATGCCTTTGTTAAGTTGTATCCTCTGCTTGGCCAACCATGCTCTGCTTTCGGGCTTGTGTTATTTACTCTTGAAACTTGTGGTATATGTTTCTAAGAAGCCCCTATGGGTTGAACATATGCCTTCTCTAAACCGTGTGAACCCGAAAGTTTTCACGAGTCATACTCTTCTGGTGCTTCACCAGATAAAATTTCAACACTGCAACTTCATCGAACGTGAGAAGTGAATGAAAGGTTATGCATTGGAGAAGTGGGAGTCGACCTTGAACCTTGTGTTCATGCCCATGGACGCGATATATATCCTATCATGAAAGCTTCTTGTAACAATAACTATTTCCTTGATAACTAACCTAGGGTAACTGTGAATTGATCCCTTGCAACCATGGTTCCGACCATGATTGTTCTTCTTTGATCTCATTTCTCGGACAAGTTAAAAACAATTGTCTTCTATGGATCAATACACCAGTCCAACCTTTACTTTGATCTTGTGTCGAGTATTACCCCCCTGATATCTCGAGATTATCAGGGAACTGCATAACATCTTATGAGTTCTTCATCAAGTGCTACCTTCCCACTGATTCCAATTTCTCACGGGCTCTGAGTTATTAAACACTCAAAGACACCGATAACTGAACCAAGTCCGCACTACGGTTCAACAACTCTTCAGTAAGCTTCTATAAGTACGAGTTTGTACCCGATCACGCCATTCCTAGCCTGTTTGGCTATATCATTGTCGTGATGATTTTAACTGTGCTACCCGGTCCTTCTTCTCGGAGCACAATTTTCGACGATGAATTAAGCTTACGTCGATTTTCCTCGTCATTCCCTTTCACCTTAAACAACAAGCTTGAGTTCGAGTTTATGTCATAACCGTGGTTCCATTAACCTCTTGCTTCATCATTACTTTGACTTGATGTCGTCGCTGATTGATCACATCGGCATGGAAACTCTCGACACTTGTGTCGTGATCATCATCAACCTTATGAGCTCTTCCAGGAATTCAGTTGAATTCATGATGGGTAATACCATCCTTGCCCCTCGATGATTCCTGTTCTCATCGACCACTTTATTGCCTTCCGTTCAACACAACTTGTTCGTGTTTGGTGTAAACCTTGAGATCACTGCTAACCAGCAGTCGATCTTCCTTGCCTCGGTAGTATTACCATCTCTTTTGTCAAGAATGTGGTGAGAATTTCACCACCTCTTAATAATTCTTCATAACATAATATTTCTTGCCATCTTCGTTCATTCCTTGGTCCCCGTATTGTTTTCAACCGGAATACCGACAATGGAGCTATGACGTGTGAATTCAAAACTTCTAACAACCCTATTGCTTTGAAGTGAATGGGCAATAGTTCATTCTAAGTCCTTCGCTAATTGAATCACCATTCTGACATTGGTCGTGCAACCCAACCCATATTTCGGGCGCACCTTTCAACCAATGTTTAATTGTGTATGTTTTCCTCGAGCATACTTCCTTATATCGTTTGATCTGACAAATGTTATCTCCTTGTTCACTTAATGGTGGAAATCCATCTTTTGGGAATCTCGGTGAATTGCCGTTGAGTTCACCAGACACCTCCTTGTCCTCTCCTTGGGTTAATGATGGACTCTTGTTAACGGACATCACTTCATAGTTCATTTCCCCGAGAATCTTACAATGTCATCTCGTCAATTTGCGTTGCACCTTTTTCTTCTCAGGTATCCTAAGTCTGAGGTATCCTGACACCAATCGAATCGGAATCTCGGTCAGATATGATGGTTGGGACAACTTTCCAAGAGTTATGATGTTGATCCTTTGATGACCCGGTAACATGATGTCATGCCTAGCACCCCCCCCCCCGGCTGGAGGACCTATCATTATAGATCCCTTTTCAGCAAGGTTACCCATTCATCCATGAGGAAATTGTAAGACTTATTCTATAAGTTGTTTCCGATGGATCCTTTGTGTCCAAAGTCTAGCCTTTGATTGAAGACCATGTCAATGCTATCTCGAAGCATGTCTGTGGTACTCCGAATTTCAACAAGACCATTTGAAGCCAATGCTAAATGTTTCTTACTAAATTATCCAAACACCGTTGTATGGGTAATGCCATGATATTCTCTCCCCTTACCTCAAGAGTTTTCGACATAATATCCTTTCATGGATATCGTGCTCTGCTTGTCCTTGGGAAGGATATACCCCTGAAATATGTGTTTAAACACATTTTCCTTTCCCTTGTTCTGTTTAATTTGTTAATCATATTTTCCTTTCCATTGTTGGGTTAACCTTTATTGTGATTTATATGATCTAAGAAGTAAAGATTCGCTGCTTATATAAACACCTCGGTTGTACGACTCTGTCAATAAGACCCTGTTTCTATTGTTGATGGCATTTCGGTAACCGCCGATGGATGAGAACTTTGCCTCTTGGCCTGCCTCGTTCAACGAGCAGGAAAATAGTTCTCTTCGTCCCTCGCCCTTGGTATCGACGTTGTCGCCGACATAATCGACAGGCTACCCCCCTGACATGCCTTGCTTGCATGATCACGCAAGACGTCTCCGCCCTTCCTACTTTAACCACATGATGGGCCCATAACCCACAGTTCCACAGGATCGAAACCTGACTCTCCTGTACCCCCTGTTTCCAAAGTTATTCCTCCCGCGTGGACTCGTATGTAATTCATGAGCCACCTTCCGATGAGATCATCAATTCTGGCATCAGACACAATAATTATTCCGTGGCTTTGAAACCATTTTCACCTTAGGTCTAGGCATTGAACGATTGCCTGGCTGCTTGAAACTTCTTATTGTACCTTCCAACTTCACTCTCGATGTGTTTTATTTGTTCAACTCGAGAGGTAGTCATATGATCCTTCATGGATTAATCCCAGATCATTAACCTTATAACATTCTGTCATTGCTGACCTGCCTCGTTACCTATTCGTAAATACGATGAAGATCCCGAAGAAAGGATGCCGACTTCATCATGATGACCTAAAGCGGAGAAATGAAGACATCAATGTATTGGACCGATCTCTTCGAGAAGAGCAAGCCAGAATGAGAAGACCCGCTAGATTCGTTACCAAACCTTCCCCCCTTTCACTACCTCTTAAATCTCGGGACGAGATTTCTTGTAGTGGAGGAGAATTGTGACGCCCGGATAATCAAGCTACAGTAACCTCTGCTAATGAGGCCACGTCACCACTCTTACTGTTGTAAATCTCACGGTGATTCAATCCCGTTCGAATTTAAAATTTAAAATCAAGTCAAATGATAAAGTTTTCAAAAATTAGAACAAAAATGTTTGGTGGTTGCCAAATATTACAAAGATAATTATGGTGTAAGGTTCACAATTTTATAAAATGCCTAAGTGTTTATAAATAAATAAAAACAGAAAAGAAAATAAATAAAAAGAAAACAGAAAACAATAAAAAAAGGAAGAGAAACCCCCCTGGACCCTGGCCCAACTGGGCCAACCCCAGGCCCAGTCGGCCACCCCCATAACCCCCACGCCCCGAAACCCTAACCCCCAGATCCCCCACTACCCACTCCCACGATCCCCACCTCCCCCTCGTCTCCCTCACCCGCCGCCACCACACAACACACACACACAAGCACGCACGCACGCATCGTGCCGGGGAGAGGATCTCCCCGCGCCCGATCCCCTCGCGTGCATCGGCGCCTTCGCCTCGCCGTCCTCCTCGTCGCCGCCTCTCCGGCTCGCCTTCCCCCTCGCCCCTCTTCCCCGACCCGATCTGGATCGGGAAGGGGCAACGAGCCCGACGCCGCCGCCTCCACCTCGTCGTTCTACCCCGCCGGACTGCCTCCTCTCCGACGCGCGTCACCGTCCTCCTCCCCGCGCCCCATTGCCCGATCCCTGCATCCCGCAGTGAGCCCCGACTCCTCCTCCCCTCCTCTGTCTCACGCGCTCACCGCGGCCGGGTCGCGCCCTGGCCGAGCGTGGCGCCCCGTCCGGCCACGCCACTTTGCGCTCGCCTCGCCCGAAGATGCCGCTCCTTCGTCCCCTGTCCCCACGTCCCCGTGTCGCCTCCCACCGCGATTTTCGTAGTTTAGATCGAGTCTCTTCTTCATACCTACAATCCATGAAAAAGCCACAAAAAAAATTAGGGTTAGTTCATCATATCCGAACCAATCTGAGCCTTTGCATAATCTTTTTAGGGTTTTGCTTTGTTGAATTTGTGGTTGCATCGTCGTGTCTAGTTGCTGGTCTTAGAGTCTAGTCTTTTAGAGTTTCGAGTTCTGGTCATAAGTTGTCATGCCGACAAGCATTGGCGCGAACTAACTTTTCTGCAGGCCGACCTTCATCATGGACACCGCGTGCATCTTCTACTTCAACTGCACGAGCACCTCAATCAGGTGCCTCCTATAGCCGTGATACAAGAAAACAGGAACAACCACCATTATCTGCCAAGAGCGCACCTGCCGGGCCTGCACAGAGTTCTTCTTCTTCCAGGGCATCAACAGGGCACACAAGTGATATTATTTGTCGTCGTTGTAAGGGAGGAGGTCATTATGCGAGAGAATGCAAATCTCCGCGTGTGATGATTGCTACCGCGGATGGTGGATATGAGTCCGCTAGTGACTATGATGAGGAGACATTGGCTCTTATTACACGTGAAGAACATGGTGGAGATGATTCTGATCATGAGACGCAATACATGGCTCCTGAAGACGCTGACAGGTATGAATGTTTAGTTGCTCAACATGTTTTGAGTGTGCAGGTCACACAAGCTGAGCAAAATCAAAGGCACAATTTGTTCCATACCAAGGGAGTTGTGAAGGAACATTCTGTGCGCGTCATCATAGACGGAGGGAGCTGCAACAACTTGGCTAGCATGGAGATGGTGGAGAAGCTTTCTCTCACCACAAGACCACATCCACATCCTTACTACATCCAATGGTTCAACAACAGCGGCAAGGTTAAGGTAACACGTACTGTTCGTGTGCATTTTAGTATCTCTACATATGCTGATTATGTTGATTGTGATGTGGTACCTATGCAAGCATGTTCCTTATTACTTGGTAGACCATGGCAATTTGATAAAAATTCTGTACACCATGGTAGAAACAATCACTATACTCTTGTTCATAAGGATAAAAATATTACTTTGCTTTCTATGACTCCTGATTCAGTTTTGAAAGATGATATTAATAGAGCTAATAAAGCAAAACAGGAGAAGAATAAGAGTGAAAATTAGATTGTGGCAAAAGAATTTGAGCAACAAATGAAGCCTAATAATAAACCATCTAGTGTTGCTTCTGAAATTAAATTGAAAAGTGCATGTTTATTTGCCACCAAATCTGATATTGATGAGCTAGATTTCAGCCAATCTGTTTGCTATGCTTTTGTGTGCAAAGAGGCATTATTTTCATTCGAGGACGTGCCTTCCTCTTTGCCTCCTGCTGTCACTAACATTTTGCAGGAGTTCGCTGACGTCTTTCCACAAGACGTGCCACCGGGATTACCGCCTATTCGAGGGATTGAGCATCAGATTGACTTAATTCCCGGTGCTTCACTGCCAAACCGTGCACCATACCGTACCAATCCAGAGGAGACGAAGGAGATTATGTGTCAAGTACAAGAGCTTCTCGACAAAGGTTATATACGCGAATCCCTTAGTCCTTGTGCCGTTCCTATTATTCTAGTGCCGAAAAAGGATGGTACATCACGTATGTGTGTTGATTGTAGAGGCATTAATAATATTACTATTCGTTATCGTCATCCTATTCCTAGGCTAGATGATATGCTTGATGAATTGAGTGGCTCTACAATATTCTCCAAAGTTGATTTGCGTAGTGGCTACCATCAAATTCGTATGAAATTGGGAGATGAATGGAAAACAGCATTTAAAACTAAGTTTGGATTATATGAGTGGTTAGTCATGCCTTTTGGGTTAACTAATGCGCCTAGTACTTTCATGAGACTAATGAACGAAGTTTTACGTGCTTTCATTGGACGATTTGTGGTAGTCTATTTCGATGATATACTGATTTATAGCAGATCTTTGGAAGAACATTTGGAACATTTACGTGCTGTTTTTATTGCTCTACGTGATGCACGTTTGTTTGGTAACCTTGGGAAGTGCACCTTTTGCACCGACCGAGTATCTTTTCTTGGCTATGTTGTTACTCCACAGGGAATTGAAGTTGATAAAGCCAAGATTGAAGCTATTGAGAGTTGGCCGCAGCCCAAAACGGTCACACAAGTGAGGAGTTTTCTTGGCCTCGCTGGATTCTATAGGCGTTTTGTGAGAGATTTCAGCACCATTGCTGCACCTCTCAACGAGCTTACAAAGAAGGATGTGCCTTTTGTTTGGGGTACCGCACAGGAAGAAGCCTTCACGGTATTGAAAGATAAGTTGACACATGCTCCTTTACTCCAACTTCCTGATTTTAATAAGACTTTTGAGCTTGAATGTGATGCTAGTGGAATTGGATTAGGAGGTGTGTTATTACAAGATGGCAAACCTGTTGCATACTTTTCTGAAAAATTGAGTGGGCCTAGTCTGAATTATTCTACTTATGATAAAGAATTATATGCTCTTGTTCGGACTTTAGAAACATGGCAACATTATTTATGGCCCAAAGAATTTGTTATACATTCTGATGAGGACATCAATACAATTGTTACACCCACAGCCCCTGCTGCTATACATACTGGACCAATTACTAGAGCTCGTGCACGCCAACTAAATTACCAGGTACTTTCGTTTCTTGGTAATGATTCTAATGTTCATGAGAATATGATGCTGCCTAAATTGGATACATTTGTTTTGCTTACAAATGAAGGGCCTAGCTTGGAGAAGGATGAACATTGGAGCAAGAACAAGCATGGAGATGATGGCATGCGCAAGGGGAACAAGAACGGAGTTACAAGTGATGATTTCAGGACTTTGAAGCCACCATAATGGGTGCATGAAGCCTTGGACGAAATATACAAGATGTCACTTCATAAATTTCGTCCCGAGGCTATTTTAGGTGCTGCGTCACCTTATTATTGGGCCAGGCCCATGTAATTTCGAAATACATAAGTATAGGCTATTTTTAGAGTCCGTATGTGTGGGGAAACAAGAGATAGGGTTGATTTCGGACCCCTCCACCAAGGGCCACGAAATTCCCCCCCTCTTCCTCCATATATACAGCCCTTAGGGCATCGTTTAGACTTTGGGTTTTGTTTAGATTAAAAGTTCGCCATAGCTGCAACTTCGCGTACTTCGTTTGTGTTCAACGACCAGACAAAGACGTCACAGAACCCCACCTTGATCAATAAAGCTTTCATCTTATATTCGCAATATCCAGATTGCAATCTCAGTTTCTTGCTTGTTCTTCGTTTGCTCGCAGGAAACAGACCCTCGTGGTCAGGTTGATCGTGCTCCGGCGTGGTCAATAACCTCTCGGAGTTGGTTTAGCGATTGCTAAGGCGCGACGTCCTAGCACGTTCGTAGTCGGATCGTCAAAGTCGACTTCCACCAAAGCGAAATCCATCATCTCATCGAAAGACGGGACACCTCCGCCTCTATCAATTTGGAACATTTACGTGCTGTTTTTATTGCTCTACGTGATGCACGTTTGTTTGGTAACCTTGGGAAGTGCACCTTTTGCACCGACCGAGTATCTTTTCTTGGCTATGTTGTTACTCCACAGGGAATTGAAGTTGACAAAGCCAAGATTGAAGCTATTGAGAGTTGGCCGCAGCCCAAAACGGTCACACAAGTGAGGAGTTTTCTTGGCCTCGCTGGATTCTATAGGCGTTTTGTGAGAGATTTCAGCACCATTGCTGCACCTCTCAACGAGCTTACAAAGAAGGATGTGCCTTTTGTTTGGGGTACCGCACAGGAAGAAGCCTTCACGGTATTGAAAGATAAGTTGACACATGCTCCTTTACTCCAACTTCCTGATGTTAATAAGACTTTTGAGCTTGAATGTGATGCTAGTGGAATTGGATTAGGAGGTGTGTTATTACAAGATGGCAAACCTGTTGCATACTTTTCTGAAAAATTGAGTGGGCCTAGTCTGAATTATTCTACTTATGATAAAGAATTATATGCTCTTGTTCGGACTTTAGAAACATGGCAACATTATTTATGGCCCAAAGAATTTGTTATACATTCTGATCATGAATCTTTGAAACATATTAAAAGTCAAGCTAAACTGAATCGTAGACATGCTAAATGGGTTGAATTCATTGAGACTTTCCCTTATGTCATTAAACACAAGAAGGGAAAAGAAAATGTTATTGCTGATGCATTGTCTCGTCGCCATACTATGCTTTCACAACTTGACTTCAAAATATTTGGTTTGGAGACCATCAAAGATCAATATGTGCATGATGCTGATTTTAAAGATGTAATGTAGAATTGTAAAGAAGGAAGAATGTGGAACAAGTTTGTCGTTAACGATGGATTTGTGTTTCGTGCTAACAAGCTATGCACTCCAGCTAGCTCCGTTCGTCTTTTGTTGTTGCAGGAGGCGCATGGAGGAGGATTAATGGGACACTTTGGCGTGAAGAAGACGGAGGACGTACTTGCTACACATTTCTTTCGGCCAAAGATGAGACGGGATGTTGAGCGTTTTATTGCTCGCTGCACTACATGTCAAAAAGCTAAGTCATGACTCAATCCTCATGGTTTATATATGCCTTTGCCTGTACCTAGTGTTCCTTGGGAGGATATATCTATGGACTTTGTTTTAGGTTTACCTCGAACAAAGAAGGGGAGGGATAGCATATTTGTTGTCGTGGATAGATTCTCGAAAATGGCACACTTTATACCATGTCATAAAAGCGATGATGCTGTTAATGTTGCTGATTTGTTCTTTCGTGAAATTATTCGCTTGCATGGTGTGCCAAATACTATTGTTTCAGATCGTGATACTAAATTTCTTAGCCACTTTTGGAGATGTTTATGGGCTAAGTTGGGGACTAAACTACTTTTTAGTACTACTTGTCACCCCCAAACTGATGGCCAAACTGAAGTAGTCAATAGAACATTGTCTACTATGCTTAGGGCTGTTTTGAAGAGTAATAAGAAAATGTGGGAGGAATGCTTGCCTCATATTGAATTTGCTTATAATCGTTCATTGCATTCTACTACTAAGATGTGCCCTTTTGAAGTTGTGTATGGTTTCCTACCTCGTGCACCTATTGATTTGTTGCCTCTTCCATCTTCGAAGAAGGTTAATTTTGATGCTAAACAGCGTGCTGAATTGATTTTAAAAATACATGAGTTAACTAAGGAAAACATTGAGCGCATGAATGCTAAATATAAACTTGCTGGAGATAAGGGTAGAAAACATGTTGTGTTTGCACCTGGAGATCTTGTTTGGTTACATTTGCGCAAATCAAAGTTACTGCCATGTGCTGATGGTCCCTTTAAGGTGTTAGAGAAAATAAATGATAATGCATATAAACTTGAGCTGCCTGCAGATTTTGGGGTTAGTCCCACTTTTAACATTGCAGATTTGAAGCCTTATTTGGGTGAGGAAGATGAACTTCCGTCGAGGACGACTTCATTTCAAGAAGGGGAGGATGATGAGGACATCAATACAATTGTTACACCCACAGCCCCTGCTGCTATACATACTGGACCAATTACTAGAGCTCGTGCACGCCAACTAAATTACCAGGTACTTTCGTTTCTTGGTAATGATTCTAATGTTCATGAGAATATGATGCTGCCTAAATTGGATACATTTGTTTTGCTTACAAATGAAGGGCCTAGCTTGGAGAAGGATGAACATTGGAGCAAGAACAAGCATGGAGATGATGGCATGCGCAAGGGAAACAAGAACGGAGTTGCAAGTGATGATTTCAGGACTTTGAAGCCACCATAATGGGTGCATGAAGCCTTGGACGAAATATACAAGACGCCACTTCATAAATTTCGTCCCGAGGCTATTTTAGGTGCTGCGTCACCTTATTATTGGGCCAGGCCCATGTAATTTCGAAATACATCAGTATAGGCTATTTTTAGAGTCCGTATGTGTGGGGAAACAAGAGATAGGGTTGATTTCGGACCCCTCCACCAAGGGCCACGAAATTCCCCCCTCTTCCTCCATATATACAGCCCTTAGGGCATCGTTTAGACTTTGGGTTTTGTTTAGATTAAAAGTTCGCCATAGCTGCAACTTCGCGTACTTCGTTTGTGTTCAACGACCAGACAAAGGCGTCACAGAACCCCACCTTGATCAATAAAGCTTTCATCTTATATTCGCAATATCCAGATTGCAATCTTAGTTTCTTGCTTGTTCTTCGTTTGCTCACAGGAAACAGACCCTCGTGGTCAGGTTGATCGTGCTCCGGCGTGGTCAATAACCTCTCGGAGTTGGTTTAGCGATTGCTAAGGCGCGACGTCCTCGCACGTTCATAGTCGGATCGTCAAAGTCGACTTCCACCAAAGTGATATCCATCATCTCATCGAAAGACGGGACACCTATGCCTCTATCAAGATATGACCCAAACAATTTATGAGAATTATTTGGAAATTTTGAGAGTGATAAAAATATAGGTTGCTTCACAACCTAGGGCAAAAAGAACTATTCCTTTAATAGAAAAAGGAATATTCCCACGAAAAAGAATATTGGATTAGGTCAAGAATGAAAATTACATGATCTAGGATTGATGATGAGGGGGGCAAGCCACTATAAGACCTAGGAAGACATGGTCTTTGATACGTCCATTTTGCATCATGCTTTTATATCAATATTTATTGCATTATGTGCTGCTATTACACATTATATCTCAATACTTATGGCTATTCTCTCTTATTTTACAAGGTTTACCATGAAGAGGGGGAATGCCGGCAGCTGGAATTCTGGCTGGAAAAGGAGCAAATGTTGGAAACCTATTCTGCACAACTCCAAAAGTCCTGAAACTCCACAAAACAACCTTTTGGATTTATTAAGAATTTATGAGCGAAAGAAATAGGCCAGGGGGCCCACACCCTGTCCAGGAGATAGGGGGCTCAGCCCCCTTGTAGGGCGCGGCCCCCTATCTCCTGGGCCCCCTAGTGGGCCTCCGGCGTCCATCTTTTGCTATATCATCACTCTTTTCCTGGAAAAAATCGTGGGCAAGCTTACGGGACGAAACTCCACCGCCACGAGGCGGAACCTTGGCGGAATCAATCTAGGGCTCTGGCGGAGCTGTTCTGCCGGGGACACTTCCCTCCGGGAGGGGGAAATCATCACCAACGTCATCACCAACGATCCTCTCATTGGGAGGGGGTCAATCTCCATCAACATCTTCACCAGCACCATCTCCTTCAAAACCCTAGTTCATCTCTTGTATCCAATCTTGTATCAAAACCACAAATTGGTACCTGTGGGTTGCTAGTAGTGTTGATTACTCCTTGTAGTTGATACTAATTGGTTTACTTGGTAGAAGATCATATGTTCAGATCCTTTATGCATATTATTACTCCTCTGATTATGAACATGAATATGCTTTGTGAGTAGGTACGTTTGTTCCTGAGGACATGGGTGAAGTCTTGCTATAAGTAGTCATGTGAATTTGGTATTCATTCGATATTTTGATGAGATGTATGTTGTCTTTCCTCTAGTGGTGTTATGTGAACGTCGACTACATGACACTTCACCGTTATTTGGGCCTAGAGGAAGGCTCGGGGAAGTAATAAGTAGATGAAGGGTTGCTAGAGTGGCAGAAGCTTAAACCCTAGTTTATGTGTTGCTTCGTTAGGGGTTGATATGGACCCATATGTTTAATGTTGTGGTTAGGTTTACCTTAATACTCCTTTTTGTAGTTGTGGATGCTTGCAATAGGGGTTAATCATAAGTGGGATGCTTGTCCAAGTTAGGGAAGTACCCAAGTGTCGGTCCACCCACATATCAAATTACCAAAGTACCGAATGCGAATCTTATGAACGTGATGAAAACTAGCTTGACAATAATTCCCAATGTGTCCTCGGGAGGTCCTTTCTCATTATTAGAATTTATCCAGGCTTATCCTTTGCTACATAAAGGATTGGGCCACCTTGCTGCACTTTATTTACTTTATTTACTTTTCGCTCATTACTATTTATCTTATCACAAAACTATCTATCACCTACTATTTCAGTGCTTGCAGAGAAAACCTTACTGAAAACCGCTTATCATTTCCTTCTGCTCCTCGTTGGGTTCGACACTCTTACTTATCGAAAGGACTACGATAGATCCCCTACACTTGTGGGTCATCAAGACTCTTTTCTGGCGCCGTTGCCGGGGAGTGTAGCGCTTTTGGTGAGTGGAACTTGGTAAGGAAACATTTATATAGTGTGCTGAAATTTTCTGTTACTTGTCACTATGGAAACTAATCCCGAGGGGCTTGTTTGGGGTATCTTCACCCCAACCAGAAGAGCAAAGAGATGCTCGTCAACCTACTAAACCTTATGAAAATATTCACTTTGAGATTCCTTCGGGTATGATAGAAAAACTGCTAGCTAATCCTTTTGCATGAGATGGAACATTGCATCCCAACTTACACCTTATCTTTGTGGATGAAGTTTGTGGATTATTTAAGCTTGCAGGTATCCCCGATGATGTTGTCAAAAGGAAGGTCTTCCCTTTATCTTTGAAGGGAGATGCAATGACATGGTATAGGCTATGTGATGTTACGAGATTTTGGAATTATAAGCGACTGAAGCTGGAATTTCACCAGAAGTTCTATCCTATGCATCTTGTTCATGGTGATCGTAATTACATATATAATTTCTGGCCTCGCGAAGGAGAAAGCATCGCTCAAGCTTGGGGGAGGCTTAAGTCAATGTTATATTCATGCCCCAATCATGAGCTCTCTCGGGAAATGATTATTCCGAATTTTTATGCTCGGCTTTCTCTTGATAATCGCAACCTGCTCGATACTTCCTGTGCTGGTTCCTATACGCTGAAGACTATTGATTTCAAATGGGACTTATTGGAAAGAATTAAACGCAACTCTGAAGATTGGGGTTCCGACGATGGTAAGGAGTCAGGTATGACACCTAAGTTCGATTATGTTAAATATTTTATGGATACCGATGCTTTCCGTGGATTTAGCTCTAAGTATGGACTTGACTCTGAGATAGTAGCTACCTTTTGTGAAACTTTTGCTACTCACGTTGATCTCCCTAAAGAGAAGTGGTTTAAATATAACCCTCTTGTTGAAGTGAAAGTAGTTGCACCTATTACAATCGAAGAAAAGACTATTACAAATAGTGATCCTATTATTCCTACTGCTTATGTTGAAAAACCTCCTTTTCCTGTTAGGATAAAAGATCATGTTAAAGCTTCGACTGTTGTTCGTAAGAGTAATACTAGGACATATACACCTCCTGAGCAAATTAATGTTGAACCTGGTATTGCTATGATTAAAGATCTCTTGGATGAGGACTTAGATGGGCATGTTATCTCTTTCTTGGGTGAAACCGCTAATATTGCTAGACCCGATACTAAGACACGTAGACCTATTGTAGGCACGCATGTTATTTCTGTTAAAATAGGAGATCATCGTTATCATGGCTTATGTGATATGGGTGCTAGTGCTAATGCGATACCTTATGATCTTTATAAAGAAATTATGCACGATATTGCACCTGTTGAGTTAGAAGACATTGATGTTACTATTAATCTTGCTAATAGGGACACCATTAAACCTATTGGGATTGTTAGAGATGTTGAAGTCTTGTGTGGGAAGATTAAATACCCTGCTGATTTTCTTGTTCTTGGTTCCCCACAAGATGATTTTTGTCCCATTATTTTTGGTAGGCCCTTCTTGAATACTGCTAGTGCTAAGATTAATTGTGAAAAGAATATTGTCACTGTTGGCATTGATGGTATTGTTGGAAATATGCCCTAGAGGCAATAATAAATTAGTTATTATTATTATATTTCCTTGTTCATGATAATCGTTTATTATCCATGCTATAATTGTATTGATAGGAAACTCAGATACATGTGTGGGTACATAGACAACACCATGTCCCTAGTAAGCCTCTAATTGACTAGCTCGTTGATCAATAGATGGTTACGGTTTCCTGACCATGGACATTGGATGTCGTTGATAACGGGATCACATCATTAGGAGAATGATGTGATGGACAAGACCCAATCCTAAGCCTAGCACAAAGATCGTGTAGTTCGTATGCTGGAGCTTTTCTAATGTCAAGTATCATTTCCTTGGACCATGAGATTGTGCAACTCCCGGATACCGTAGGAATGCTTTGGGTGTACCAAACGTCACAACATAACTGGGTGGCTATAAAGGTGCACTACGGGTATCTCCGAAAGCGCTGTTGGGTTGGCACGAATCGAGACTGGGATTTGTCACTCCGTGTAACGAAGAGGTATCTCTGGGCCCACTCGGTAGGACATCATCATAATGTGCACAATGTGACCAAGGGGTTGATCACGGGATGATGTGTTACGGAACGAGTAAAGAGACTTGTCGGTAACGAGATTTAACAAGGTATCGGGATACCGACGATCTGAAAGCACAAGTGCTCCATAGGTGGTTTTGGTAATTAATGTCAACATATCTCTTGTTGGACTAACACTTTTATCTAGTATATTTCAGGAAAGCTCAACGAATGGCATGGCATGGATGATGAAAGTGGATCCCTCAAAATATCAAGGACAAAGGATTGGCTCAAGCTCAAAAGCTCAAGACTCTTCATTTTATATTTCAGTGATCCAAGATCACATTGAGTCTATAGGAAAAGCCAATACTATCAAGGAGGGATGAGGTGTTGCTCAATGAGCCTCTTGCTTCATGTGCTTAGTGATATGCTCCAAAACCCTCAACTACTTTCTCACATCCACATATGACCTAAACCTAAAGCCGAAATCGGTCTCACCGATTCTTTCTATCCGGCGCCACCGAGTTCAGATGTCATAGCCACTGCCACAAACCCTAGGCAAATCGGTCTCACCGATAGGGATCTCGGTCTCACCGAGATGGGATTGTAATCTCTCTGTGTATGTCCATTATCAAAATCGGTCTTACCGAGTTTGAGCAATCGGTACTACCGAGATTACAATGCAAACTCTCTGGTTAACTTATTACCAAAATTGGTCCCACCGAGTTTGAGTAATCGGTCCCACCGAGTTTTCCTGACCAACTCTCTGGTTAGCTAATTACCAAAATTGGTCTTACCGAGTTTGTGTAATCGGTCTCACCGAGATTACGTTATGCCCTAACCTAACCATATCGGTCCTACCGAGTTGCGTTTCGGTCCCACCGAAAATCTGGTCACTAGGCTTACTAAATCGGTCTCACCGAGTTTATTGATTCGGTCCCACCGAGATTGGTAAATTGTGTGTAACGGTTAGATTTTGTGTGGAGGCTATATATACCCCTCCACCTCCTCTTCATTCGTGGAGAGAGCCATCAGAACAAACCTACACTTCCAACTTACCAGTTCTGAGAGAGAACTACCTACTCATGTGTTGAGGCCAAGATATTCCATTCCTACCATATGAATCTTGATCTCTAACCTTCCCCAAGTTGCTTTCCACTCAAATCTTCTCTCCATTAGATTCAAATCCTATGAGAGAGAGTTGAGTGTTGGGGAGACTATCATTTGAAGCACAAGAGCAAGGAGTTCATCATCAACGCACCATTTGTTACTTCTTGGAGAGTGGTGTCTCCTAGATTGGCTAGGTGTCACTTGGGAGCCTCCGACAAAGATTGTGGAGTTGAACCAAGGAGTTTGTAAGGGCAAGGAGATCGCCTACTTCGTGAAGATCTACCGCTAGTGAGGCAAGTCCTTCGTGGGCGACAGCCATGGTGGGATAGACAAGGTTGCTTCTTCGTGGACCCTTCGTGGGTGGAGCCGTCCGTGGACTCGCGCAACCGTTACCCTTTGTGAGTTGAAGTCTCCATCAATGTGGATGTACGATAGCACCACCTATCGGAACCACTCCAAAAACATCCGTGTCTCCAATTGCGTTTGAATCCTTCAAAACCCTTCCCTTTACATTCTTGCAAGTTACATGCTTTACTTTCCGCTGCTCATATACTCTTTGCATGCTTGCTTGCTATGTGTTGTGAATGTTAAACTTGTGCCTAAACTCCACTTAAACTTAAAATTGCTAAAAACTGCAACTTTGGTACTTTGTGTCTAATCCCCCCCCCCCCCCCTCTAGACACCTCTTCTCAAGGTCCTATAAGTGGTATCAGAGCATTGGTCTCCATTGCCTTGGTTTAATCACCGTTGGAGGAAGATGGATGAGTCTACTTTGGGGAGTCTTAGACATAGAGTGCCTATACTTGATGGAGAGTATTTTCATGAGTGGAAAATGAGATGCTTGTAATTTTCAATCAATATCATTTGAACAAGTACATTGCTTGTCCTTGTGCACCTTGTGTTGATCCTATGCATCCTACCCTTGATGAGTCTATTGACATGATTAGGAATGTTAGAACTGTTAATCTTATCACTAGAGGCTTGCCTAGAAACTTGATTATAAAACTGCCTACTCTTGAGTGTGCCTACACTATATGGAAGTTTCTTGAGGAACTATTTCCTGATTATTCTTTAAAAAATCTAGATGAAATTCTTCATAAGTCTATTGCTTTGACTAAGATGAATTCCAATGATCCTATGTTTGGTGATCGTCTATTTGAACTTACAAATCTTATGCGTGCCAAAGGAAATCTTGGAATTATTAGCGATATTATTTCCGAAGCCACTAGAATTCATAAGCAAGATTATTGTCAAACTCATACTAATGAATCACTCTCACTAGGAATTTATCCACCACATGATGATGTTGAACATGGATACTATGATGAGGATGAGGATGATGACTTTGATCTTGATGATGCAATGAGACATTTTGGTCTTATGGCAAATCTTCGGGGATATATGGCAGGAGGAAAGGAATGGGTCCTTGACAGTGGATGTACCGATCACATGACTAGAGATAAAGACATGTTTCATGAGCTTGCTGAAAATGATAGTCCTCGAAAGTATGTCACTTTCAGTGACAACTCAAAGGGTAAGGTGGTTGGCCTCGGTAAGGTGGCCATCTCACATGATAGCTCCATTCAGAATGTTATGCTCGTTGAATCTCTTGGCTACAACTTACTTTCAGTATCTAGACTTGCTGATTTCGGTTTCAATGTCCTATTTACTGAAGTAGATTGCCAAGTGTTTCATCGAGACAATCATAAAATGGTCTTTACCGGCATACGTAGAGGTGATCTATACATTGTTGATTTCACTAAAAAAGGCTCAACCTAAAACTTGCTTCATTGCTAAATCCTCAAAAGGTTGGTTATGGCATAGACGACTAGGTCATGTTGGCATGAGAAATCTTGATAAGCTTATTAAAGGGGATCATATCCTTGGTGTTAACGATGTCATATTTGATAAGGATAGACTTTGCAGTTGAAAGGATCGATATGGTTGACTAGAGGGGGGTGAATAGGCAACTAAATTTTTTTAAGCTTTTCTTTAACAATTTAAACCTTGCAACAAAATAGGTTGTCTAGATATGCAACTACGTGGACAACCTATATGATGCAATGACAACTAGCACACAGGCAAGCAATAGATACAACACAATTAAGCTTGCAAAAGTAAAGGCACGAAATAACCAAGAGTGGAGCCGGTTAAGACGAGGATGTGTTACCGAAGTTCCTTCCTTTTAAGGGGAAGTACGTCTCCGTTAGAGCGGTGTGGAGGCACAATGCTCCCCAAGAAGCCACTAGGGCCACCGTAATCTCCTCACGCCCTCACACAATGCGAGATGTCGTGATTCCACTATTGGTGCCCTTGAAGGCGGCGATCGAACCTTTACAAAGAAGGATGGGGCAATCTCCACAACACTTGGAGGCTCCCAACAACACCACGAAGCTTCACCACAATGGAGTATGGCTTCGAGGTGACCTCAATCATCTAGGGTGCTCAAACACCCAAGAGTAACAAGATCTGCTAGGGATTAGTGGGGGAATCGAATATCTCTTGGTGGAAGTGTAGATCGGGCCCTTGTCACCCAATCCCGAGCAAATCAACAAGTTTGATTGGCTAGGGAGAGAGATCGGACCAAAATGGAGCTTGGAGCAACAATGGAGCTTGGAGGTAGAATAGGTCATCAACTAGAGGTAGGAGACGCCCCTTATATAGTCATGGAAAAGATCCAAGAGTTATCCACATGTTCAGCCTGAGACAAGCGGTACTACCGCTCTAGGGGCGCGGTACTACCGCAAGGCCACGCGGTACTACCGTGGAGGACCATGGTACTTCCGTGGCAGCAGCAGAGGCCGGGACTTGCCTGACTTGGGTGCAGTACTACCGCTTGCGCGGTACTACCGCTCCCCCTTGCGGTACTACCGCAAGGCAGGAAAGTCACTGCCTACGAAGAGCGCCGATGAAATAAATTACATCCGTGCCTACTTCCGTTGAAAATGGAACAGTGCAAAAATCCGATGCGGTACTACCGCGCACGAGGCGCGGTACTACCATGGAGTCGCGAATGTAAAAATTTACATCTGCTCCTACTACTGTGACGCAGCGGTACTAGGTATGAGGGCCACGGTACTACGACTCCGGGGGAGCGGTACTACCGTGGCCTCCCGCGGTACTACCGCGCAGGACGTGCGGTACTACCGTGGGGGCGCGGATGTAAAAAATTACATCCGCCCCTACTACCGTACCGGAGCGGCAGTAGGCCTGGGAGCCACGGTACTAAGGCTCCAGAGGAGCGGTACTACCGTGACTCCCAGCGGTACTACCGCAGGTGCTTGCGGTACTACCGCTCCTTAGAGCAGTACTACCGCAAGTACAGTAGTAGCCGTCAGATTAGGCACAACTAGGATAACGGAGAGATGCTCCAAAGTGCAAAGGAAAGGAAGGACACGTGTATGTGTTGATTCCACCTGAACCTTTCCGACGTGGACCCCATCTTAATAGTACGGCTCTCCTACGACTCAAATCCACCAAAGAGAAACGTAGAACAACGCCGTCTTCAATAGTCTTCGAGGGGCACCGAGTCGTCTCGTGCCTAGAGATGAAGCGTCTGAGAAACTAAAGGCACACGATTAGTCCGCAAAAGCATTGTCATCAATCACCAAAACACCTAAGGGATAAATATGCTCTTACAATCTCCCCCTTTTTGGTGGATTGATGACAATACGGGATTTGCACATAGATGAGATAATATAGGGCACAGGCAAACCCCTCCCCTCTAGAATATAGACGAGCTCCCCCTAGATGTGTGCAATCTAGATAGATGCTTTGGACTGCATCACACACAACCTAGGATCAACACTCCCCCTATATTATAGAGACAAAGGCATGATAACTAACATCTAAGCAGAGCATATCACAAAGGTAGCACAATATATCACAAGCTTGCTAAGATAGATAGAGTGCATAAGATAGATAGAGTGCATATGTCTTACACCATATGAAGTAAAGCAACCCAAAGCAACTGAAACGAGGTTCAAAGAGAAAGAGCAAACAAACCGAACGATGACACAAGACTCGCAAATCCCTACACTCTCTCCCCCTTTGGCATCGAGACGCCAAAAAGGCAGAGAGGACACCTACACACACGGGGTGGCTCAAGCAGGGAACTCATCCCAACCCTCTCCATCGGACTCCTCGGCAGCAGGGGTGGTCTCCTCGACGTCCTCCTCAGAATCAGTCCACCTGTAGCCTTGCTTCTTCATCCACTCGGCCTCTGGAGTGATGCGATCCTCAGAACCGCCAGACACATCCTCACCATAGAGCTGCAAGATCTTCTTGTCCCGGTGATGACTCTCCTTGGAAGCCACGTGAGTCCTGTACTGGCCCTTGGCTTGCATGCAGAAAAGAGTCTTCATCTTGTCCTTCAGCTTCTTGGCCCACGAGGGCATGGAGTAACTATGGGAAGACCTGGCAGCACGATCCTCAGCAACATCCTCTGCGCCAACATCCTCCTCATCAACAGCAGCCCTAGCGGCAGATGCCTCAGCGCGAGTAGTAGTGTTGGCCCAGTTGGACTTGACACGGAGACAGATGGGATCATGGCGAATCCAGTCTGGAGCAAGGAACTCCTCACCAGGGAACATCTTCTCCCAAGTCTTCGAGATCAGCAGAAACAGATAGGGCCCATAGATAGGCACTTTGCGGTTGAACACCGCAAACCGAAGCTCACACCACATGATGTGTGAGACATCAAGTGGCTGAGTCTGAGACGAACGAGCCTCCTCGCAAATGAGCATCATATCCACCATATAGGCATGAACCTTGTCCTTGTCACCAATGCGAGGGAACAAGGAGTTGCGGAAGATGCGATACATGATATCCAAGAAGGAGTTGAGCACCCACCCTGTCTTGCCATTGGGAAGCGCCTTCTCAACATAGTAGGGCTGAAGCTTGTCCTTGCTAGCAGACTCAGGATTGCCATGAGGGCGAACACCCACGGGAGTGTCAAGCCCGTCATCAGGAACGTGGAGCAAATCCATGAACTCCATCCAGGTAGCAGACAACTAACGTCCATTGGACATCCAGGTCATCCTCCTCTCCTCATCAGGGTGAAAGTAGACTAAGGCAAAGAACTGACAAACAAGCTCAGGATCATAGTCAAGGTGAAAAGAGATCACATGTTCAATACCAAACTGCTCCACCAAATCCAGAGCTTCTCCAAAGTACGCATGATGCTTGTCCTTCCTCAGGTGATGCATTTCTATCCATTTGACATCCACATAGGTATTCTGCTTGTTCTTGATGACATCCAGATAAATGAGAGTCTATTGCTTGTTCCAAAACAGTTCACAACCTTTGGCGGGAGCACGGGGATGCACATACGGGTTGAGCTTCCGGAGACGGACGAACTTAGATTGGGGTATCTCATCCATGCTCTTGTTGGGTTCCTTGTACTTACTAGCTGATGTCTTGACATGGCGCTTGGGGGCAGTGGAGCCCTCTGGTGCTTCACCTGGATTGCGCAGACGCTTGGATCCTGGGTCACGGCTAGGGTTGGAACGGCGAGAGCCACCACCTGAGACACACACGCAAAACACTTACGAAACGCAAAAGGATCAATGCAAAGACTAAGGTAAAGCACAAGAAACACATAGGAAGTATATGTGAAAGTTGCCATGAGATAGATGTAAGCCACGGTAGTACTGCCAGATCCTGCGGTACTAAAATTTTAGTACTGCTCCAAGTCACGGTAGTACCGTGCGAGGCGCAGTAGTACCGTGATTGGAGCGGTAGTAAATTTTTAGTGCCGCAGGGAGAGCGGTAGTACCGCGCCAGAGGGCGGTAGTACCGGACAAGCGGTAGTACCGCTCTAGATGGGCGGTAGTACCGCACCGCATCAGATCCAAATGACGGTTCGAATCTGAAAAGAACCGCGAAACCAAGGCAGTGCTACGGTGATCACATCTAGCACAGAACAAAGGACAAGTATAATTCCTATGCAATACTACGCTCCTTCATCCTACTCTTGCTAAGAATAGGCCTAAGAATCTCAAGAACACACAAGTCTCCCCCAAAAACTCGAGACAATGAACACAACAAAAACGAGAAGAAGTTGGGGAAAACCTTGGTCCATAGCAAGAGCACGTGGTGGGGAACGATCCCACCGGTCGGAATCACGGGACGGCAGCCGGAGGCGGAGATCCGGCGACGGACGCCGGCTCCATTCTTGAGCGAGGGAGAGAGAGACGAGATGGGGAATGGGTGAATGGGTATGGGGGATTTAGAACTCCCCCTGCCCGTTGTAACACCCACGATGCGGCTATATCTCCCACGTGTTGAAGCACGACTTAGAGGCATAACCGCATGGTGGTTTTGTCGCAAGAAGGGTCATCTTCACACAATCCCATGTAATGAACAAGAATGGGATAAAGAGAGTTGGCTTACAATCGCCACTTCACACAATACATAAATTAAGATCATACATCATTCAAAGTACACTCATAGACCGGCTACGGTCAAGTTCAAATGAAAAGAAGACAACCCCAAATGCTAGATCCCCGATCGTCCCGACTGGGCTCCTCTACTGATCATCTGGAAATGAAACATAGTAACAACCAAGGGCCCCATCAAATTCCCAGTTCAGCTCAGTTGCGCCATCTGCGCCAGTATCCTCGGCACCTGCATCTGTTTTGGTAGAATCTGTGAGCCACGAGGACTCAGCAATCTCACACCCACGAGATCAAGACTATTTAAGCTCATAGGTAGGTAAGGGGTAATATGGTGGAGCTGCGGCAAGCACTAAGCATATATGGTGGCTAACATACGCAAATTAGAGCGAGAAGAGAAGCAACGCATCGGTCGAGAAGCTAGAAGTGATCAAGAAGTGATCCTGAAACTACTTACGGCAAGCATAACTCAAATCGTGTTCACTTCCCGGACTCCGCCGAGAAGAGACCATCACGGCTACACACGCGGTTGATGCATTTTAATGAAGTCAAGTGTCAAGTTATCTACAACCGGACATTAACAAATTCCCATCTGCCTCATAACCGCGGGCACGACTTTCGAAAGATTATATACCCTGCAGGGGTGTTCCAACTCAGCCCATCACAAGCTCTCACGGTCAACGAAGGATAAACCTTCTCCCGGGAAGACCCGATCAGTCTCGGAATCCCGGTTCGCAAAACATTTCGACAATGGTAAAACAAGACCAGCAAAGTCGCCCGAAGTGCCGACAAATCCCGATAGGAGTTGCACATATCTCGTTCTCAGGGCACACCGGATGAGTCAAGCTACGAGTAAAACCAACCCTCAAGTTGCCCCGAGGTGGCCCCGCAGGCTGCTCAGTTCGGACCAACACTCGAAGGAGCACTGGCCCGGGGGGGTTAAAATAAAGATGACCCTTGGGCTCGCGAAAACCCAAGGGAAAAGGGCTTAGGTGGCAAATGGTAAAACCAAGTTTGGGCCTTGCTGGAGGAGTTTTATTCAAAGCGAACTGTAAAGGGGGTCCCATAAATCACCCAATCGTGTAAGGAACGCAAAATCAAGGAACATAACACCGGTATGATGGAAACTAGGGCGGCAAGAGTGGAACAAGTCACCAGGCATAAGGCCGAGCCTTCCACCCTTTACCAAGTATATAAGGTGCATTAATTAAACAGGAGATATTGTGATATCCCAAAATATCCATGTTCCGACCAGGAACAAACTTCATCTTCACCTGCAACTAACAATGCTATAAGAGGGGCTGAGCGAAAACGGTGACATAGCCAAACAACGGTTGCTAGGACAGGTTGGTTAGAGGTTTAACATGGCAATAGGTAGGCATGGTAAACAATGGCAGGTAGAACTAACATAGCGATAGAGCGAGTACTAGCAAGCAGAGATAGAAGTGATATCGAAGGTATGGTCATCTTGCCTGCAAGGTTCTCAGAGTTGTCGAAGGCTTGATCCTCGTAAGCGTTCTCAACAGGTTCCTCGTGCACGTACTCGTCTCCCGGCTCTACCCAAAACAGGAGCACAAGCAAAGGAACCACAATAAATCACGGTGCAATGCACAAGCAACATGATGCAATACATGTCGTGCTATGCGAGATGTGATATGCAATGCATATGCGTGCTTCGGAAGGAAAGATGATGAACAAGGCATCAACTTGGCAAACCAAGTTTGCCGCTGGAAAGATGAGATGATTTCAGTTGGAATCGATATAAAGATCACCGGATTCGGGTGCACGGTTTGCGAATGACAAGCACGACAAGGCATGATGCAAACTGCTTAAAACAGCAACATGGCCACTTGGATGCAAAGTATAAATAAGCTATAGCACCCAAACATATGAACAGAATGCATAGCAGTGATGTACAGGAGATGCTCTACGAAACATGAACACTGAGCTCAATCTATAAACCACTAGAGCATGACTAACATAGTATGGCAATAATGCAAAAGATGACAGTTTCTACAGACTTAGTGGAATTATTAGACATAGTAGAAACAGATTCAATATGGCATCTTTACAGGCTTGATTAACTCACTACCAGGCATGTCATGGCATGGAACAAGTACTAGCATGAAGTAGGCATGAAAATGAAGCTACTCATGTGCAAAACAATCGCCTAGCATATTTGCATGAACAAACACATAAGAGACAAAACAACAATATGAAGTGAGATGACATGATTATGAACTTGCTCAAATGCAGAAACTAATGCCACCACTGGATTGGTGGGATTTTTCTACCCCAAAAACATATATAATATGTTAGGGTTGCTGTAGAAAAATAATCACAAATGCACAAAGATACAACCTGCCCTAAATGGTATATAACAGAAATGGCATTTTCCATATTTGGAAACGTCCAGAAATGGACTTGCCCGAAAAGGACAGATTACATATGCCAGAAATGGAATATTCGCTGGGAACCAAAAATAAAACAAATAATAATAACAAAATAAATAATAAAAAAAATAGGCTAAGAGAGTATGACAGGTGGGGCCACCCTGTCATACGCACAGTGCAAAGAAATGGAAAAAGGGGGGAAGAATAATGCACCCGCGGGGGATCGAACCCAGGTCTCCCCGGTGTGGCTCTACATCGGCAACCACTGGGCTAGACAGGCGCTACTGATAGGAAAAGGGCTTCGGCCCCTTTTAGCTAGACAGCAGATCGAGCAACTCTGTTGCAAACAGAGAAGACGACGGCGCCGGCGAGGGCAACGACGGCAACTAGTGGGCACAGGGACTCCGGCGGGCGTGCGGAAAGGGGGTACGGATGCATGCGTCTACGAGGGGAGGCAGGGGCGCTCGAGCTCGAGCAGTTGCTCGACTCGGGGCCATGGCGTCCGCGGCGAACGGCAGCAGCAGCTACGGCGACACCGGGAAAGGCCGGGTGCGCGCGGGAGCGCGAACGAGCGGCGCAAGCGAGCTGCGGGAGCACGAAAAGGGGGAACCAGCGCGGGGACACGAAAACACGCACGGTCGAACAACACTGCACAACTAAATTCAGAGTACGCCGGAGCACTGCGAGCGCGGAAAAGACATGGATCAGATGCGATCTACGGGCGCCTACATGCCATGGGAAGGATGGGAGAGGGAGGTGCGTTACCCAGCTCACCCAAGGACGTGAAGTGGTCGACCGAGACGAGCTCGCGGCGACGAAGCGAACCTCTGAACCTTGGCGCGGTCCTGACCGAGCGGAAGTGGAAGCAGAGGACGTCGAGGAACTCGTCGTCCGGGGCACCATAGTCGACGTCGGGGACGTAGTGGACGACGGGGAAGAAGAGGGACACGATCTAACGGGTTGGGAGTGACCGGAGAGCACGCCGGCGACGAGGTGCGCTCTCAGGTGCGCTCGGGATGGAGCGGTTGCGGTGGATCTGGTGGTTTTACTCACCTGGCGACGGCAACGAGAGGAAGAGGGAAACCCTAGAGATTGTGTGGACAAGGAGAGGGGTTAAAAGGGAGGCTAGGGCGACGGGTGGAGCACGGCGTCGACGCGGCCGTGGCCATGTGCGCGCCCGGCGTGAGCTTGACGAAAAGGTGAGGGGCGGGTGCATTGTAGCCAGTGGCTGGCTAGTGGGGTCGCGAGTTCCACGTGGGCGTACGGGCTGCGGGGTAGCGAGGCGACCGGGTGAGAAACGGCGAGGGCGCGAGCGGGCTAGCTGGCGCGCTGGCTGGGCTGGCTGGGCTGGCTGGCTGCGCTGGCTAGGCTGTGGGAGGCCCAGGGGGGGCTGCTGCGCTGGCTGCAGGCTGCTGCTTTATTTCTATTTTTTTAATAAACATAAATAGAAACAGAAAAGCACAGGGAAAAAGAAGAGGAGTTAGAGTATAAAGAAAATATTCTCAAACTCCTGGAATTCTCCACTATTTTAATAAATTGCATGGGCATTTTTAGAGGTAGAAAAATAAGACAAGTTTGAATTATATTCAAACTTGTGTCATTTTTGAACCTGAACAAAACAACTTCAAATAAGGAGATGTTTGGCAGAGAGGCTTAGGGCATGGAGCAAGATTTACAGGGAGAAGATGAACATTAATAGAGAAAGGAAAAATAGCACTCGATAAAAGAAGGAAGTAGAGGGAAGGAGGAGAAATGATGGTGCAATGGTTTGAAAGGGGGACAAGGTCATGCCCACGATGCTCATGGCAACAACATGAATGACAAAATGCAACATGAGATGGCATGAGATGAAAATGCACTATATGATGATGACATATGATGGCTAAAAGGAATATGACAAGAAGCACAAATGCAATATGGTAAGGAGAGCATGACAATGAAAAGAATAAAACACATAACCAAACAAGATGAGGCCAAACATGATAAAACCCACAAGAATTGGATGAAGGTCAAGTTGATATATTGCCAAATTGGGACATGATACATCTGGGGTGTTACAACTCTCCTCCACTACAAGAGGATCTCGTCCTAAGATCTAGTACTGAAAGAACTCCGAATATTCGGAACGGAGGTGATCCTCGCGCTCCCAGGTGGTTTCTCGGTCGGAATGGTGTGACCACTTCACTTTCAGGAATTTGATTGACTTGTTGCGAGTCTTGCGCTCGGTTTCTTCGAGAATGGCAACTGGGTACTCATGATAAGAGAGATCTTCTTGGAGGTCTATCTCTTTGAAGTTGATAGTGCGCTCAGGAGTCTTGAAGCACTTGCAAAGCTGTGACACGTGAAACACATCGTGCACGTTTGCAAAGTTGGATGGAAGCTCAAGTTGATAGGTGAGGTCGCCTCTTTTGCCAATGATCTTGAAAGGACCCACGTATCTAGGGGCAAGCTTCCCTTTGATACCGAAGCGACGAGTGCCTTTCATTGGAGAGACACGGAGATAGACATGGTCTTCGATTTCAAAATCCAAGTCACGGTGCTTGCTATCATAGTAACTCTTTTGGCGCGATTGCGCGGCTTTGAGATTCTCAGGAATGACTTTGCACATTTCTTCGGCTTCTGTGATCAAGTCGTTGCCAAGAAGTTGGCGTTCACCTGTCTCAGACCAGTTGAGAGGAGTACGACACTTTCTGCCATAGAGAATTTCGAATGGGGCCTTGCCCGAACTCGCTTGGAAGCTATTTTTGTAGGAGAACTCGGCATATGGAAGACAATCTTCCCACTTCATACCGAAAAAGATGACACAAGCCCTGAGCATATCTTCAAGGATTTGATTGACTCGCTCGACTTGGCCACTTGTTTGAGGATGGAAAGCTGTGCTGAAATGAATGTTGGTGCCCATGGCCGTCTGAAAGGAGTCCCAGAACTTAGAAGTGAAGATGCTTCCACGATCTGAAGATATCAATTGTGGAATGCCGTGCAAGGAGACAATTCTGGAGGTGTATAGCTCTGCCAGCTGAGCTGCTGTGATAGATTCTTTGATAGGAAGAAAATGAGCCACTTTGGTAAGCTTGTCAATGACAACGAAGATAGCATCATTTCCACGCTTGGACTTAGGAAAACCAGTCACGAAGTCCATCTCGATATGGTCAAACTTCCATTCCGGAATAGCAAGAGGTTGGAGGAGACCAGCTGGTCGTTGGTGTTCTGCTTTCACTCTTCTGCAGACATCACATTCATTCACGAATTGAGCAATCTCTCGCTTCATTCGAGTCCACCAATATGACTGCTTGAGGTCATGGTACATCTTTGTACTTCCAGGATGAATGGATAGGAGGGAATTGTGTGCCTCATTCATGATGACTTTTCTCAGATCACCTTTTGGAACCACAATTCAATCCTCGAAGAAAAGAGTATCTTTGTCATCCAAGCGATAGCACTTGTATTTGGGAATGCCCTTGTCAATACCACGTTTCACCTTATTCACCATGGTATCCAGGAGTTGTGCCTCACGAATTTGATCTTCCAAAGTAGGAGAGACTATGAGGTTGGCAAGAAAGCCTTGAGGAACAACTTGAAGATTCAGCTTGCGGAAATCCTCACAAAGATCCGGTTGAAACGGCTTCAGAATTAGACTGTTGCAATAAGCCTTTCTGCTCAGAGCATCTGCAATCACATTCGCCTTGCCAGGAGTATATTCAATACTCGGATTGTACTCTTGAATCATTTCGACCCATCGAGTTTGCCTGAGGTTGAGGTTGGGTTGAGTGAAGATATACTTGAGGCTCTTGTGATCGGTGAAAATGTCCACTTGCCTTCCCAACAAGAGGTGTCTCCATGTTATCAATGCATGGACAACTGCCCCCAACTCAAGATTGTGAGTGGGGTAGTTCTTTTCATTGGGCTTCAACTGACGAGAGGTATAGGCCACAACTTTTTTCTCTTGCATCAACACAGCACCGAGACCTTGAAGGGAAGCATCACAGAATACTTCGAATGGCTTGGATTCATCAGGAGGAGTCAAGACAGGAGCTGTGACTAGCTTCTCTTTGAGGGTGTTGAAAGCGACGTCGCACTCAGGCGTCCAGACATACTTGACATGTTTCTGGAGGAGGTTGGAAAGAGGCTTTGCAATCTTAGAGAAGTTCTCAACGAATCTTCGGCAATAGCTTGCAAGACCAAGAAAGTTGCGGAGCTGTTTGACATTCTGAGGAGGTTCCCAATTCAAAACTGCAGAAACCTTCGCGGGATTAACAGCAATGCCCTTGGCAGAGATGATGTGACCAAGATAAAGAACTTCATCAAGCCAGAACTCACATTTGGAAAACTTCGCATAGAATTGATGCTCTCTGAGCTTGTCGAGCACCAATCGCAAATGTTTGGCATGATCCTTCTTATTATTGGAGAAGACCAAAATATCATCGAGATACACCAGAACGAATTCATTGGTGTAGGGGTTGAAGATAAAGTTCATCATGTGAGAGAACGTTGGAGGAGCATTGACAAGGCCGAAAGACATGACAGTATATTCATAAGAACCATAGCTTGTTCTGAATGCTGTCTTGGGAATATCTTGTTCACGAATGCGAATCTGATGATACCCCATACGAAGGTCAAGCTTGGAGAAGACTTTAGCCCCTTTGAGTTGCTCGAAAAGCTCGTTGATGTTGGGAAGTGGATACTTGTTCTTGATTGTCCTTGTTCAATGGACGGTAATCGACGCAAATTCGGTCCGTGCCATCCTTCTTCTGGACAAAAAGAACTCCACAACCCCAAGGGGATGAACTCGGTCTGATCAAACCCAGACGCTCTTGTTCATCTAGCTGCTTCTTCAATTCCTTCAGCTCCTTGGGTCCAAGCTTGTAAGGACGCTTGCAAACTGGTTCTGTTCCAGGCTCAAGATCAATAACGAACTCGACTGGCCGATGAGGAGGCATGCCCGGAAGGTCTTCTGGAAAGACATCTTGGTACTCACAAACGACTGGAATTTGAGAAATAGCATCCAGCTCGCCCTTCTCAATGAGAGAAAACAACCGAATGGTTTCATCACGAGCAGCATAGATGTTAACATCCTCTGAAGGGTGTGTCAATTGAATTTGCTTGCCAGCACAATCAAGCTTATCCTTGTGCTTAGAAAGCCAGTCCATCCCAAGAATTAGATCAATATCAGAGTCACCAAGAACCACTGGAGAAGACAGAAATTTATAGTCGCCCATCTTGATTGTGGTATCCGAAACCACCAAACTGGAGCTCAACCGTTTACCCGGAGAAACGACATCCATGGGTTTACCCAAATGTGACGAAGAGAATTCATGCTTGGCAAAAAACGGTCTTGACATGAAACAATGCGATGCACCAGTATCAAATAAGACTTTTGCAGGAATATCATTAACAGGAAGATAACCCATTATCACATCTGAAGAATCCTCTGCCTGAGCTGCATTCATCATGTTCACCTTTGCAGACTTTGGATTATGCTTGACCACTGCATTACTTGAAGATCTCACAGGAGGAGGAGGAGGAAGGCGCCTCTGATTGAAGCATTTGTTCGCGTAGTGACCTTTCTGCTGGCACTTGTTGCAAGTCACTTCTGAGAGCGGACGGTGATAAGGAGCATTTGACTTTGAAGCTTGAGGCTGAGACTTGTTCTGATAGCTTGGGTTGGGTGGGTGGGAGGATCCACGACCACCTGAGTTCTTCTGCTGGTAGGGCTGACGAAACGGAGGAGGAGGAAGATAGAACTTCTGCTGCTTAGCTGCCACTTGTGAGGAAGAAGAAGATTGCACTGCATCCCTGATTCTCTTCTTAGAAGCCTCACACTTGAGCTGAGCACCTTCTTGCTTGAGTGCCATATTGTAGAATTGATCAAACTGAGTAGGCTCAACAAGAACGAGAGCTAACTGCAGATCCTCTCTAAGGCCACCTCTGAATTGATAGATCATACTCTTCTCATCTGGAACATCTTGCTTAGCGAAGCGAGCAAGTTTCTGAAACTGCTTGTTGTATTCGTACACTGACATGTTGCCTTGCTTGAGATTGCGGAACTCCTCACGCTTGCTCTCAACAACACTGGTAGGAATATGGTGAGCTTTAAAGTCCCGACAGAAATCAGTCCAAGTAATCACTCGACCACCTCTGGAATCCTTGTATTGCTGGAACCAATCAGCTACCTGATCCTTGAGCTGAAAAGAAGCGAACTTGACATAGTCCTCAGGCCTGACATTACTACATTCAAAATGCTTGTTGATATCCACAAGCCAATCATCGGCATCTGTGGCCTCGAAACAGTAGCTGAAAGACTTCGGCTGATTTGCAAGGAATTGGTTGAGGGTAGGAAACTGAGGCTGATGATTGAACTGCCCTTGACCTTGATTCCCTTGGTTGCCTTGGCCTTGGTTGCGCTCTTGCATGAGCTGGATCATCATCTGGGCATGGGCGTTAGAGGCTGCCATCAAAGCTTGCCATGCCTCCGGAGGCGGAGGTGGAGGTGGAGGGTTCGCCTGACTCCCATCATTGCGTTCCGGATTCTGATGCGTTGGCGGAGCCATCCTGAAGAGGGTGACATCCATTAGCATCTTGATAGACAGATAGACAAGTTGAATCAACGGATAGAAATTGCAACATATAGTCTTCACAATAAACATTCGAACAAGAATGAACGAATGAATTCCCAAAGTAAACATCACACGTCCATTAAAGGTGAGAAGCCACTTGATAAGAGATTGATGAATGAAATAAACAAGGTACAACTGGAACAAATAAGTGGTAAGGATTACCCAATCACAAACCAAATATCTGCGGGAAGAAATGCTAGAGCTACTTGAATCCCACCTATAAACTCCCGAAACTTTCTGGTTATGCAATCAGGTGTTGGGGATACATGGGAAGCAATATATCTCACCCAAACTAACAATCCCTACATCCAGCTGTATCCATCCGTCAACACATAACCAAGAAACCTTCGGAAATCGTGTACCTCAACCTTCGAAAAGCATCTGTTATATGAGTTATGGCAATACTCCCGAGCTCGCCCCAGTACTGGGTTATCGGGGTTATCTCACCAACAACTATACAAAAGAGATTTTTGATGTCGGCAAAGCTCAGGTATTCCAGAACTACAACGATAAAATTGTGACGACAACACCTCGGAGCTCAACTCCCTGGGACACTGCCACAACCCCTAAATGTCAGGAGGCACCAAGAACAATGTTCTCATCACAAAACTATCGGAACGATTCCAAGATACCCGCGTGATCCTAAAAAAATCTTTTTTAGTGAAATTTGAGAAGAGGAAAGTCAAAACATCTACTTCAGGAGACCTCACCAGAGCGACGAAGGGACTGAGGAGTAAAAAGAATCCTACTCTCCGATATATATAATCTTAAGACTCAAAACATTTTTGTTCTAGACTCAACATCGCCACCAAACAATCAAGCAGGGGGCTCCTAAGTCGGGGATGGCTCTGATTACCAACTTGTAACACCCACGATGTGGCTATATCTCCCACGTGTCGAAGCACGACTTAGACGCATAACCGCATGGTGGTTTTGTCGCAAGAAGGGTCATCTTCACACAATCCCATGTAATGAACAAGAATGGGATAAAGAGAGTTGGCTTACAATCGCCACTTCACACAATACATAAATTAAGATCATACATCATTCAAAGTACACTCATAGACCGGCTACGGTCAAGTTCAAATGAAAAGAAGACAACCCCAAATGCTAGATCCCTGATCGTCCCGACTGGGCTCCTCTACTGATCATCTGGAAATGAAACATAGTAACGACCAAGGGCCTCATCAAATTCCCAGTTCAGCTCAGTTGCGCCATCTGCGCCAGTATCCTCGGCACCTGCATATGTTTTGGTAGAATCTGTGAGCCACGAGGACTCAGCAATCTCACACCCGCGAGATCAAGACTATTTAAGCTCATAGGTAGGTAAGGGGTAATATGGTGGAGCTGCGGCAAGCACTAAGCATATATGGTGGCTAACATACGCAAATGAGAGCGAGAAGAGAAGAAACGCATCGGTCGAGAAGCTAGAAGTGATCAAGAAGTGATCCTGAAACTACTTACGTCAAGCACAACTCAAACCGTGTTCACTTCCCGGACTCCGCCGAGAAGAGACCATCATGGCTACACACGCGGTTGATGCATTTTAATGAAGTCAAGTGTCAAGTTATCTACAACCGGACATTAACAAATTCCCATCTGCTCATAACCGCGGGCACGGCTTTCAAAAGATTATATACCCTGCAGGGGTGTCCCAACTCAGCCCATCACAAGCTCTCACGGTCAACAAAGGATAAACCTTCTCCCGGGAAGACCCGATCAGTCTCGGAATCCCGGTTCGCAAAACATTTCGGCAATGGTAAAACAAGACCAGCAAAGCCGCCCGAAATGCCGACAAATCCCGATAGGAGCTGCACATATCTCGTTCTCAGGGCACATCGGATGAGTCAAGCTACGAGTAAAACCAACCCTCAAGTTGCCCCGAGGTGGCCCCGCAGGCTGCTCAGTTCGGACCAACACTCGAAGGAGCACTGGCCCGGGGGGGTTAAAATAAAGACCCTTGGGCTCGCGAAAACCCAAGGGAAAAGGTCTTAGGTGGCAAATGGTAAAACCAAGTTTGGGCCTTGCTGGAGGAGTTTTATTCAAAGCGAACTGTAAAGGGGGTCCCATAAATCACCCAACCGTGTAAGGAACGCAAAATTAAGGAACATAACACCAGTATGACGGAAACTAGGGCGGCAAGAGTGGAACAAGTCACCAGGCATAAGGCCGAGCCTTCCACCCTTTACCAATTATATAAGGTGCATTAATTAAACAGGAGATACTGTGATATCCCAAAATATCCATGTTCCGACCAGGAACAAACTTCATCTTCACCTGCAACTAACAACGCTATAAGAGGGGCTGAGCGGAAGCGGTGACATAGCCAAACAACGGTTGCTAGGACAGGTTGGTTAGAGGTTTAACATGGCAATAGGTAGGCACGGTAAACAATGGCAGGTAGACCTAACATAGCGATAGAGCGAGTACTAGCAAGCAGAGATAGAAGTGATATCGAAGGTATGGTCATCTTGCCTGCAAGGTTCTTAGAGTTGTCGAAGGCTTGATCCTCGTAAGCGTTCTCAACAGGTTCCTCATGCACGTACTCGTCTTCCGGCTCTACCCAAAACAAGAGCACAAGCAAAGGAACCACAATAAATCACGGTGCAATGCACAAGCAACATGATGAAATACATGTCGTGCTATGCGAGATGTGATATGCAATGCATATGCGTGCTTCGGAAGGAAAGATGATGAACAAGGCATCAACTTGGCAAACCAGGTTTGCCGCTGGAAAGATGAGATGATTTCGGTTGGAATCGATATAAAGATCACCGGATTCGGGTGCACGGTTTGCGAATGACAAGCACGACAAGACATGATGCAAACTGCTTAAAACAGCAACATGGCCACTTGGATGCAAAGTATAAATAAGCTATAGCACCCAAACATATGAACAGAATGCATAGCAGTGATGTACAGGAGATGCTCTATGAAACATGAACACTGAGCTCAATCTATAAACCACTAGAGCATGACTAACATAGTATGGCAATAATGCAAAAGATAACAGTTTCTACAGACTTAGTGGAATTATTAGACATAGCAGAAACAGATTCAATATGGCATCTTTACAGGCTTGATTAACTCACTACCAGGCATGTCATGGCATGGAACAAGTACTAGCATGAAGTAGGCATGAAAATGAAGCTACTCATGTGCAAAACAATCGCCTAGCATATTTGCATGAACAAACACATAAGAGACAAAACAGCAATATGAAGTGAGATGACATGATTATGAACTTGCTCAAATGCAGAAACTAATGCCACCAATGGATTGGTGGGATTTTTCTACCCCAAAAACATATATAATATGTTAGGGTTGCTGTAGAAAAATCATCACAAATGCACAAAGATACAACCTGCCCTAAATGGTATATAACAGAAATGACATTTTCCATATTTGGAAACGTCCAGAAATGGACTTGCCCGAAAAGGACAGATTCCATATGCCAGAAATGGGATATTCGCTGGGAACCAAAAATAAAACAAATAATAATAACAAAATAAATAATAAAAAAAACAGGCTAAGAGAGTATGACAGGTGGGGCCACCCTGTCATACGCACAGTGCAAAGAAATGGAAAAAGGGGGGAAGAATAATGCACCCGCAGGGGATCAAACCCGGGTCTCCCTGGTGTGGCTCTGCATCGGCAACCACTGGGCTAGACATGCGCTACTGATAGGAAAAGGGCTTCGGCCCCTTTTAGCTAGACAGCAGATCGAGCAACTCTGTTGCAAACAGAGAAGACGACGGCGCCGGCGAGGGCAACGGCGGCAACCAGTGGGCACAGGGACTCCGGCGGACGTGCGGAAAGGGGGTACGGATGCATGCGTCTACGAGGGGAGGCAGGGGCGCTCGAGCTCGAGCAGTTGCTCGACTCGGGACCATGGCGTCCGCGGCGAACGGCAGCAGCAGCTACGGCGACACCGGGAAAGGCCGGGTGCGCGCGGGAGCGCGAACGAGCGGCACGAGCGAGCTGCGGGAGCACGACAAGGGGGAACCAGCGCGGGGACACGAAAACACGCACGGTCGAACAACACTGCACAACTAAATTCAGAGTACGCCGGAGCACTGCGAGCGCGGAAAAGACATGGATCAGATGCGATCTACGGGCGCCTACATGCCATGGGAAGCATGGGAGAGGGAGGTGCGTTACCCAGCTCACCCAAGGACGCGAAGTGGTCGACTGAGACGAGCTCGCAGCGACGAAGCGAAGCTCTGAACCTTGGCGCGGTCCTGATCGAGCGGAAGTGGAAGCAGAGGACGTCGAGGAACTCGTCGTCCGGGGCACCGTAGTCGACGTCGGGGACGTAGTGGACGACGGGGAAGAAGAGGGACACGATCTAACGGGTTGGGAGTGACCAGAGACCGGCGACGAGGTGCGCTCTCAGGTGCGCTCGGGACGGAGCGGTTGCGATGGATCTGGTGGTTTTACTCACCTGGCGGCGGCGACGAGAGGAAGAGGGAAACCCTAGAGATTGTGTGGACAAGGAGAGGGGTTAAAAGGGAGGCTAGGGCGATGGGTGGAGCACGGCGTCGACGCGGCCGTGGCCATGTGCGCGCCCGGCGCGAGCTTGACGAAAAGGTGAGGGGCGGGTGCGCTGTAGCCAGTGGCTGGCTAGTGGGGTCGCGAGTGCCACGTGGGCGTACGGGCTGCGGGGTAGTGAGGCGACCGGGTGAGAAACGGCGAGGGCGCGAGCGGGCTGGCTGGCGCGCTGGCTGCGCTGGCTGGCTGCGCTGGCTGGGCTGCGGGAGGCCCAGGGGGGGCTGCTGCGCTGGCTGCAGGCTGCTGCTTTATTTCTAATTTTTTAATAAACAGAAATAGAAACACAAAAGCACAGGGAAAAAGAAGAGGAGTTAGAGTATAAAGAAAATATTCTCAAACTCCTGGAATTCTCCACTATTTTAATAAATTGCATTGGGCATTTTTAGAGGTAGAAAAATAAGACAAGTTTGAATTATATTCAAACTTGTGTCATTTTTGAACCTGACCAAAATAACTTCAAATAAGGAGATGTTTGGCAGAGAGGCTTAGGGCATGGAGCAAGATTTACAGGGAGAAGATGAACATTAATAGAGAAAGGAAAAATAGCACTTGATAAAAGAAGGAAGTAGAGGGAAGGAGGAGAAATGATGGTGCAATGGTTTGAAAGGGGGACAAGGTCATGCCCATGATGCTCATGGCAACAACATGAATGACAAAATGCAACATGAGATGGCATGAGATGAAAACGCACTATATGATGATGACATATGATGGCTAAAAGGAATATGACAAGAAGCACAAATGCAATATGGTAAGGAGAGCATGACAATGAAAAGAATAAAACACATAACCAAACAAGATGAGGCCAAACATGATAAAACCCACAAGAATTGGATGAAGGTCAAGTTGATATATTGCCAAATTGGGACATGATACATCTGGGGTGTTACACCCGTCCTTAACCCCACGCGTCCGAGCCGTCGCGGTAGTGCCGGACGTCATTGCGGTAGTACCGCTTGGGCAGAAGTACCGCACCGAAGCGGTAGTACCGCTCTCCCAGGCAGCAGTAAAAAATTACTACCGTGTGGGGGCGGTAGTACCGTGCTCCCCTAACGCGGTAGTACCGCAGCTGACCGTGGTAGCTCAAGAAAATGCAAGTTTCGACACACGAAAAGAGGTCTTTGCAAAGAAACTTTTTGCACAAACGACACCACAAGGACACGAACAACCCAAAGGCAGAAAAACAACAAGAAGCAACCGCGCAACCCAACCTCTCAAAAGAGAGGGCGGTGGCTGGAGCCACCTATGTTTGAGTTAGTTGGTATGGCACCGTGAAGAATTATCCTTGGGCCCATGACCAAAACTCGTCTTTGAAGCACAAGTACCATCAAAAATGGCTAATGTGAAAGAGTTGATCGATTTATGCATAATGGGGGGAGGGAGAGTTCATTGAGAGAACAACACTCCCCCTATGTCCATGCCTACATCTAAACTAGACAACAAGTTGAGTGTGGTGGGGGTGCAAGGGTTCAAGCCACATTGCTCGAATCAATGATATTTAGCTCATGCCTTAACTTGCGAAATCTTGCTTCATCCAAGGGCTTCGTGAAAATATCTGCAAGTTTATCATGAGTGTTGACATACTTGAGCTCGATCTCCCCTCGCCGAATGTGATCCCGGATGAAGTGATACCGAATCTCAATATGCTTCGTCTTGAAGTGTTGCACCGGGTTGAGAGAAATCTTGATGGCACTTTCATTGTCACACTAAAGAGGCACTTTGTCACAAAGGACACCGTACTCCTTTAAAGTTTGCCTCATCCATAAGAGTTGTGCACAACAACTACCGGCCGCCACATATTCCGCTTCAGTGGACGAGAGAGAGACACAACTTTGCTTCTTGGAAGACCAACTTACCAAAGAGCAACCAAGAAATTGGCACCCTCCGGAAGTGGACTTCCTATCCACCTTGTCTCCCGCCCAATCAGAATCCGTGAATCCTTCAAGCTTGAAGTTAGCTCCTCTTGGGTACCATAGGCCAAAATTTGGGGTATGAGCCAAATATCGAAAGATTCGCTTGACCGCCACAAAGTGGCTTTCCTTTGGTGCGGCTTGGAACTTTGCACACATACCCACACTCAACATGATATCCGGTCTAGATGCACAAAGGTAAAGCAAGGAACCAATCATAGAGCGATATACCTTTTGATCCACCACTTTACCATTGGGATCAATGTCAAGTTGGCACTTGGTGGGCATCGGAGTAGAGGCCGGCTTGACATCACTTAGCTTGAAACTCTTAAGCATGTCTTGAGTGTATTTGGCTTGGTTGATGAAGGTACCTTCTCTTCTTTGTTTGATATCAAAACCAAGGAAGAACTTCAACTCTCCCATCGAAGACATCTTGAACTTAGAGGTCATGAGAGCGAGAAATTCTTCATTGAAAGCATTGTTATGGGAACCAAAGATAATGTCATCAACATATAGTTGGCACACAAACAACTCCTCTTTGACCTTCTTAGTAAAAAGAGTGGGATCGATTTGCCCTACTTCAAATCCACAATCTTGTAACAACTCGGTAAGGTGGTCATACCACGCACGTGGGGCTTGTTTAAGGCCATAGAGTGCCTTATCAAGTTGATACACATGATCCGGGAAGTAGGGATCCTCGAACCCGGGGGGTTGCTTGACATAAACCAACTCATTAATAGGACCATTAAGAAAAGCACTTTTCACATCCATTTTTTGTAACTTAAAGTTGTGATGGAAAGCATAAGCAATCAACAAATGAATGGATTCAAGGTGAGCAACGGGAGCAAAGGTTTCACCATAGTCGATACCCTCGACTTGGGAGTAGCGTTGTGCTACCAATCTTGCCTTGTTGCGAATGATGTTCCCATGAGCATCTTGCTTGTTCTTGAAGATCCACTTGGTTCCAATGACGTTATGGTTCCCGTAAGGCCTTGGCACCAACCTCCACACCTTGTTGTACTCGAAGTTGTTGATGTTGTTGTTGTTGTTGTTGTTGTTGTTGTTGTTGTTGTTGTTGTTGTTGTTGTTGTTGTTGTTGTTGTTGTTGTTGTTGTTGTTGCTGTTGCTGTTGTTGTTGTTGCTGTTGCTGTTGTTGCTGTTGCTGTTGTTGTTGTTGTTGTTTGCATGGCATTGAGAAAATCCGAGTCTTCGAGCACCTCATAGACCTTTTGGGGTTCAACACAAGAGACAAATGCGTGATGTTCACAATAGTTTGCTAATTGTCTACAAGTGCTTACCCCCTTTCTTAGGCTTCCAACCACATTCTCCATGAGATGGCCTTTGGTGGTGAGCTTGGAAGCAATCTTCGTGGCACGACGCTCTAATTCCTCCTCGGATGTGGAAGGAGGAGGGTTAACTTGATCATCTTGAGCGTCGTCTTGAGCTTGCTCATGATCTTGAACTTGCTCGAGGGGGAGAACTTGACCTTGGGCATCATTTGGAGGTTCACCATCATCTTGAGATTGATCTTGCCCTTGGTCTTGTTCCCGAGGTTGAGGGCCTACACTTTGTTCTTCGGAAGCGTGTGGGTCTTGAGTAGGTGAAGGCTCCACTTGAGTGGAACATTGTCCTTCTCCTTCGGCCACAAGGGGTTCCTCAATGGGTAGAATATGACCAATACCCATTCTTCTTATGGCTTGGGGAGGAATTTCATCACCTACATCACAAGTACCACTTTGCTCCACTTGGGAGCCGTTATTTTCGTCAAACTCCACGTTACACGTCTCCTCAGTGAGTCTGGTGGACTTGTTGAGAACACGGTAAACATGAGAGTTTGTAGCATAACCAACAAATATGCCCTCATAAGCTCCAGCCTCAAATTTAGACAAACGAACACCTTTCTTGAGAATGAAACACTTACACCCGAACACCCGGAAGTACTTGAGATTGGGCTTGTTTCCGGTGAGTATCTCACAAGGAGTCTTGTTCAAGCCTTTGCGGAGATAGAGCCGATTGGATGCATGACATGCGGTGTTGATGGCTTCGGCCCAAAAGTTGTATGGAGACTTGAACTCCGCCATCATGGTCCTTGCCGCATCCATCAAAGTCCGGTTCTTCCTCTCCGCAACACCATTTTGTTGAGGGGTATATGGTGCAGAATATTGATGCTTGATCCCCTCATCACTAAGAAACTCATCCAAAGTGTAGTTCTTGAACTCGGTGCCGTTGTCACTTCTTATTGTCAGGATCTTTGCATCATGTTGACGTTGAGCTTCATTTGCAAAGTCGATGACGGTTTGTTGAGTCTCACTCTTCCTCTTGAAGAAGTATACCCAAGTGTATCTTGAATAATCATCCACAATCACCAAGCAATACTTTCTACCCCCAAGACTATCAAATGATGGAGGCCCAAAGAGGTCCATGTGAAGGAGCTCCAAGGGTCTCTTCGAGTAGATGATAGTCGTGGGAGGGTGAGCCGTCTCATGAAGCTTTCCTTCGATACACGCACTGCAAGCACGATCTTTGGCAAAACTAACATTTGTTAGTCCATGGACATGGTCCCCCTTGAGAAGACTTTGCAAAGATCTCATATTTACATGGGCTAAACGGTGATGCCAAAGCCATCCCACATCAACTTTAGCCATTAGGCATGTCACGGTCTTAGTGGATTGCTCCGAAAAGTTAATCACATAGAGACCGTTCTCGACATGCCCAACATAGGCTACTTTAAGAGTCTTGCTCCACAAGAGGGCCACGGTATCAATATCAAAGAAGGTGGCAAAGCCCATAAGTGCGAGTTGACGAACAGAAAGTAAATTGAACGCAAGGGACTCAACAAGCATGACTTTCTCGATCTTTAGATCATGAGAAATGACAACCTTGCCAAGACCCAATACCTTAGAATGTGAGGCATCACCCCACTCGACATTGGTGGGCATAGATGGGATCTTTTGCACGTCCACCACCAAGTCCTTGCTCCCGGTCATATGATTTGTTGCTCCACTGTCGAGCAACCATGATCCCCCACCGGAAGCAAACACCTACAAGAGATTAATGCTTGGTTTTAGGTACCCATTTAGTAATGGGTCCTTTGGTGTTAGTAACAAGGGTCTTAGGAACCCAAATAGACCATTCAATGTACTCATAAGAAGAACCAACAAATTTAGCATAAACATGCCCATCACTAGCACGGCACAACACATAAGAGGGGTTAAAGTCGTCGGCTTTGTTGGGAGAGATGGCTTTGCGCTCTTTGGCATCGTCACTCTTCGCATTGTTCTTCTTCTCCTTAGGAGCACCCTCTCCCTCCTTCACAAAAGTTTGCTTGAGCGGGGGAGGTCGTTTGGTCTTGCTATTCTTCTCCTTGTTCTTCTTTTTGTTCTTGGACTTGGGTGAGAACCCAACTCCCTCCTTGGCCACAACTTCCTTTTGATTGCTCAAAAGGTCATTTAGGTTCTTCTCACCTTGTATGCATGACACAAGACCTTTCTCGAGTTGTTCCTTCAACTTGGCATTCTCCTCCACAAGATGCACATGCTCACAACACGGGTTAGTAGCATTTGCATTATCAATTAAGACCATGTGAGGAAATGTGGCCTTTTCCTTGGTTAGCTTAACTTGGAGTTGAGCATGAGACTCCTTGAGGTTTGCATGAGCACCTTTCAAGACCTTATGGGCCTTGTCAAGTACATCAAACTCCTCCTTGAGTCTAGCATGATCAACCCCAAGTTTAGCCTTCTCGGAAGTTAGAACACGAGACACAACAAGAGCATGATCAAGATCTTTCTTTAATTTGGCATGGTCATCGTTGTGTGACTCCTCAAGAGCCAAACGATGCCCACGCTCTTCCTCAAGAGCATTAGAGAGATGCGATATCTCATCGGCATAGTCACGACTATGACCTTCCATCTTAGAGATGGTTTCTTCGTGAGCCTCGATCATGTCATTGGCTTCACCAAGTTGTTCCAAGAGAGCAACGAAGTGCTTCTTGGATTTGCCCTTGAGCTTACTCATGAAGGACTCAAATTCATTTACCTCCTCATTAGACCCCTTACCATCATCAAAGCCATCCGTTGAACGAGGATTAGGAATAATGGTGGTTTTGATGTTGGGGGTTACCTTATTGGTGGCTTTAGCCATGAGGCACTTGGCGGTGATGTTCTCGTTGGGTGAATCGAAGAGAGACACCCGGGGAGTTGTGGCAATGGCAACGGATGCCATAGCTGTTGCTTCACTATCTTCATCATCATCGTCATCCTCACGGTATTCTTCTTGAACTACCAACCCGTGTGTAGGAGTCTTCTTGGTGAAGTTGTTCTTGTTTGGGAAGGACTTGGCTTTGTCTTTTCGGATGAACTTGCCACCATTTTCTTCCCGCTTCTCGTAAGGACAATCCGCAACGAAATGGCTCACATTGCCACAGTTGAAACAAGTTCTAACTCGTTGCTTGCCCTTGAGGCCACTTGAGTTGTTCTTGTTGAAGTTGGGTCTTGTATTCTTCTTACTCCAAAATTGTGTTGAGGCAAGAGCCATGTACTCATGATAATCATACTTCGTGTCTTCGGGGTTGCTCTCCTCATCTTCCTCTTCTTCTTCTTCTTCCACACTAACCTTGGCATTCAAGGCAAGGTTGGGCTTCTTTGCCCTTTGAGAACGGAGCACTGCATTGTCGACGGTCTTGTCCAAGATGCTCATTGCAACGAACTCATCCAACACTTCACTTGAGGTCATGGAGTGGAAGTCCAGTCTTTGACGAATGACGGAGGACATGGCCTTGTTGTAGGGCATCATGGCCTTGAGGAATTTGCGCTTGATCCAATTGTCATCCGTGTCCTTGCTCCCATGATCTCGGAGTGCGACCGCGAGTTTGGTCACTCTTCAAAAGAGCTCACGAGGTTCTTCATCTTCTTTCATTGCAAACTCATCAGCTTCATCTTGCACCACTTCATAGTTGGAGCGTTGAATGCTAGCACTTCCTCGATAGAGAGAAACAACACATTTCCATGCGTCTTTAGCCATGGCATGAGGACGGAGATGAGGGAGATCTTCGGGAAGGATTGCATCTTGGATGATGAAGAGAGCACTCTCATTGAATTGATTATCCACGGCTTCTCGAGGGGTGAAGTTGCTTGGGTCATGTGGATAGAAACCTTCTTCTATAATTCTCCAAAGATTAGTATTCACATGTTTTAAATGACGCTTGAAACGATAAACCCAAGCATCAAAATCCTCATTTTTCACAATCTTAGGAGGGGGACCGGCATGATTTAAATGAGTAGTAGGAATCGGTCCACCATAAGTAGGAGGTTCCACATGGGCATAGATGCCGGAGCCATTTCTACCACTATTAGAAGGACCTTTTTCACTATTAGCTTCCCCTTTGTCGGAGGTGGCATCCGTCACCTTGTTAGTGGGATCACCCACTTTCATCGGCGAGGTGGTTAGTTTAAGTCCTTCTAGGAATTCAGAAAACATGCTTTTAACCTCGGCCGTCATGGAGGTTTTCAATGTGTCTAAAGCCACATTGAATTCCTCAGGCGAGACCGAGGTTCCTCCATCGGCCGTAGACGAGATAGGATTCACACCAGAGTGCTCCTCCACACCATTGTTGGTGTCAACCATACTCTTCGGACGGCAAAGTCATTAATAAAGAGACGAGGCTCTGATACCAATTGAAAGGATTGATATGGTTGACTAGAGGGGGGTGAATAGGCAACTAACAATTTTTAAGCTTTTCTTTAACAATTTAAACCTTGCAACAAAATAGGTTGTATGCAACTACGTGCCTATATGATGCAATGACAACTAGCACACAGGCAAGCAATAGATACAACACAATTAAGCTTGCAAAAGTAAAGGCACGAAATAACCAAGAGTGGAGCCGGTGAAGACGAGGATGTGTTACCGAAGTTCCTTCCTTTTAAGGGGAAGTACGTCTCCGTTAGAGCGGTGTGGAGGCACAATGCTCCCCAAGAAGCCACTAGGGCCACCATAATCTCCTCACGCCCTCACACAATGCGAGATGCCATGATTCCACTATTGGTGCCCTTGAAGGCGGCGACCGAACCTTTACAAACAAGGATGGGGCAATCTCCAAGTGGAAGCTTCTACTTCACGACAAGGTGAACCAAGAGTTGACACGGAAGCATCCACAAGTGGGACACACCAAGATGAAGAAAACGAGGAAGTGCATCAAGAACGTCAACAACCTCCTTCTCCACCACGACAAGAGAACGACAATGCCAACAATGAAGAAGATCAAGAAGAATAAGAAGAAGATGAAGAAGATGTTCAACCAAAAACCAAGCAAAAGCTTTCACGAGTTTGAGCAAGAATTGCTAAAGACCATCCTGTCGAGCAAATCTACAATGATATTCAAACCGGGAGAATCACTCGCTCTAAAAGTCGTTTAGCTAACTTTTGTGAAAACTGTTCTTTCATCTCTAGCATTGAACCTATGAAGGTCGAAGAAGCATTGGAAGATCTGGTTTGGATAAATGCTATGCATGAAGAGCTACACAACTTTGAGAGAAACCAAGTTTGTACATTGGTTGAGAAGCCCGACAACAACCACAACATCATCGGTACCAAATGGGTGTTTCGCAACAAGCAAGATGAAGATGGACAAGTAGTTCGCAACAAAGCACGTCTCGTCGCCCAAGGCTACACACAAGTCGAAGGTATGGACTATAGTGAGACTTATGCTCCCGTTGCTAGACTTGAGTCTATTCACATCTTACTTGCCTATGCTAATCACCATGATATCACATTGTACCAAATGGACATTAAAAGTGCTTTTCTAAATGGTGAAATAGAGGAGGAAGTTTATGTTAAACAACCTCCCGGCTTTGTCAATCCTAAGAAACCAAATCAGGTTTACAAACTTCACAAAGCTCTTTATGGTCTTAAACAAGCTCCTAGAGCTTGGTACAAATGCTTAACGAAGTTTCTTCTTGGAAAGGGATTTGAAATTGGGAAAATTGATTCTACTCTTTTTACTAAAAGGGTTAATGGAGAATTGTTTGTATGCCAAATTTATGTTGATGATATCATATTTGGATCAACTAACCCTCATTTTAGTGAGAAGTTTGGAAAGCTAATGTCGGAGAAGTTTGAGATGTGAATGATGAGTGAACTCAAATTCTTTCTTGGGTTGCAAATCAAGCAAACTAAGGAAGGTACTTTTGTCTCTCAAACGAAGTTCACTAAGGACTTATTCAAGAAGTTCAATATGCAAGAATGCAAAGGTATGTCTACACCCATGCCTACTAGTGGACATCTTGATTTGACCAAAGATGGTGAACCAGTTGATCAAAAGGTCTATCGCTCTATGATTGGTTCATTGTTATACCTATGTGCTTCACGTCCCGATATTATGCTAAGTGTGTGCATGTGTGCAAGATATCAAGCTGCTCCTAAAGAATGTCATCTTAAGGCTATGAAAAGGATAGTGAGATACTTAATACATACACCAAATTTTGGCATTTGGTATCCTAAGAGGGCCTCTTTCGATCTTGTTGGCTACTCTGACTCAGACTATGCCGGAGACAAGGTTGATAGAAAGTCCACTTCTGGTACTTGTCAATTTCTTGGTAGATCTCTTGTGTCTTGGTCCTCCAAGAAACAAAACTCGGTATCCTTATCTACCGCCAAAGCGGAGTACATTGCCGCTGGTTCCTGTTGTGCTCAATTACTTTGGATGACCCAAACTCTTAAAGATTATGGGATATATGTGAAACATGTTCCATTGCTTTGTGACAATGAAAGTGCTATCAAAATTGGTCATAATCCTGTGCAACATTCTCGAACTAAGCATATTGAAGTTCGTCATCATTTCATTCGAGATCATGTTGCTAAGGGTGACATTGATCTTAAGCATGTTCGCACCGAAAAACAATTGGCAGATATTTTCACTAAACCTCTTGATGAGAAATTGTTTTGCAGCTTAAGAGGGGAACTTAACATCATTAATGCTTCAAACTTGGAGTAAAAACTCCATTGGATACATGCAAGACATGAGCTTATGACTAATCCTTGATATTTCTCTTATGATGAAAATCTTATATCTTGGATATATCTGCATCTTGCATGTTATCTAACCCATGTAGGTACTTGGTTGAATCAAATTCAATGAGATTGTAACCAACTTATATCTTGAGCAATCTCTACATCACCAAGTCTCTATACAAAGGTGGTTGAGGACAAGGAAGCACGAAACCATTCAAACATATCCTTTGACAAATTCTATGATTGAGCTTCATGATTGTCATTTTGGATACACAAGTGTTTTTCCTTGCAAGAACTAACCCATGTAGGTAGATGGACTCAAATTCCAAGTGGTGCTCCCAACTCTTGATGAGCTACATCAACCTTGAGCAAGCCACACAAGTTCAACTACATGGACATCACCACCAACCAAGGTATGTTATTCCATCTTAGAGAAGCTTTACTCCGAGTCATGAGCTAAAGCAACTCGACAAGATGAGAATACATCAAGATGCTTAAACGAAAAATGGTAACCCCATTTTGAGCTTAAACAATGAGTATGACCTATGATCAAGTGATCTCACTTGACTCCTAAGTCAATATACTCTAACATAGGTGACTTTGTCGCCGACCATCTCTAGATGAAGTTCTCTTGTGTTCTTTTATGTGTTTTTGCATTTGTCTCATGCATATTTGTTTCCCCTTTCAAAAAAAACACTTCATCTAGATTTCTTTCTTTTCTGTTTGTTCAGCATTTTCTGCATCCAATTCATTGCATATCATTTAGTTAATTCCTTGCAAATCTGTGTGAGATCTTATTAGTCTAGTGAGCTGAGGTGACAAGTGTTTTCTCTGTGATGAACTCGGTTCCACCGATTAGTTATTTTCGGTCCAACCGAATTCTTTCGGTAGAACCGAAGCATACAATTTGGTGCCACCGATTTCATCACAGGAAAAATAGTTTGCCACTTATTCTGTGTTTCGTCTGTTCCAGCTCCACTCAATGAATCTTGTCCTCTACAAGCATCACATTTTTACAAATGCTTTGTGCTGTGACTCAAGGATCAAACCCATTCACGACAAATTCCAGAAGCCCTTCTTGGAAATTGATGTCAAAGGGGGAGAGAGAGATCACATCAAAGCTTATCATTTAGAGAGAGATCACATCAGAGAATATCACTTCCACAGGGGGAGAGAGAGATCTCCAGGGGGAGAGAATACTCAAGTAGAAAGTATTTCTCAAGGATCCCAGATGCTTGGTGATCAAGAGGAGAGATGCCACATGTCTTTTTGGGGGAAAGACATGTTCATATGTGCTTATTTGCATTAGTTTGCACTAGCTCTGTTCATTCAGATTCTTTCAGCTCTGATTTTCTGTTCCCTATCTTCTCCCAGTATCCCATGCTAGATTCAGGGGGAGCAAGACATCTAAGGGAAAGAAATCATTTAAATTCATTGCATATCTTTACTCTTGGGGACATGTCTAATCCATTGTGGTATTTAGTACTCACTCTCTTCATGTCATCCCAGTCTTGGTATTCTTGTGGTTTCTTCTGTTTGCTCTGGCTAGTAAATGTACCTGTGTTATCTAACCTTATTTGCGCAGGTTCATTCCATCCTAAGCCAACTCAAGACTACAAGGTAAGTATATGCATCACAATCATGTGTATGAGGAATTCTTGCTGATGTACATACTGTTTGCAAGAAGGACTCATGAGCATGAAGGTATTTTCTTTAATATTCTTTGCTATGATGCATATGGCCAAGATACATGTAACTCATTGCTTACTCTGTCATGGTTATGCTCTCACATGCTTCTATATTCTTTGTCTCACATGATTGCATACATGTAGGGGGAGCCTATGCTTGTTACATGTCTTTCCAAAGCTTTACTTACTATTCTTTATATCCTTATCTAAAGCTTTGATGTATGTTGTCATCAATTACCAAAAAGGGGGGGACTGAAAGCACAAGTGCTCCCTAGGTGGTTTTGGTAATTAATGTCAACATATCTCTTGGTGGACTAACACTTTTATCTAGTATATTCCAGGAAAGCTCAATGAATGGCATGGCATGGATGATGAAAGTGGATCCCTCAAAATATCAAGGACAAAGGATTGGCTCAAGCTCAAAAGCTCAAGACTCTTCATTTTATATTTCAGTGATCCAAGATCACATTGAGTCTATAGGAAAAGCCAATACTATCAAGGAGGGATGAGGTGTTGCTCAATGAGCCTCTTGCTTCATGTGCTTAGTGATATGCTCCAAAACCCTCAACTACTTTCTCACATCCACATATGACCTAAACCTAAAGCCAAAATCGGTCTCACCTATTCTTTCTATCCGGCGCCACCGAGTTCAGATGTCATAGCCACTGCCACAAACCCTAGGCAAATCGGTCTCACCGATAGGGATCTCGGTCTCACCGAGATGGGATTGTAATCTCTATGTGTATGTCCATTATCAAAATCGGTCTTACCGAGTTTGAGCAATCGGTACTACCGAGATTACAATGCAAACTCTCTGGTTAACTTATTACCTAAATCGGTCCCACCGAGTTTGAGTAATCGGTCCCACCGAGTTTGCCTGACCAACTCTCTGGTTAGCTAATTACCAAAATCGGTCTTACCGAGTTTGTGTAATCAGTCTCACCGAGATTACGTTATGCCTTAACCCTAACCATATCGGTCCTACCGAGTTGTGTTTCGGTCCCACCGAAAATCCTAACGGTCACTAGGTTTACTAAATCGGTCTGACCGAGTTTATTGATTCGGTCCCACCGAGATTGGTAAATTGTGTGTAACGGTTAGATTTTGTGTGGAGGCTATATATACCCCTCCACCTCCTCTTCATTCGTGGAGAGAGCCATCAGAACAAACCTACACTTCCAACTTACCAGTTCTGAGAGAGAACTACCTACTCATGTGTTGAGGCCAAGATATTCCATTCCTACCATATGAATCTTGATCTCTAGCCTTCCCCAATTTGCTTTCCACTCAAATCTTCTTTCCACCAGATCCAAATCCTATGAGAGAGAGTTGAGTGTTGGGGACACTATCATTTGAAGCACAAGAGCAGGGAGTTCATCATCAATGCACCATTTGTTACTTCTTGGAGAGTGGTGTCTCCTAGATTGGCTAGGTGTCACTTGGGAGCCTCCGACAAAGATTGTGGAGTTGAACCAAGGAGTTTGTAAGGGCAAGGAGATCGCCTACTTCGTGAAGATCTACCGCTAGTGAGGCAAGTCCTTCGTGGGCGACGGCCATGGTGGGATAAACAAGGTTGCTTCTTCGTGGACCCTTCGTGGGTGGAGCCCTCCATGGACTCGCGCAACCGTTACCCTTCGTGGGTTGAAGTCTCCATCAACGTGGATGTACGATAGCACCACCTATCGGAACCACGCCAAAAACATCCGTGTCTCCAATTGCGTTTGAATCCTTCAAAACCCTTCTCTTTACATTCTTGCAAGTTGCATGCTTTACTTTCCGCTCCTGATATACTCTTTGCATGCTTGCTTGCTATGTGTTGTGAATGTTAAACTTGTGCCTAAACTCCACTTAAACTTAGTGTCTAATCACCCCACCCCCCCTCTAGACACCTCTTCTCAAGGTCCTACACGATCGAATCTCGGGCAAGTACAATACCGCTAGACAAAGGGAATTGTATACGGGATTGATTGAGTCCTTGACATCGTGGTTCATCCGATGAGATCATCGTGGAACATGTGGGAGCCAACATGGGTATCCAGATCCCGCTGTTGGTTATTGACCGGAGAATGTCTCGGTCATGTCTGCATGGTTCCCGAACCCGTAGGGTCTACACACTTAAGGTTCGATGACGCTAGGGTTATAGGGAATAGATATACATGGTTACCGAATGTTGTTCGGAGTCCCGGATGAGATCCCGGACATCACGAGGAGTTCCAAAATGGTCCGGAGGTAAAGATTTATATATGGGAAGTCCTGTTTTGGTCACCGCAAAAGTTTCGGGTGCTATCGGTAATGTACCGGGACCACCGGGAGGGTCCCGGGGGTCCACCAAGTGGGGCCACCGGCCCCAGAGGGCAGCATGGGCCAAGTGTGGGAGGGGACCAGCCCCATGTGGGCTGGTGCGCCCCCCACAAGGGCCCAAGGCGCCTAGGGTTTGGGGAGGGGTGCTTCCACCTTTCTTGGGGGGCAAGTTTCCCCCCTCTCCCCCCTTGGCCGCACCCTAGATGGGGATTGGGGCTGCCGCCACCCCTAGGGAGGGAACCCTAGGTGGGGGCGCAGCCCTCCCTCTCCCCCTATATATAGTGGAGGCAAAGGGGCAGCCCAACACACGAAGTTCTTCTCTTGTTGGCGTAGCCCTACCTCTCTTTCTCCTCCTCTCCTGCGGTGCTTGGCGAAGCCCTGCAGGATTGCCACGCTCCTCCACCACCACCACGCCGTTGTGCTGCTGCTGGATGGAGTCTTCCCAAACCTCTCCCTCTCTCCTTGCTGGATCAAGGCATGGGAGATGTCACCGGGCTGTACGTGTGTTGAACGCGGAGGTGTCGTCCGTTCGGCACTAGGATCTCCGGTGATTTGGATCACGATGAGTACGACTCCTTCAACCCCGTTCTCTTGAATGCTTCCACTTAGCGATCTACAAGGGTATGTAGATGCACTCCCCTCTCTCTCGTTGCTAGTCTCTCCATAGATAGATCTTGGTGACACGTAGGAAAATTTTGAATTTCTGCTACGTTCCCCAACAGTGGCATCATGAGCTAGGTCTATTGCGTAGATTCTTTGCACGAGTAGAACTCAAAGTAGTTGTGGGCGTTGATTTTGTTCAATATGCTTACTGTTACTAGTCCAATCTTGATTCGGCGGCATTGTGGGATGAAGCGGCCCGGACCGACCTTACACGTACACTTACGTGAGACAGGTTCCACCGACTGACATGCACTTGTTGCACAAGGTGGCTAGCGGGTGCCAGTCTCTCCCACTTTAGTCGGATCGGATTCGATGAAAAGGGTCGTTATGAAGGGTAAATAGCAATTGGCATATCATGTTAGAAACCCATAGCAGCCACGTAAAACATGCAAACAACAATTAGAGGACGTCTAACTTGTTTTTGCAGGGTATGCTATGTGATGTGATATGGCCAAGAAGAATGTGATGAATGATATGTGATGTATGAGATTGACCATGTTCTTGTAATAGGAATCACGACTTGCATGTCGATGAGTATGACAACCGGCAGAGTTGTCTTAATTTATTGTATGACGTGCGTGTCATTGAACAAACGCCATGTAATTACTTTACTTCATTGCTAACCGGTAGCCATAGGAGTAGAAATAATAAGTTGGCGAGACAACTTCATGGAGACACGATGATGGAGATCATGATGATGGAGATCATGGTGTCATGCCGGTGACGATGATGATCATGGAGCCCCGAAGATGGAGATCAAAAGGAGCAAAATGATATTGGCCATATCATGTCACTATTTGATTGCATGTGATGTTTATCATGTTTATGCATCTTATTTGCTTAGAACGACGGTAGTAAATAAGATGATCGCTCATTAAAATTTCAAGAAAGTGTTCCCCCTAACTGTGCACCGTTGCGAAAGTTTGTCGTTTAGAAGCACCACGTGATGATCGGGTGTGATAGATTCTAACGTTCACATACAACGGGTGTAAGACAAGTTTACACACGCGAAACACTTAGGTTGACTTGACGAGCCTAGCATGTACAGACATGGCCTCGGAACACAAGAGACCGAAAGGTCGAGCATGAGTCGTATTGTAGATACGATCAACATGAAGATGTTCATCGATGATGACTAGTCCGTCTCACGTGATGATCGGACACGGCCTAGTTGACTCGGATCATGTAATCACTTAGATGACTAGAGGGATGTCTATCTGAGTGGGAGTTCATTAGATGAACTTAATTATCCTGAACATAGTCAAAAGCCCTTTGCAAATTATGTCATAGCTCGCGCTTTAGTTCTACTGTTTTAGATATGTTCCTAGAGAAAATATAGTTGAAAGTTGACAGTAGCAATTATGCGGACAGTAGAAGGCTTATGTCCTTAATGCACCGCTCGATTTGCTGGACCTCGAACGTGGTATGTGGATGTTGCGAACATCTGACATACACGTTTTGATGACTACATGATAGTTCAGTAGTGTTAAATGGTTTAGAAATGAGGCACCGAAGAAATTTTGAAATGTCGCGGAACATATGAGATGTTTCGAGGGCTGAAATTGGGATTTCAGGCTCGTGCCCACGTAGAGGTATGAGACCTCCGACGAGTTTTCTAGCCTACAAACTAAGGGAGAAGATCTCAATCATTGAACTTGTACTCAGATTGTCTGGGTACAACAATCACTTGAATCGAGTGGGAGTTGATCTTCCAGATGAGATAGTGATGTTTCTCCAAAGACACTGCCACCAAGCTACTAGAGCTTTGTGATGAACTATAACATAATAGGGATAGATATGATGATCCTTGAGCTATTCGCAATGTTCGACACCGCGAATGTAGAAATCAAGAAGGAGCATCAATTGTTGATGGTTAGTGAAACCACTAGTTTCAAGAAGGGCAAGGGAAAGAAGGGGCACTTCATGAAATGGCAAATCAGTTGCTGCTCCAGTGAAGAAACCCAAGGTTGAACCCAAACCTGAGACTAAGTGCTTCTGTAATAAGGGGAACAACCACTGGAGCAGAATTACCCTAGATACTTGGTAGATAAGAAGGCTGGCAAGGTCGATAGAAGTATATTGGATATACATTATGTTAATGTGTACTTTACTAGTACTCCTAGTAGCACCAGGGTATTAGATACCGGTTCGGTTGCTAAGTGTTGTAACTCGAAATAAAAGCTACGGAATAAACGGAGACTAGCTAAAGGTGAGCTGACGATATGTGATGGAAGTGTATCCAAGGTTGATGTGATCAAACATCGCACACTCCCTCTACCATCAAGATTAGTATTAAACCTAAATAATTGTCATTTGGTGTTTGCGTTGAGCATAGACATGATTGGATTATGTCTATCGCAATACGTTCATTTAAGGAGAATAATGGTTACTGTCAGTGTCAAAACCGGCGGATCTCGGGTAGGGGGTCCCGAACTGTGCGTCTAGGCGGATGGTAACAGGAGACAAGGGACACGATGTTTTACCCAGGTTCGGGCCCTCTTGATGGAGGTAAAACCCTACGTCCTGCTTGATTGATATTGATTATGTGGGTATTACAAGAGTAGATCTACCACGAGATCAAGGAGGCTAAACCCTAGAAGCTAGCCTATGGTATGATTGTTGTTCGTCCTACGGACTAAAGCCATCCGGTTTATATAGACACCAGAGAGGGCTAGGGTTACACAGAGTCGGTTACAATGGTACGAGATCTACATATCCGTATCGCCAAGCTTGTCTTCCACACCAAGGAAAGTCCCATCCGGACACGGGACGAAGTCTTCAATCTTGTATCTTCATAGTCTTGGAGCCCGGCCGATGATGATAGTCCGGCTATCCGGACACCCCCTAGTCCAGAACTCCCTCAGTAGCCCCTGAACCAGGCTTCAATGACGATGAGTCCGGCGCGCATGTTGTCTTCGGCATTGCAAGGCGGGTTCCTTCTTCGAATAATTTATAGAAGATGGTGAACACCAGGATAGTGTCCGGCTCTGCAAAATAAATTCCACATACCACCGTAGAGAGAATAATATTTACACAAGTTCAATCTGTTGACGTATTTCATGGCGTGACATCACACCGCTACCAAGCCTTTACTCGAATCATTTTTATTGTACCACCTCAGCGTGTTTAGCGAAGCGGTTTCCTTGGCACGTCTTGTCGAAGCAGAGATCGTGTTCCCCTTATTCTGGGATTCCCATCAATACGGACGTGGGTAACCCAACCGCGCCATTGATTGCGGCGCTTGGGAGATAAGCGAGTTTTATCAGGCCGGTGAGGACGCATGTTTCCATCCGCCCATATAAGGGGATAAAGATCCAACCCTTTTACCTGCACCTTCTTCCTCCTTGGCTTATCCATCTCTGCGAACTCGAGCTCCAGCGCCCAAGTCCGCACATCTCACCTCAACCTTCTCCAACTATGTCCGGAGCGGGAGGCAAGTGGATGGCCTCCTCCGTTATGGAGGGGCACATCCAGAAGCTGCGCAGCGCCGGATATTTGTCCAGTGACATCGCGCACCGGCTCCCCGACGAGGGAGAGCTCATCCCCACCCCCAGGCCCCACGAGAGGGTAGTATTTCTTCCCCATTTCCTCCGCGGACTGGGCTTCCCACTCCATCCCTTTGTCCGGGGGCTCATGTTCTACTACGGCCTGGATTTCCATGATCTTGCCCCGAATTTTATCCTCAATATCTCGGAGTTTATTGTTGTGTGTGAGGCCTTCCTCTGCATCCAGCCCCACTTCGGCTTGTGGCTCAAGACCTTCAGTATCAAGCCGAAGGTGGTAAAGGGCAGCCAAGCGGAGTGCGGAGGCGCCATGGTGGGCAAGATGCCCAACATTACTTGGCTTGAGGGCACTTTCGTCGAAACCATTAAGGGGTGGCAATCGGGGTGGTTCTATATCACCGAGCCGCGTGACCCTGAATGGGCAGCGGCCCCCGAATTCAGATCTGGCATCCCCATACAGCTCACCTCTTGGAAAGAGAGTGGCCGGACATGGGGTGATTCGGAGGAGCTGACCGGACTCCAAGCCTGCATCAAAAAGCTAGTGAACAAGAAGCTCAAGCTTGTCAACGTAGTCCAGGTCATGCTTATCCGCCGGATTCTCCCGTGCCAACGACGGGGCTTCAATATGTGGGAGTTCAATTTGGCGCAACACCAGACTTTGAGCGGGCTCTTCGACACTATGTACAAAGATGTCTGGAGGCTGCTCTTTAAAGGTGCCGAGGCCCCCGCATCCGCTACCGAAGATCGCGGATTCATCTGCAGCGTCCGGCTAACGACGTAAGTGATTTTGCCCTTTACGGGACACTTGTTTTCCATAGTTTAACTCTATGCGGGATCTAAACTCCCTCTCCTTTGACAGGACTGGCTGAAGAAGGCTGAATAGACTATCTGTCCGGCCCCATTGCCAGAGGACCCAGCAGATGCCCGTTTAACGGGGTTGCTCGCTCCGGCACCCCATGTGGTGCCGGAGAAGAAGGCCAAGAAGAAGGCCACGGGCACTCGGAGGAGTTCCCGTTTTCAGGTGTCATCGGATGATGACTCCGAGGCAGACTCCTCCCACAAAGGCGAGGAGGAGAAGAAGAAGGCCTCTCCCCCAGTGGGGGGAGGGAAGAAAAGGAAGGCTTCCCCAACAAGGGAGGCCGAAGGGTCCAAGAAGGGAAAGGCTCTTCCCCCGGACTGCTCTGCCAACGCCAGTGACGACGAGGATTGGCCTCCAAGGGCCAAGCCCCTGGCGAGATCGTAAGTATCCGGACTCCCGAATAACTTCATGGTTTTTCTGTTCACCACATAGTGTCTTTCTAATGCCGCATACAACCCTGTAGTCCGCCCAAGGATGATTTTCCCGCTTCGTCGAGCGAGTCCTTGGGTGCGTCGGATATGGATTCCCTTCCGATCGCCTCCACCCCCGTAATGCGGACGATGCCAAGGTGGGATCCCGGGAAGGGACCCGCCAGGAGGAGGAGGCCCCGGAGGTGCCGCAGGGCAACCTCCCGGACTTTGCACCGGACTCCCCACCGGAACCTGAAGTGGCTCCGGAGTCCGACGGGCGGCCCCTTCGTAAGAAGGGCAAGACCGCGACGCCAGCGGCCTCCGTCCAACCGGAGGCGCCGGATAGCTTGCTGGAGGCGCTCAACGGCGCCTCCATCGAAGAGGAACACCGCACCTTCATGAGTGTGGTGATTCAGAAGGTTCAGCTCGCCAAGAGCGGGCTGACCGAAGCCTGCAGCGGCCTTCTAACAGGCTTTGAGGTAAGAATTTTGATATATGTAGAATAGTACCGCATAGATAGTAGCCCCTGATGCTCGGTTCGGTATTCGGAAAGAAAAGCCGGACTGAGGATCTAAAAAGATATGCGCAGGAGTCATATATAAGAAATATGTCAATATGGGATTGCAGGCTGTGCTGCTGACCTCGGCCGCACTGACTGCGGAGGTCAATACTTTGAAGCAAAGCCTTGAGCGGTCCGAGAATGAGCTCAGCCGTGCCAAGAAGCAGTTCGAGGACAAGGAAGGTGAATAACACCGTATTAAGATTGTACCTTACAGAAAAGGATTTGGTTGCAAAAAATTGACAAGGATAACATTGGTATTGCAGGTGCCATGACCAAGGTGGCGACCCTGAAGGAGGCGGTGTCTGCGGCCGAACATAATGCGGCCGCGGAGCGCACCGAGCGAGAGAAACAAGAGGCACGGGTGGCGGAGGTACAACAAGAGCTCCAGGATCTCGTGGAAAAACATGAGAGCCTGGAGCGTAAGTCAAAGACTCGAGAGTCCGAGCTTGCATCGGCTCTTGAGAGTGCCAAAGCCGCTAAGGCCGAAGCCTACAAGGCCCTCCAAGAAATCGAGGCGTTGAAGAAAACAGCAGCGGGTAAGGCATTTTTCATGCAAAGTAAGCATGTGAGTGTGAATTACCTGTCACTTACCCGAATTCAGAGCTCTCCAGGAGCGTTCGCAGATCTTCCTTGCAGCGTGTCCGATGCTGCTGCTTTCTACCGGGCCGAGGAGGGGAGCTCGATGGAGAAGGTCTTCTGGTCTCTGTATGCTGAGGCCGGACATCCGGTGCCCCTTAGCGACCAGCTGAAGCAGCTGGTCGAGCTCCACAAGGCGGCCGAACAGGCCATGAGGGGCCTCATATTTCGGCTGTGGCCTAAGGAGGCCGTGCCTGGGAGCTACTTCGGCCTGGTGCGGCGGCTGGTGGATGCGTGTCCATGGGTTGAATTCATCAAGCACTCGGCCTGTATTGAAGGTGCCCGTCGGGCCCTTGCCCGCGCAAAGGTGCACTGGGGCAAGATGGATGCTGAGAAGCTTGTGACGGACGCGCCACCGCTGGGCAAGGAGTATCGTACGCCCGAGATGTATTATAAGACTGTTCTGAAGGGTGCCCGCACTATTGCGGGGGAGTGCTCCAAAGATGTAATGTTTGAGTAGACTCACATTTTGTTATCCTGTGCGCTGAAAACTTTGTTCATATGCGCAAAGCAACGCTTGTTAATTTAAAATACTACCTTTTGTGCGGCCGTTTATCAAATCTGAGAGATGGCAAGTCGTCGGCTTCAGCCCCCATGCCACGAGTGCTGGGGTGTTCGGGATAAATTTGAGCACTCTTGTTCCCATTTTTGGGTCCATCTAGGGAGGCGCTCAACAGAACGAACAAGGAAACCGAACTTATAATGCTTGAACACTCTCATTTAGCCATAGAATTCTATAATTTTAAATTTCGGCGAAGCCCCTAGTGTTCGGAAGGCCGAATTTGGGGCGCTATCCACGCCTGGGCCGGACAAAGCCGGTTCCTCGCTCTAAGCGGCATAAGTCTTTAGGGACTCGAAAAAACCTCTCAAACAGCGACCGTCTCTCGCCTCATCATGACGGTTAGTTTTAGCTTTCTCCACTGAGGCACTCGCCCAGCTCAACTGGGGCGCAATCGCAATGGTTCTCCCAGTGCTACCTTAGCCGATACAACGGAACAGAAGGTACCAAAACATGGGAGGCGGGCAAACCCAACTATTGACCCAAGACATGATTCGGAGCCGATGCATATAATGCTATAAGTTCGGGGTGCCGCACTTGTGAAAGTGTTTGGACTTATCGCACCATGATGCGGGAAACATAAGCCCCTGGTGTATTTAGCCGTACCAAAGTGTACGGATGCAACATGTCATAAATAAACATATGTATAAGAAAGGAATGCAATTATAAGCAAAAAGGTGCATTGTTTATTCAAGAAATACTGCTGTGAATGTAGAATGATACAAATGGTGCGATAAGCAAGGGATGGGACTATTAAACATGTCCCCCTCTAGGGGTAGGCTGCGGAATGGTGTATAAAACAGATTTAATGCTCATAATGGAGACCACCTGGGTATTCGTTGTAGCCTTTCTCCTTCCCTGGTTGTTGCATCGTGAGTTCGGCAGGTCTACTACCGGACAGGGCCTTTGATGAACGGGGTCCTGTGGTAAAAAAAAGAAGAAAAGAAAAAAGAACGACACACTAGTGAGCCCCTGGTGTGGTTAAGCCGCATTCTGGGCCTATCGTGGTCGTGCCCCTCCCCCTATGCCCATGGTATCTTCAGAGCGTAATGATGTACGCGAAGGACCCGTCTTGAAATTTTGTAGGGGCTGGGGTTGGGGCCGCATTGCTACGCGTGCTTGAAACGTGCCAGGTGGTCTTGTTGTAGGTTACTCCAGGCGCGTTTAGCCGTGTCCGGTCGCTTAACGGCCGGACTCGAGAATTGCCTTAAGAGGCTGCATTGTACTTCTGCCGCGAGAGCCGCTGTATGTTCCTCCGTTCGGAGAGAGCGTTCAGTGTTTTCGTAGACCGTGATGACTCCTCGAGGGCCTGGCATCTTGAGCTTAAGGTATGCGTAGTGCGGTACCGCGTTGAACTTTGCAAACGCGGTGCGTCCGAGCAGAGCATGATAGCCGCTGCGGAATGGAACTATGTCGAAGATTAACTCTTCGCTTCGGAAGTTATCCGATGATCCGAATACCACTTCCAGTGTAACTGAGCCTGTACAATTGGCCTCTACACCTGGTATGACGCCTTTAAAGGTCGTCTTTGTAGGTTTAATCCTTGAGGGGTCTATGCCCATTTTGCGCACTATATCCTGGTAAAGCAGGTTCAGGCTGCTAACACCGTCCATCAGGACTCTGGTGAGGTGAAATCCGTCAACGATCGGGTCTAAAACCAATGCGGCAAATCCGCCGTGGCGGATGCTGGTGGGGTGGTCCCTTCGGTCAAAAGTGATTGGGCAGGAGGACCATTGATTGAACTTCGGAGCAACTGGCTCCATCGCGTATACATCCCTGAGTGCACGCTTCCGCTCCCTTTTGGGTATGTGGGTTGTGTATATCATGTTCACCGTCCGCACTTGTGGGGCGAAACCCTTCTCTCCTCTATTGTTCGGCGGTCGGGTCTCTTCCTCGTCGTCGCTATGCAGCCCCTTGTCGTTGTTTTCAGCAATTAACTTGCCTGCCTGCTTGAATACCCAACAGTCCCTGTTGGTGTGGTTAGCTGGCTTTTCGGGGGTGCCGTGTATCTGGCACGAGCGGTCGAGTATTCGGTCCAAATTGGACGGACCCGGAGTAGTTCTTTTGAATGGCTTTTTCCTTTGACCGGGCTTAGAGCCTCTGAATCCGGCATTGACTGCCGTATCCTCACTATTCTCGCCGTTAATGCGGCGTTTGTTTTTGTTGCTACGCGGCCTGCCATTGCGGTCCTTGATATCCGGACAGTCAGAATTTTTACTGAGGTTGTTGCTGCGTGCTAGCCAGCTGTCCTCACCCGCGCAGAAGCGGGTCATGAGTGATGTGAGGGCTGCCATGGATTTCGGCTTTTCCTGTCCCAGGTGCTGGGCAAGCCACTCGTCACGGATGTTATGTTTGAAAGCCGCAAGGGCCTCCGCATCCGGACAATCGACGATTTGATTTTTCTTGGTTAAGAAACGTGTCCAGAATTGTCTGGCCGATTCGTCTGGCTGCTGAATTATATGGCTTAGGTCGTCAGCGTCTGGTGGTCGCACGTACGTGCCTTGGAAGTTATCGAGAAATGCGGCTTCCAGGTCTTCCTAGCTCTCAATTGACTCTGCTGGCAAGATGTTAAGCCAATGTCGGGCTGGTCCTTTAAGCTTGAGTGGGAGATATTTGATGGCGTGGAGATCATCACCGCGGGCCATGTGGATATGAAGGAGATAGTCCTCGATCCAAACTGCGGGGTCTGTTGTGCCATCATAAGATTCAATGTTCATGGGTTTAAACCCTTCAGGGATTTGATGATCCATTACTTCATCTGTGAAGCATAGTGGGTGTGCGGCACCTCTGTATTGGGCGATATCACGACGGAGTTCAAAAGAGCTTTGTGTATTTTGTTCGGCCCGGCCGGACTTACTGTGTCCGGCGCGACGGTTGTCGTCGCGTATCATGGGGCGCCCACGCGATCCATAGATCGATCTTGATTGTATTGCCTTATCCTCCAATATATCTCGCAAGTCCGGAGCATTCCCCTGTGGCCTTGTGCTTTTCGAGCGATGCCGGGGTACGGTTCTGGTGGAGGGCCTAGAGGCCTCTCTGTCACGGCCACGGGGTGGTCGGTCAGCCGTTTTGTCTGCTGGTGATGCAGGTTCATATGCCTCCTCCTCTAATCGGGGGAGCAGCTTGCGTTTAGGGTAGCTTTTGGAGGGGCGGTCGAGCTCATGCTCTTCGGCCGCAAGGACTTCAGTCCATCTGTCGGCTAGCAGATCTTGATCAGCTCTAAGCTGTTGCTGCTTTTTCTTGAGGCTGTTTGCCGTGGCCATAAGCCTGCGTTTAAAACGCTCTTGTTCGACGGGATCCTCAGGTACGACGAATTTGTCGTCGTCGAGGCTTGCCTCGTCTCCGGAGGGAGGCATGTAATCCTCTACTTCTTCGTCTGCTGCCTTCTCATGAGGGCTAGCGTCTCCGTCCTCCTGCGCTGAATCTTGCTGGAGGGGGTTGTCTTCGGCACTGTCTGGGGTGTTGTTATCTCCGGTGCCGGAATCTCCATTCTTGTTGTGGCGGGATTTAGAGCGGCGCTGCTGACGCCGGCGCTTGGGCTATTTCTTGGAGGGGTCATCCTCCGTTGTTCCTTCGCCATTACCATCCTTTGGGATATCCACCATGTATATGTCATATGATGAGGTGGCTTTCCAGTGCCCAGTAGGCGCTGGTTCTTGGTCGTCTCCGGCATCGTCGTCCATACCGTCGATGTCTTCAGAGTCGAAGTCTAGCATGTCGGTTAGATCGTCGGCAGTGGCTACTAAGTGGGTGGTGGGTGGGCTTTGAATTTCTTCGTCGTCCGCATCCCAACCGTCCTGAACGCAGTCCGGCCAGGGCTCTCCTGATAACGAGAGATACTTTAGCAAACTCAAGATGTCGCCGAACAGTGAGTGTTGAAAGATGTCCGCAGCGGTGAACTCCATGACCGGCGCCCAATCGGATTCGACTGGAGGGGGCGCGGGAGGTTCAGAGTCCGGCAAGGAGTCCGGCACCTCGGAGTCATGAGCTTCATGAGGGACGAGGTCAGTGTTCGGCTCTATCACCGTAGAGGTTGCAGCCCCCGAGGCGGTGTCCAGCCACCCGTCCTCGATCTGTGCAACCGGCTCCGAATTGAAGATCGGAGCGGACTCGTGTGCGGCCTCCAGGTTACTGTCCGGTTGCAGAGCTAAGTCATGCCCGTCGTGATAGTGCGGCGCGCTCGGTTGTGGCTCGAATCCCTCGAAGATCAAGTCCCCGCGGATGTCAGCCGTGAAGTTCAAACTTCCAAATCTGACCTGACGGCCAGGGGCGTAGCTTTCGATCTGCTCCAGATGGCCAAGCGAATTGGCCCGCAGTGCAAAGACGCCGAATACGAAGATCTGTCCGGGGAGGAAGGTCTCACCATGGACTGCGTCATTGTTGATGATCGAAGAAGCCATCGAGCCTATCGGTGACGACACAGAGGAACTCTCAATGAAAGCACCAATGTCGGTGTCAAAACCGGCGGATCTCGGGTAGGGGGTCCCAAACTGTGCGTCTAGGTAGATGGTAACAGGAGACAAGGGACACGATGTTTTACCCAGGTTCGGGCCCTCTTGATGGAGGTAAAACCCTACGTCCTGCTTGATTGATATTGATGATGTGGGTATTACAAGAGTAGATCTACCACGAGATCAAGGAGGCTAAACCCTAGAAGCTAGCCTATGGTATGATTGTTGTTCATCCTATGAACTAAAGCCATCCGGTTTATATAGACACCGGAGAGGGCTAGGGTTACACAGAGTCAGTTACAATGGTAGGAGATCTACATATCCGTATCGCCAAGCTTGTCTTCCACGCCAAGGAAAGTCCCATCCGGACACGGGATGAAGTCTTCAATCTTGTATCTTCATAGTCTTGGAGTCCGGCCGATGATGATAGTCCGGCTATCCGGACACCCCCTAGTCCAGGACTCCCTCAGTTACTCTATTTATTTGAATAATACCTTCAATGGTCTTGCACCTAAAAGAATGGTTTATTGAATCTCGATCGTAGTGATACACATTTTCATTCCAAAAGATATAAGATAGTAATGATAGTACCACTTACTTGTGGCACAGCCATGTAAGTCATATTTTTATAAAACGCATGAAGAAGCTCCATGTTGATGGATCTTTGGACTCACTCATTTTTGAAAAGTTTGAGACATGCGAACCATGTATATTGGTGTATACGCATGAAGAAACTCCATGCAGATGGATCGTTTGGACTCACTTGATTTTGAATCACTTGAGATATGAAAATCATACCACATGGGCAAGATGACTGAAAAGCCTCGTTTTCAGTAAGATGGAACAAGAAAGCAACTTGTTGGAAGTAACACATTTTGATGTGTGCATTCCAATGAGTGCTGAGGCATGCAGTGAATATTGTTATGTTCTTACTTCACAGATGATTTGAGTAGATGTTGAGTATATTTACTTGATGAAACACAAGTCTGAATTATTGAATGGTTCAAGTAATTTTAGAGTGAAGTTGAAGATCATCGTGACAAGAGGATAAAATGTCTATGATATGATCATAGAGATGAGTATCTGTTACGAGCTTTGGCACGCAATTAAGACATTGTGGAAATTGTTTCACAATTAATACCGCCTGGAACACCATAGTGTGATGGTGTGTCCGAACATCATAGTTGCACCCTATTGGATATGGTGCGTACCATGATGTCTCTTATCGAATTACCACTATCGTTCATGGGTTAGGCATTAGAGACAACCGCACTCACTTTAATAGGGCATCGCATAATTCCATTGAGACGACATCGTTTGAACTATGGTTTGGAGAAACCTAAGTTGTCATTTCTTAAAAGTTTGGGGCTGCAACGCTTATGTGAAAGAGTTTCAGGTTGATAAGCTTGAACCCAAAGCGGATAAAATGCATCTTCATAGGACAGCCAAAAATAGTTGGGTATACCTCCTAATTCAGATCCGGAAGCAAAAGATTGTTTCTAGAAACGGGTCCTTTCTCGAGGAAAGGTTTCTCTCAAAAGAATTGAGTGGGAGAATGGTGGAGACTTGATGAGGTTATTGAACCGTCACTTCAACTAGGGTGTAGCAGGGCACAGGAAGTTATTCCTGTGGCGCCTACACCAATTGATGTAGAAGCTTATGATAGTGATCATGAAGTTTCGGATCAAGTCACTGCCGTACCTCGTAGGGTGACAAGGATGTGTAGTACTTCAGAGTGGTACAGTAATCCTGTCTTGAAGGTCATGTTGCTATACAACAATGAACCTACGAGCTATGGAGAAGCGATGGTGGGCCCATATTCTAACAAATGGTTAGAAGCCATGAAATCCGAGATAGGATCCATGTTTCAGAACAAAGCATGGACTTTGGTGGACTTGCCCGATGATCAGCAAGCCATTGAGATAAATGGATCTTTAAGAAGAAGACGGACGTGGATGGTAATGTCACCGTCTATGAAGCTCGACTTGTGGCGAAGAGTTTTTCACAAGTTCAAGGAGTTGACTACGATGGGATTTTCTCATCCGTAGCATTGCTTAAGTCCGTCGGAATCATGTTAGCATTAGCTGCATTTGTGAAATCTGGTAGATGGATGTCAAGACGAGTTTCCTTACCAGTCTTTGTAAGGAAAGGTTGTATGTGATACAATCAGAAAGGTTTGTCGATCCTAAGGATGCTAAAAGGTATGCTAGCTCCAGCGATCCTTCTAAGGACTGGAGTAAGCATCTCGGAGTTGGAATGTACGCTTTGATGAGATGATCAAAGATTATGGGTTTATACAAAGTTTATGAGAAATTTGTATTTCCAAAGAAGTGAGTGGGAGCACTATAGAATTTCTGATAAGTATATGTTGTTGATCAGAAATGATGTAGAATTTCTAGAAAGCATATAGGGTTGTTTGAAAGGTGTTTTTCAATAGAAAACCTGGATTAAGCTGCTTGAACATTGAGCATCAAGATCTATGAGGATAGATCAAAAAACCGCTAAATGGTACTTTCAAATGAGCACATACCTTGACATGATCTTGAAGGTGTTCAAGATGGATCAGTCAAAGAAGGAGTTCTTGCCTGAGTTGTAAGGTATGAAGTTAAGAGTTAAAGCTCGACCATGGCAGAAGAGAGAGAAAGGACGAAGGTCGTCCCCTATGCTTCAGACGTAGGCTCTATAGTATGCTATGCTGTGTATCGCACCGGAAGTGTGCCTTGTCATGAGTCAGTCAAGGGGTACAAGAATGATCCAGGAATGGATCATTGGACAGCGGTCAAAATTGTCCTTGGAGTAAATAAGGACATGTTTCTCAATTATGGAGGTATTAAAGAGTTCGGCGTAAAGGGTTACGTCCATGCAAGCTTTAACACCTATCTGAGTGACTCTGAGTAGCAAACCGGATACGTATAGTGGAGCAACCATTTGGAATAGCTCCAAGTGGAGCGTGGTAGCAGCATTTACAATATGACCTAGAGATTTGCGAAGTACATACGGATCAGAATGTTGCAGACCCGTTGACTAAAACCTCTCTCACAAGCAAAACATGATCAAACCCCAGAACTCATTGAGTCTTAATCACATGATGATGTGAACTAGTTTAGTGACACTAGTAAACTCTTTGGAAGTTGGTCACATGGCGATGTGACCTGTGAGTGTTAATCACATGGCGATGTGAACTAGATTATTGACTCTAGTGCAAGTGGGAGACTGTTGGAAATATGCCCTAGAGGCAATAATAAATTAGTTATTATTATTATATTTCCTTGTTCATGATAATCGTTTATTATCCATGCTATAATTGTATTGATAGGAAACTCAGATACATGTGTGGGTACATAGACAACACCATGTCCCTAGTAAGCCTCTAATTGACTAGCTCGTTGATCAATAGATGGTTACGGTTTCCTGACCATGGACATTGGATGTCGTTGATAACGGGATCACATCATTAGGAGAATGATGTGATGGACAAGACCCAATCCTAAGCCTAGCACAAAGATCGTGTAGTTCGTATGCTGGAGCTTTTCTAATGTCAAGTATCATTTCCTTGGACCATGAGATTGTGCAACTCCCAGATACCATAGGAATGCTTTGGGTGTACCAAACATCACAACGTAACTGGGTGGCTATAAAGGTGCACTACGGGTATCTCCGAAAGTGTCTGTTGGGTTGGCACGAATCAAGACTGGGATTTGTCACTCCATGTAACAGAGAGGTATCTCTGGGCCCACTCGGTAGGACATCATCATAATGTGCACAATGTGACCAAGGGATTGATCACGGGATGATGTGTTATGGAACGAGTAAAGAGACTTGCCAGTAACGAGATTGAACAAGGTATCGGGATACCGATGATTGAATCTCGGGCAAGTACAATACCGCTAGACAAAGGGAATTGTATACGGGATTGATTGAGTCCTTGACATCGTGGTTCATCCGATGAGATCATCGTGGAACATGTGGGAGCCAACATGGGTATCCAGATCCCGCTGTTGGTTATTGACCGAAGAACGTCTCGGTCATGTCTGCATGGTTCCCGAACCCGTAGGGTCTACACACTTAAGGTTCGATGACACTACGGTTATAGGGAATAGATATACGTGGTTACCGAATGTTGTTCGGAGTCCCGAATGAGATCCCGGACATCACGATGAGTTCCGGAATGGTCTGGAGGTAAAGATTTATATATGGGAAGTCCTGTTTTGGTCACCGGAAAAGTTTTCGGGTGCTATCGGTAATGTACCGGGACCACCGGGAGGGTCCCGGGGGTCCACCAAGTGGGGCCACCGGCCCCATAGGGCAGCATGGGCCAAGTGTGGGAGGGGAACAGCCCCAGGTGGGCTGGTGCGCCCCCCTCCCACAAGGGCCCAAGGCGCCTAGGGTTTGGGGAGGGGTGCTTCCACCTTTCTTGGGGGGCAAGTTTCCCCCCTCTCCCCCCTTGGTCGCACCCTAGATGGGGATTAGGGCTGCCGCCACCCCTAGGGAGGGAACCCTAGCTGGGGGCGCAGCCCTCCCTCTCCCCCTATATATAGTGGAGGCAAAGGGGCAGCCCAACACACGAAGTTCTTCTCCTGTTGGCGCAGCCCTACCTCTCTTTCTCCTCCTCTCCCGCGGTGCTTGGCGAAGACCTGCAGGATTGCCACGCTCCTCCACCACCACCACGCTATTGTGCTGCTGCTGGATGGAGTCTTCCCCAACCTCTCCCTCTCTCCTTGCTGGATCAAGGCATGGGAGACGTCACCGGGCTGTACGTGTGTTGAACGCGGAGGTGCCGTCCATTCGGCACTAGGATCTCCGGTGATTTGGATCACGACGAGTACGACTCCTTCAACCCCGTTCTCTTGAACACTTCCGCTTAGTGATCTACAAGGGTATGTAGATGCACTCCCCTCTCTCTCGTTGCTAGTCTCCCCATAGATAGATCTTGGTGACACAAAGGAAAATTTTGAATTTCTGCTACGTTCCCCAACAGGTATGTCTCATGAGTTTAATTTCGCTAAGTTTAGTAGACAACCTCGTGAAAGGGAACCACCTAGGAAGGATGAAATTATTGGTCTTGCTTCCATTGTTGTTCCTCCAACTGATCCGTTAGAACAATTTTGGTTAGACCATGAAAACGATATGTTTATGAAGGAAAGGGAAGAAATAGATGAAGTGTTCCTTAAACAAGAACCTATGCTAAAACATAACCTTCCCGTTGAAATTCTTGGGGATCCCCCTCCACCCAAGGGTGATCCCGTGTTCGAACTCAAACCTTTACCTAACAATCTCAAGTATGCTTATCTTGATGAAAAAGAAATATATCTTGTTATTATTAGTGCTAACCTTTTAGAGAAAGAAGAAGAAAGATTATTGAAAACTCTGAAGAAGCACCGAGCTGCTATTGGATATACTCTGGATGATCTTAAGGGCATTAGTCCCACATTATGTCAACACAAAATTTCAGTGGAGAAAGATGCCAAACCAGTTAGAGATCCTCAAAGACGATTAAACCCCAAAATGAAGGAAGTGGTAAGAAAGGAGATTCTAAAACTCCTTGAGGCAGGTATTATTTATCCCGTTGCTGATAGTGAATGGGTAAGCCATGTCCATTGTGTCCCTAAAAAGGGAGGTATTATTGTTGTTCCTAATGATAAAGATGAATTGATCCCGCAAAGAATTATTACAGGCTATAGGATGGTAATTGATTTCTGTAAGTTAAATAAAGCTACTAAGAAAGATCATTACCCTTTACCTTTTATTGATCAAATGCTAGAAAGGCTATCCAAACACACACATTTTTGCTTTATAGATGGTTATTCTGGCTTCTCTCAAATACCTGTGTCCACGAAGGATCAATCTAAAACTACTTTTACTTGCCCTTTTGGTACTTTTGCTTATAGACATATGCCTTTTGGTTTATGTAATGCACATGCTACCTTTCAAAGATGCATGATGGCTATATTCTCTGATTTTTGTGAAAAGATTTGTGAGGTATTCATGGATGACTTCTCCATCTATGGATCCTCTTTTGATGATTGTTTGAGCAACCTTGATCGAGTTTTGCAGAGATGTGAAGACACTAGTCTCGTCCTGAATTGGTAAAAGTGTCACTTTATGGTTAATGAATGCATTGTCTTGGGGCACAAGATCTCCGAGAGAGGTATTGAAGTTGATAAAGCCAAAGTTGATGCTATTGAAAAGATGCCATGTCCCAAGGACATAAAAGGTATAAGAAGTTTCCTTGGTCATGCCGGTTTTTATAGGAGGTTCATTAAGGACTTTTCTAAAATCTCTAGGCCTCTGACTAATTTATTGCAAAAAGATATTCCTTTTGTCTTTGATGATGATTGTGTAGAAGCATTTGAAACACTTAAGAAAGCTTTGATCACAGCACCTATTGTTCAGCCACCTGATTGAAAATTACCTTTTGAAATTATGTGTGATGCTAGTGATTATGCTGTAGGTGTTGTTTTAGGGCAAAGAGTCGATAAGAAATTGAGTGTTATCTAGTATGCTAGTAAGACTCTTGATTCTGCCCAGAGAAATTATGCTACTACTGAAAAAGAGTTCTTAGCAGTTGTATTTGCATGTGATAAGTTTAGACCTTATATTGTTGATTCCAAAGTTACTATTCACACTGATCATGCTGCTATTAAATATCTTATGGAAAAGAAAGATGCTAAACCTAGACTCATTAGATGGGTTCTCTTGCTCCAAGAATTTGACTTGCATATTATTGATAGAAAGGGAGTTGAGAACCCCGTTGCAGACAACTTGTCTAGGTTAGAGAATGTTGTTGATGACCCACTGCCTATTAATGATGGTTTTCCTGATGAACAATTAGCGGTTGTCAATGCTTCTCGTATTGCTCCTTGGTATGCTGATTATGCTAATTACATTGTTGCTAAATATATACCGCCTAGTTTCACATACCAGCAAAAGAAAAGGTTATTTTATGATTTAAGACATTACTTCTGGGATGATCCACACCTTTATAAAGAAGGAGTAGATGGTATTATTAGACGTTGTGTGCCTGAGCATGAACAGGAACAAATCTTACACAAGTGTCACTCTGAATCTTATGGAGGACACCACGCTGGAGATAGAACTGCACACAAGGTACTACAATCTGGTTTTTATTGGCCTACTCTCTTCAAACATGCTCGTAAGTTTGTCTTATCTTGTGATGAATGTCAAAGAATAGGTAACATTAGTAGACGTCAAGAAATGCCTATGAATTATTCTCTTGTTATTGAACCATTTGATGTTTAGGGCTTTGATTATATGGGACATTTTCCTGCCTCTAATGGTTATACACATATTTTAGTTGCTGTTGATTACGTTACTAAGTGGGTAGAAGTTATTCCAACTAGTAGTGATGATCATAACACTTCTATTAAAATGCTTAAAGAAGTTATTTTTCCGAGGTTTGGAGTCCCTAGATATCTTATGATTGATGGTGGTTCACACTTTATTCATGGTGCTTTCCGTAAGATGCTTGCTAAGTATGATGTCAATCATAGAATCGCACCTCCTTATCACCCGCAGTCTAGTGGTCAAGTGGAGTTGAGCAATAGAGAGCTCAAATTAATTTTGCAAAAGATTGTGAATAGATCTAGAAAGAATTGGTCCAAAAAACTTGATGATGCATTATGGGCCTATAGAACTGCATACAAAAATCCTATGGGTATGTCTCCATATAAGATGGTTTATGGAAAAGCATGTCATTTACCTCTTGAACTTGAACATAAAGCATATTGGGCTATTAAAGAGCTCAATTATGACTTCAAACCTGCCGGTGAGAAGAGGTTGTTTGATATTAGCTCACTTGATGAATGGAGAACCCAAGCATATGAGAATGCCAAGCTTTTCAAAGAAAAAGTCAAACGCTGGCACGATAAGAGGATACAAAAGCGTGAGTTTAACGTAGGAGATTATGTGTTATTATTCAACTCTCGTTTAAGATTTTTTGCAGGAAAACTTCTCTCAAAATGAGAAGGTCCCTACGTTATCGAGGAGGCCTATCGTTCTGGTGCTATAAAAATCAACAACTTCGAAGGCACAAATCTGAGGGTGGTAAACGGTCAAAGAAATACACATTATATTTCAGGTAATCCTATCAATGTTGAAACTAACATTATTGAAACCATAACCCCTAAGGAATACATAAGAGACACTTTCCAGAACGTTCCAGACTCCGAAAAGGCATAGGTACGTGGTACGGTAAGTAAACTGACTCCAAAACAACTCTAATGGCAATTTTTATAATTTTGGATTATTTAATAATTTTAGGAAGAAAGAAGTAGTCCGAAAGGGACACGAGGCTCCCACGAGAGAGGAGCTCCCCCCTTATAGGGCGCGCGCCCCTGTCTCGTGAGAACCTCGTGTGCCTCCCGGACTCCGTTTTCTTGTATGTTACGTATTTTGGTCGGTAAAAATTCATTATATATACTCCCGAAGGTTTTGACCACCGTATCACGCAATTATCCTCTGTTTTCGTTTCGAGTTGTTCCTGCTGCAGATTTGGAACAAGATGTCGTCCCAAGATTCGGAGGGAGAGAGCTACATGGCTGATTATATTGCAAATCCAAAAGTATATGGGGATGTGGAGCATTATGGTTGGACCACAAAGGAAGAAGAAGACTATGACCCAAAGAGGAAGGAGGAGACAAGCTCCGATGAAGAGGACGATCTACTACCTCAACCTGGTGATATGCATGTGGAGTTCAAGAAGTCAAGCCTCCCTAAGGTCCAATCTATCTCACCACACTTTTTGCAGGACAGCAAGGCAGCACTATGCAAAAAGATAATGAAACTTGAGCTCGAGAATGAGGATCTGAGGGAGGAAAATTTTAGCCTCAGACGCAAGCTAGACAAGAAAAATGCCACAATCCCACCGTCATCATCACCACCTCCATCAGCTCCGAAGAAATAATCACATGGGTATGGGCACTCCCCTTGGCAACTACCAAGCTTGGGGGAGGTGCCCCGGTATCGTATCACCATCACACTCCTATCTTTACCGCTTTATTTAGTTCGATCCTTTTAGTAGTATCTTGATCTAGTAGATTGAAGTTTTGATATCAAGCAGTTTTGAGTTTTGCATTGTGATCTCTTTATGTAAGCGAGTCTGTGTGCTATCTATAATAAAGATTAGTGTTGAGTCAAGGGCTTTGCTATGTTGCTATGATCTTGAGAAAGTAGAAAGAACAAAAGGAGTTTATATTGATCTTATGGATAGTGATAACTTCACACATAGAAAGTATGAGGCATAAAAATTGTTGAGAGTTGGTGAACGTAGCCTTGGTCATCGTTGCAATTAATAGGAAGTGATAAGGAAAGAGGGGTTCACATATAGATATATTATCTTGGACATCTTTTATGATTGTGAAGCACTCATTAAGTATGACATGCTAAAGGAGTTGATGTTGGACAAGGAAGACAACGTAATGGTTTATGTTTTCCAACATCTCAGTTAAAGTATATTGTCATTGACCTTCCAAACATGTTGAGCTTGCCTTTCCCCCTCTTGCTAGCAAAATTCCTTGCACCAAGTAGAGATACTACTTGTGCTTCCAAATATCCTCAAACCCAGTTTTGCCATGAGAGTCCACTATACCTGCCTATGGATTGAGTAAGATCCTTCAAGTAAGTTGTCATCGGTGCAAGCAATAAAAATTGCTCTCTAAATATGTATGACTTATTAGTGCAGAGAAAATAAGCTTTGTACGAACTTGTTGTGGAAGTAATAAAAGCGACAGATTGCATAATAAAGGTCCACATACAAGGGGCAATATAAAGTGACGTTCTTTTCAATTAAGATTTCGTGCATCAACCCTAAACGCGCATGACAACCTCTGCTTCCCTCTACGAAGGGCCTATCTTTTATTTTTATGTTTTTAGTTTTTGCTTGAGTCAAGGTGATCTTCACCTTTCCCTTTTTCATTTTATCCTTTGGCAAGCTCCTCGTGTTTGAAAGATCATGATACATATATCCAATTAGATGTAAGCTGGCATAGGCTATTATTAATGACATCACCTAAAGGTGAATACGTCGAGAGGCAACACAATAAGCCCCTATCTTTCTCAGTGTCCGGCTGAAACTCTATAACCACAAGTATTGAGTGAGTGTTAGCAATTATGGGAGACTACGAGATAGTTGAGTGTGTGAGCTTTTTGAATTTTTTTTATTGTTGACTCTTTCTGATGTTACGATAAATTGCAATTGCTTCAATGACTGAGATTATAGTTTGTTAGTTCCAATGAAGTTTATGAACCATACTTTACATTGTGAATTGCTTATTACTTGAGCATAGGAAATCATATGACAAAATCTATATGTGTTGCTGTTATTAGAATGATCATGATGCCCTCATGTCCATATTTTATTTTTATCGACACCTCTATCTCTAAACATGCGGATATATTTTTCGATTTCGGCTTCCGCTTGAGGACAAGCGAGGTCTAAGCTTGGGGGAGTTGATACGTCCATTTTGCATCATGCTTTTATATCAATATTTATTGCATTATGGGCTGCTATTACACATTATATCTCAATACTTATGGCTATTATCTCTTATTTTACAAGGTTTACCATGAAGAGGGGGAATGCCGGCAGCTGGAATTCTGGCTGGAAAAGGAGCAAACATTGGAAACCTATTCTGCACAACTCCAAAAGTCCTGAAACTCCACGAAACAAATTTTTGGATTTATTAAGAATTTATGAGCGAAAGAAATAGGCCAGGGGGCCCACACCCTGTCCATGAGACACGGGGGCGCCCCCCCCTGTAGGGCGCGACCCCCTATCTCCTGGGCCCCCTGGTGGGACTCCGGCGTCCATCTTCTGCTATATCATCACTCCTTCCCTGGAAAAAATCGTGGGCAAGCTTACAGGACAAAACTCCGCCGCCACGAGGCGGAACCTTGGCAGAATCAATCTAGGGCTCTGGCGGAGCTGTTCTGCCGGGGACACTTCCCTCCGGGAGGGGGAAATCATCACCAACGTCATCACCAACGATCCTCTCATCGGGAGGGGGTCAATCTCCATCAACATCTTCACCAGCACCATCTCCTCTCAAAACCCTAGTTCATCTCTTGTATCCAATATTGTATCAAAACCACAAATTGGTACATGTGGGTTGCTAGTAGTGTTGATTACTCCTTGTAGTTGATACTAATTGGTTTACTTGGTGGAAGATAATATGTTCAGATCCTTTATGCATATTATTACTCCTCTGATTATGAACATGAATATGCTTTATGAGTAGTTACGTTTGTTCCTCAGGACATGGGTGAAGTCTTGCTATAAGTAGTCATGTGAATTTGGTATTCGTTCGATATTTTGATGAGATGTATTTTGGCTTTCCTCTAGTGGTGTTATGTGAACGTCGACTACATGACACTTCACCATTATTTGGGCCTAGAGGAAGGCATAGGGAAGTAATAAGTAGATGAAGGGTTGCTAGAGTGACAGAAGCTTAAACCCTAGTTTATGTGTTGCTTCGTTAGGGGTTGATATGGACCCATATGTTTAATGTTGTGGTTAGGTTTACCTTAATACTCCTTTTTGTAGTTGCGGATGCTTGCAATAGGGGTTAATCATAAGTGGGATGCTTGTCCAAGTTAGGGCAGTACTCAAGTGCCGGTCCACCCACATATCAAATTATCAAAGTACCGAACGCAAATCTTATGAACGTGATGAAAACTAGCTTGACGATTACTCCCAATGTGTCCTCGGGAGCTCCTTTATCATTATTAAAATTTGTCCAGGATTATCCTTTGCTACATAAAGGATTGGGCCACCTTGCTGCACTTTATTTACTTTATTTACTTTTTGCTCGTTACTATTTATCTTATCACATAACTATCTATCACCTACTATTTCAGTGCTTGCAGAGAAAACCTTACTAAAAACCGCTTATCATTTCCTTCTGCTCCTCGTTGGGTGCGACACTCTTACTTATCGAAAGGACTACGATAGATCAACTACACTTGTGGGTCATTAGTCTTCCCATGTTTTAGAACCACATAGCCACAGAAAAAGCAAATCAAATCAAGAAATCCAAGAAAATCAATGAAAAAAAGGGCAAAAATCCAGGGTGTTACAAAAGATATAAGTGAAGCACATAGAGTATTCTAATAAATCATGAAAAATGTGTGTCCCTCTCAAATGGGTGTGTCTAGCAAGGATTATTGTGACAAACTAAAAAGCAAAGAAAGACTCATATCATACATGACACTCCAAGCAAAACTCATATCATGTGATGAATAAAAATATAGCTCCAAGTAATATTACCGATGGTCGGTAGAAGAAAGAGGGGATGCCTTCCGGGGCATCCCCAAGCTTAGTTGCTTGGAAGGCCCTTACCACTCCTTATTCCTTCATCCATCGTGATCTCACTCGAAACTTCAAAACTTCAGCACACAAAACTTAACAAAACCTTCATGAGATCCGTCAGTGTGATAAAGGAAATCACTACTTTAGGTACTATTCTAAACCCATTCATATTTTATTATTGCATGATACCTAATGTATTCTAACTTCGCCATGGCTTATACCCCCCGATACAATCCATAGATTCATCAAAACAAGCGAACAACGCAACGAAAACAGAATCTGTCAAAAACAGAACAGTCTGTAGTAACTCGAACAATGACCATAGTTATGTAACACCAAAAATTCTGAACAATTAGGACAGCGTGGGAATTTTTTATATCAATCATGTGAAAACAATTCAAAATTTTATCACACTCCAGCAAATTCTAAAAATTCTACTACTGGACGCAAAAGTTTCCATTTTTGCACAGAATCAAAGCAACCATCATCCAAATCATCCCAAAGACTTTACTTGGCACAAACACTAATTAAAGCACAAAAACACAACCATATCAGTAGCATAATTGTGTGCACGCAAAAAACCAGAAAAAGAAACAATAATATTAAGATAGCTATTGGGTTGCCTCCTGACTAACGCTATTGTTTTACGCCCCTAGCTAGGCGTAATTCATAGTTTCAAGTGTTGTCATCATTAGTTCTGATAATTTTAGTAGGAGTTTTCTCAAACCCGGGCGGTTCTTTACGCTTTTCATTATTTTCAAAGAAAGTTGCAATTTTAATATCTAAAACATATAGTCGCTTATTACAAAGGGTAATCAAAGTATTCATGCGATTGAGATTTCCACTAATATTTTTGAGAGGTTCATTAGACTTTTGCAACTCCATCAAATTTTTCTACATATCACCAAATTTGTCTAAGATTGGGATCCCTCTTGAGTATATTAAATCCTTTCTGTGAAGGTGGAACTCCCAATATACCCTCTATTATTTCATAAGCAACATTGGCATCACTCTTAATAAAAATCCCCTTTGCGGTGAAATCCAAGAGTTGTCTATGGGGCATGGTTATACCTATATAAAAACCGCGAAGCAAAATTTTTACATCCCCTTTTATGGTGCAAACACGACAAGATTCCATTAACCTATACCAAGCATCTTTTCAGATTTTCTCCTTGTTTCTGCTTGAAGTAAAGAACTTCAAAATCCGGTGAAAGAGGAGGGATAGCTATGCTAATCATGATGACAAGGTAAACCAACAAACAAAAAGGCGAACAATTTTTTGTATGTTTTTGTGAAAACGTTTTAGAAGTGGCGGAAGATGAAAACGAGAGGCAAATGGCAAATAATGTAAATGCAAGGAGATGAAATTTATGCGTAGGTACTTGATAGATGTTGATGATGTCTCCCCGGCAATGGCTCTAGAAATTCTCCCTACTACTTGTGAGCTGCGTTGGGATTTCCCCGAAGAGGAGAGGATGATGTACTACAGTAGAGATACGTATTCCATCAGTTAAGAACCAAGGTTCAATCTAGTAGGAGAACCAAGCAACACCTCGTTAGTAGTACCTGCACACAAAATAACAAATACTTGCACCCAACGCGATTACACGAACAAGGGGTTGTCAATCCCCGACGGTTAATTGCAAAGATCTAATCTTATACTGATAGATAGATAAACAAAACACAAAATAAAATAAAGTAAAAAAATTGCAGCAAGGAATTTTTGGATTTTTAATATATGATAAAAGTACATCCGGGGCCATAGTTTTCACTAGAGGCTTCTCTCTTGAAAATAGCATACGATGGGTAAACAAATTACTGTTGGGTAATTGATAGAAAAGAGAATAATCATGACGATATTCAAGGCAATGATCATGTATATAGGCATACATACGAGACAAGTAGACCGACTCCTGCCCACATCTACTACTATTACTCCAACCATCGACCGCTATCCAGCATGCATCTAGAGTATTAAGTTCAGAAAGAAGGGAGTAACACCTTGAGCAAGATGACATGATGTAGACAAAGTAAACTCACACATGGATAAACCCCATATTTTTATCCTTAATGGAATCGATACAAATACATGTCATGCCCCCTTCTATCACTTGGATTGAGCACCGCAAGATCGAACCCATCACAAAGCACCTCTCCCATTGCAAGAAAAATCGATCTAGTTGGCCAAACAAAATCAATAGATCGGAGAGAAATATAAAGCTATAATAATCATGCATAAAAGATTGCAGAGAAGAATAAAATAATATACATGGAAAATCTGATCATAAACTCATAATTTATCGGATCTCCAACAAACACACTTCAAAAAGTGATTACATCGAATAGATCTCCAAGAATATCGAGGAGTGATAACCCACAAGTGTAGGGGATCGCAACAGTTTTCGATAAGTAAGAGTGGCGAACCCAACGAGGACCTAAAGGTAGAATAAATATTCCCTCAAGTTCTATCGACCACCGATACAACTCTACGCACGCCTGACGTTCGCGTTACCTAGAACAAGTATGAAACTAGAAGTACTTTGTAGGTGTTGTTGGATAGGTTTGCAAGATAATAAAGAGCACGTAAATATAAACTAGGGGCTGTTTAGATAAAGAAACAATAAAGTAAATATAGCGAGTGTGGAAAAGTGGTGGTAGGAGTTGTGAAATTGTCCCTAAGCAATTGACTACTTTACTAGACCGATAGCAAGTTTTATGTGGGAGAGGCATAAGCTAACATACTTTCTCTACTTGGGTCATATGCACTTATGATTGGAACTCTAGCAAGCGTCCGCAACTACTAAAGATTCATTAAGGTAAAATCCAACCATAGCATTAAAGTATCAAGTCCCCTTTATCCCATACGCAACAATCCCCTTACTCGGGTTTATGCTTCTGTCACTCAAGCAACCCACTATAAGCGAATCATGAACATATTGCAACACCCTATAGCGGTACTCCCTCACGCTTGCGCGACACGGAGGGCACAATAGGACATCAACATAACCACAAGCAAATTAAACCAATCATAGCAATTCATCAATCACCGGTAAGACAGCGAAAATCTACTCAGACATCATAGGATGGCAACACATCATTGGAAAATAATATGAAGCATAAAGCACCATGTTCAAGTAGAGGGTACAGCGGGATGCGGGAGAGTGGACTGTTGTAGATAGAAGGGGGAAGGTGATGGAGATGTTGGTGAAGATGATGGAGGTGTTGGTGAAGATCGCGGTGATGATGATGGCCCCCGGCAGCGCTCCGGCGCCACCGGAAGCAAGGGGGAGAGAGGCCCCCTTCTTCTTCTTCTTCCTTGACCTCCTCCCTAGATGGGATAAGGGTTTCCCCTTTGGTCCTTGGCTCCCATGGCTTGGGAGTGGCGAGAGCCCCTCCGAGATTGGATCTATCTCTCTGTTTCTGCGTTCTCTGGAATTTTGCCCTCGCACTGTTTCCTTTATATCTGGAGATCCGTAACTCCGATTGAACTGAAAGCTTCGCCCAGATTGTTTTCCAAAAATTAGCTTTCTTGTGGCCAAAGAAGGGCATCAACCGCCTTATGGGTAGCCCACGAGATAGGAGGGCGCGCCCCCCTGGAGGGGTGGCATGGGCCACTCTCGTGGCCACCTCGGGCACCGTTTCGCGTTGATTCTTCCTCCCAAAAATCACAAATATTCCAAAATAATTCTCCGTCCGTTTTTATCCCGTTTGGATTCCGTTTGATATTGGGTTTCTGCGAAACATAAAACATGCAACAAACAGGAACTGGCACTGGGCACTGGATCAATATGTTAGTCCCAAAATTAGTATAAAAAGTTGCCAAAAGTATATGAAAGTTGAATAATAGTGGCATGGAACAATCAAAAATTATAGATACGACGGAGACGTATCAACATCCCCAAGCTTAATTCCTGCTCGTCCTCGAGTAGGTATATGATAAAAAAGATAATTTTTGATGTGGAATGCTACCTAGCATAATCTTGATCATATGTATAATCATGGCATGAATATTAAGACACGAGTGATTCAAAGCAATAGTCTATCATTTGACATAAAAACAATAATACTTCAAGCATACCAACCAAGCAATTATGTCTTATCGAAATAACATAGCCAAAGAGAGCTCATCCCTACAAAATCATATAGTCTGACTATGCTCCATCTTCGTCACACAAAATACTCCCATCATGCACAACCCCGATGACGAGCCGAGCAATTGGTTCATACTTTTTAACGCGCTTCAGCTTTTTCAACTCTTACGCAATACATGAGTGCAAGCCATGGACATAGCACTATGGTGGTATATGGTGGTGGTTGTGAGAACAAAAAGAGGGAGAAGATAGTCTCACATCAACTAGGCATATCAACGGGCTATGGAGATGCCCATCAATAGATATCAATGTGAGTGAGTAGGGATTGCCATGCAACGAATGCACTAAGAGCTATAAGTGTATGAAAGCTCAAACTGGAAACTAAGTGGGTGTGCATCCAACTTGCTTGCTCATGAAGACCTCGGGCATTTGAGGAAGCCCATCATCGGAATATACAAGCCAAGTTCTATAATGAAAATTCCGACTAGTATATGAAAGTGAAAGCATAGGCGGCTTTCTCTATGAAGAACATGGTGCTACTCTGAAGCACAAGTATGGTAAAAGGATAGTAACATTGCCCCTTCTCTCTTTTTCTCTCATTTTTTTCCTTTTTCTTTTTCATTTCTTTTTCATTTTTTTCATTTTTTTTCTTCCTTTTTGGTGGGCTTCTTTGGCCTCTTTTTTTATTTGGGCTTCTTTGGCCTCTTTTATTTTTCATAAAGTCCGAAGTCTCATCCCGACTTGTGGGGGAATCATAGTCTCCTTCATCCTTTCCTCACTGGGGCAATGCTCTAATAATGATGATCATCACACTTTTATTTACTTACAACTCAATATTACAACTCTCGAATAAAGATATGACTCTATATGAATGCTTCCGGTGGTGTACCGGGATGTGCAATGATCTAGCATAGCAATGACATCAAAAAATGGACAATCCATGAAAACATCATGCTAGCTATCTTACGATCATGCAAAGCAATATGACAATGAATGCTCAAGTCATGTATATGATGATGATGGGAGTTGCGTGGCAATATATCTCGGAATGGCTATGGAAATGCCATAATAGGTAGGTATGGTGGCTGTTTTGAGGAAGGTAAATAATGGGTTCATGATACTGGTGAAAGTTGCGTGGCACAATAGAGGCTAGCAAAGTGGAAGGGTGAGTGTGCATATATCCATGGACTCACATTAGTCATAAAGAACTCATATACTTATTTCAAAAGTCTACTTAGACCTCGAAGCAAAGTACTACTACGCATGCCCCTAGGGGGGTAGATTGGTAGGAAAAGACCATCGCTCATCCCCGACTGCCACTCATAAGGAAAGCAATCAAAGAGCACCTCATGCTCCAACTTCGTTACATAACGGTTCACCATACGTGCATGCTACGGGACTTGCAAACCTCAACACAAGTATTTCTCAATTTCACAATTACTTAACTAGCACGACTCTAATATCACCACCTTTATATCGCAAAACTATTGCAAGGAATCAAACATATCATATTCATCGATCTACAAGTTTATGTAGGATTTTATGACTAACCATGTGAATGACCAATTCCTGTCATCTCTCTAAATAGATATAAGTGAAGCAAGAGAGTTTAATTCTTTCTACAAAAGATATGCCCACGCTCTAACAAATATAAGTGAAGCAAAAGATCATTCTACAAATGGCGGTTGTCTATATGAAGAGAAACAGGCAATCCAAACTTCAAATGATATAAGTGAAGCACATGAAGCATTCTATAAAGCCACACTCAAAAGATTTAAGTGAAGTGCAATGAGCATTCTATAAATCAACCAAAGACTATCTCATACCAGCATGGTGCATAAAATAAAAATGAAAACTAAATGCAAAAGACGCTCCAAGACTTGCACATGATGCATGAACGAAACGAATTCGAAAACATACCGATACTTGTTGAAGAAAGAGGGGATGCCTTCTGGGGCATCCCCAAGCTTAGACGCTTGATCTCCTTGAATATTTACTTGGGGTGCCTCAGGCATCCCCAAGCTTGAGCTCTTGCCTCTCTTCCTTTTCCTCATATCAAGACATCCTCGATTAGACACTACATCCACACAAAACTTCAACAGAAAACTCGGTAAGATCCGTTAGTATAATAAAGCAAATCACCACTCTAAGTACTGTTGCAAACCAATTCATATTTTGTTTTTGCATTGTGTCTACTGTAACATAACTTTTTCATGGCTTAATCCACTAATAAAAATTGATAGATTCATCAAAACAAGCAAACTATGCATCAAAAACAGAATCTGTCAAAAACAGAACAGTCTGTAGCAATCTGGACATCCACCATACTTCTGGTACCCCAAAAATTCTACCAAAATTAGGAAAAATAAACAAGTTGTATAGCAAGACAGTTCAAAAGGAATCAGAACCAATTGACGTTCCAGATAAAAAATGTAAAATCGGGCACTACAGCAAAGTTTCTGTCCTGCACCGTACAAACCAACAAGCATTGTAAACATCCTAAAGGCAAACCTTGGCACATTATTTTTATAATACAAAGGAATTTTACAAGGGGATAATTATTTTTGATGAAAAGTTTTTGTAATCAAGATTCAGAAAGTTTTCGTGAGCATGAACAAAGTTCAAGGCTAGCTCCCACTTCAATAATGGTTGTCTTTCTCACTTTCACTTTCCTTTTGAAAAGTTTTAGGTTCCCCTCTTTATTTTTTTGTTATTAAACTATGTAAAAGCACTCAACAGAAATAAATGGCTCTCTAAAACTTCCGAGTTGTCTCCCTGGCAGCGCTTTCTTTAAAGCCATTAAGCTAGGCATATAGTGCTCAAGTAATGAATCCACCTGGATCCCAAGGTATATCAAAGCCAATTTTGATTAACAATGATTTGTAATTTAGTAGTGAGCACAAAGTAACATATATCAAGCAATGACAAAGTCTAACTCTCTTCCTATGCATCGGCAAATCATAAAAGAACAATTCATGCACACCAAGTAAAGGCCAATGCATAGTATAAGCAGTTTCTTGCAATTTCATCGTGTTGGAAACATAGAGAGGTGGAGATATAGTTCCTATCTCATAATAATTGCAAGTAGGAGCAGCAAGCACATGCATATTATATTCATCAAAATCATCATGTGCAATGGTAAAAGGCAACCCATCAATATAATCCTTAATAAGCACAAACTTCTCCGCTATAGTGTAGTCGGGAGAATTCAAAAAGATAATAGAACTATCATGCGTGGGTGCAATAGCAACAATTTCGTGTTTAACATAAGGAACTATAGCAAGTTTATCTCCATAAGCATAATTTATATTGGCATCTTGGCCACAAGCATAGCAAGCATTATCAAAAAGGGATATTTCAAGAGAATCAACGGGATCATAACAATCATCATAGCAATCATCATAGTAATCATCATAGCAATCATCCTTCGGTAAGCACGAAGGGAAATTAAACAATGTATGAGTTGAAGAGTTACTCTCATTAGAAGGTGGGCACGGGTAGCTAATCCGCTCTTCCTCCTTTTGTTCTTCGCTCTCCTCATCATCTTTTTCATCCAATGAGCTCACAGTTTCATCAATTTCTTCTTCCATAGCTTCCTGCAAAATATTAGTCTCTTCTTGGACAACGGAGACTTTCTTCATAAAAGCATTAATATAGTAATTGTATTCATAATTTTCATAGCAATATCTAAGAATAGCAAGATTTTCAGGCCTATAACCATCATCATCAAAAGCTTCATACTTTTCAAACAAAGCTTCATTTTCATAAGCAGCCTTAAAAGCAACAAATTCTTCTATTTGTTCCACATCATAGTAATCATATATACCATTAGCATAAGAAGCTAAGGTTTCATTATCATTAAATTTGCATGAAAAGGGAAGGTGTGGAGCCTCCATCCTAGAGCAACAAGTAATATCATATCTCAAGCATAGATTCCAGGCAAACCAACGCAACATAATAAATTGACCCCATAATAGTTTCCCTTTTTGGGTCGGTCGATAATCCCTAAAGTATTCACATTGATCCAACGTATCTCCCATTATAAAGTTGAATGGGGTTTTCTCAGGATTATCAAAGTAGTACTTAATATCTTTCACATAATGAGAATCGGGGGTTTTAGGAGTTACCCCATCTACATGAGTAGCAAGTACATCTATTTTTTTGGTATTTTGCGTTCCATATCCATAACTAAAGATAGAGAACAACTATGAACAGCAAATAAAAAATACTTAGTGATAAAGCAAACAAGCACACACGAGAATATTCACCCCACGCTATGACTCCCTAGCAACGGCGCCAGAAAAAGGTCTTGATAACCCACAAGTGTAGGGGATCGCAACAGTTTTTGATAAGTAAGAGTGTCGAACCCAACGAGGAGCTAAAAGTAGAATAAATATTCCCTCAAGTTCTATCGACCACTGATACAACTCTACGCATGCTTGACGTTCGCTTTACCTAGAACAAGTATGAAACTAGAAGTACTTTGTAGGTGTAGTTGGATAGGTTTGCAAGATAATAAAAGCACATAAATATAAACTAGGAGCTGTTTAGATAAAGAAACAATAAAGTAAATATAGCGAGTGTGGAAAAGTGGTGGTAGGAGTTGTGAAATTGTCCCTAAGAAATTGACTACTTTACTAGACCGATAGCAAGTTTTATGTGGGAGAGGCATAAGCTAACATACTTTCTCTACTTGGATCATATGCACTTATGATTGGAACTCTAGCAAGCGTCCGCAACTACTAAAGATTCATTAAGGTAAAACCCAACCATAGCATTAAAGTATCAAGTCCCCTTTATCCCATACGCAACAATCCCCTTACTCGGGTTTATGCTTCTGTCACTCAAGCAACCCACTATAAGCGAATCATGAACATATTGCAACACCCTATAGCGGTACTCCCTCACGCTTGCGCGACACAGAGGGCACAATAGGACATCAACATAACCACAAGCAAATTAAACCAATCATAGCAATTCATCAATCACCGGTAAGACAGCGAAAATCTACTCAGACATCATAGGATGGCAACACATCATTGGAAAATAATATGAAGCATAAAGCACCATGTTCAAGTAGAGGGTACAGCGGGATGCGGGAGAGTGGACTGTTATAGATAGAAGGGGGAAGGTGATGGAGATGTTGGTGAAGATGATGGAGGTGTTGGTGAAGATCGCGGTGATGATGATGGCCCCCGGCAGCGCTCCGGCGCCACCGGAAGCAAGGGGGAGGGAGGCCCCCTTCTTCTTCTTCTTCCTTGACCTCCTCCCTAGATGGGATAAGGGTTTCCCCTTTGGTCCTTGGCTCCCATGGCTTGGGAGTGGCGAGAGCCCCTCCGAGATTGGATCTATCTCTCTGTTTCTGCGTTCTCTGGAATTTTGCCCTCGCACTGTTTCCTTTATATCTGGAGATCCGTAACTCTGATTGAACTGAAAGCTTCGCCCAGATTGTTTTCCAAAAATTAGCTTTCTTGCGGCCAAAGAAGGGCATCAACCGCCTTATGGGTAGCCCACGAGATAGGAGGGCGCCCCCCCTGGAGGGGTGGCATGGGCCACTCTCGTGGCCACCTCGGGCACCGTTTCGCGTTGATTCTTCCTCCCAAAAATCACAAATATTCCAAAATAATTCTCCGTCCGTTTTTATCCCGTTTGGATTCCGTTTGATATTGGGTTTCTGCGAAACATAAAACATGCAACAAACAGGAACTGGCACTGGGCACTGGATCAATATGTTAGTCCCAAAATTAGTATAAAAAGTTGCCAAAAGTATATGAAAGTTGAATAATAGTGGCATGGAACAATCAAAAATTATAGATACGACGGAGACGTATCAACATCCCCAAGCTTAACTCCTGCTCGTCCTCGAGTAGGTATATGATAAAAAAGATAATTTTTGATGTGGAATGCTACCTAGCATAATCTTGATCATATGTATAATCATGGCATGAATATTAAGACACGAGTGATTCAAAGCAATAGTCTATCATTTGACATAAAAACAATAATACTTCAAGCATACCAACCAAGCAATTATGTCTTATCGAAATAACATAGCCAAAGAGAGCTCATCCCTACAAAATCATATAGTCTGACTATGCTCCATCTTCGTCACACAAAATACTCCCATCATGCACAACCCCGATGACGAGCCGAGCAATTGGTTCATACTTTTTAACGCGCTTCAGCTTTTTCAACTCTTACGCAATACATGAGCGCAAGCCATGGACATAGCACTATGGTGGTATATGGTGGTGGTTGTGAGAACAAAAAGAGGGAGAAGATAGTCTCACATCAACTAGGCGTATCAACGGGCTATGGAGATGCCCATCAATAGATATCAATGTGAGTGAGTAGGGATTGCCATGCAACGAATGCACTAAGAGCTATAAGTGTATGAAAGCTCAAACTGGAAACTAAGTGGGTGTGCATCCAACTTGCTTGCTCATGAAGACCTCGGGCATTTGAGGAAGCCCATCATCGGAATATACAAGCCAAGCTCTATAATGAAAATTCCCACTAGTATAAGAAAGTGAAAGCCCCTCCGAGATTGGATCTATCTCTCTGTTTCTGCGTTCTCTAGAATTCTGCCCTAGCACCGTTTCCTTTATATCTTGAGATCCGTAACTCCGATTGGACTGAAACCTTCACCCAGATCGTTTTCCAAAAATTAGCTTTCTTGCGGCCCAAGAAGGGCATCAACCGCCTTACGGGTGGCCCACGAGATAGGGGGGTGCGCCCCCCTGGAGGGGTGTCGTGGGCCACTCTCGTGGCCACCTCGGGCACCGTTTCGCGTTGATTCTTCCTCCCAAAAATCACAAATATTCCAAAATAATTCTCCATCCGTTTTTATCCTGTTTGGATTCTGTTTGATATTGGGTTTCTGTGAAACATAAAACATGCAACAAACAGGAACTGGCACTGGGCACTGGATCAATATGTTAGTCCCAAAAATAGTATAAAAAGTTGCCAAAAGTATATGAAAGTTAAATAATATTGGCATGGAACAATCAAAAATTATAGATACGACGGAGACGTATCAAGGAGAAGATTATATTGAAGATCAAAGAGAGAGAAGAAGCCATCTAGATATTAACTATGGACCCGTAAGTCTTTGGTAAACTACTCACACATCATTAGAAGGGCAATAAGGTTGATGTAGAGCCCCTTCGTGGTTGATTCCCCCTCCGACATAGTGCCGGAAAAGGCCTCCAGATGGGATCTCTCGAGAACAAAATCTTGCGGCGGCGGAAAAAGTATTTTGGGTGGCTCTCTGTTGGTTTCTCGATTTTAGAGAACTTATAGAGGCAGAATTAGGTCAAAAGTGTGAACGTGGGCCCCACAAGCCACTAGGGTGCGCCTACCCGTTCTAGGCGCCCTGGTGCCTCATGGGCTCCTCCTTCATCTTTGGGCCCTCTCCCGAAGCTTCCAAGGTCTCTTTTGTCCATAAAAATCTCCAAAAAGTTTCGTGGCATTTGGACTTCGTTTAGTACTGATATTATAAAAAACCAAAACATGCAAAAAAACAGTAACTGGCACTGGGCACTAAGTTAATAGGTTAGTCCCAAAAAATGATATATAATTGCTTGTAGTTGTATATAAAACACCCAAGATTGATACTACTATAATAGCATGGAACAATAAAAAATTATAGATACATTGGAGACTTATCAAGAAGCCAGGGGAAGGAGAGGAAGGAGATGCGGGGGAGCGGCCTGGTTGGAGCAGGGGAGCATGGACGTTGCGGGAGGTGGAGCTCGGGGATGAGCCCGTGATCGGGCACGACGGCTGCTGCTGGCTCGACGAAGAGGAGCTCCTGGACGATGGGGTTGCGGGAGCGCGGGCACTCGTGCGCACAGAGCTCGTGGATGAGCTGCGACTGTGGAAGGCTCGGCGTGGATTGGTGGGTGGCTGTGAATGGAGGCAGCGATTATTTGGATCGGCGGCATGATGTTTGGCTGGTGCGGCATGGAAGACAATGAGAGGGGCTAGGTGGAGAGCGCAAGGTCTTAAAGATGGAGGAGACAACGGCGGTGGTTTGGCAGGCGGATGAGATCCTGAGGTGGGAGGAGGCTGGCGGCGGCGCTGACTGGACATGGGGAGGATTTTTAGGGATTAGGACTGGTTGTCCAAATTAGGTCCAGGGGACTATATATAGGGAAAGGAGGAGGTTTGGCGCTCTCTGATTTAGATAGAATGGCTCCGTCTGGTCTAAAGAAAGAACCAAAGATGTTTGAGGATGTTTGGGGTTGATCCGAACCCACCGATGATGACCGGGCGGTTTGGGTTCGGGAAAGTTTTCGAACGTCTGCGAGGGGGTATGTGGGTTGTGCCGAGAGACAAGACTTTTGCGTGCAAGTGTGTAGTTGGTCTTGAAACGGTCAACGAAAAGAAGCGACGACTACTAACTGATGCAAGTTTTGAAAAAAGACGACAATGGAGCGCCGATGCAATGCGGATGATGCGATGATGAATGCAACAAACAAATAATTAACGCGGCGATAACCAAATATATGGAATGCATCTGGAGCGTCGGTCTCGTGTTGTTACAGGTGGCCTTGGCAGCCTTACTTTGCTGGAAGCATAGTTTTGGAGAGGGTCTCTGGTTGGCAGTGGTCTGGATGGTCAGGGTCGCGTCCGTGGTTGGCCGTGGCACGACGGTGGTGGGCAACAGAAGCACAATGGACATGCAGGGAGCATCCTCCTCCCGGGATCGGAGCGGCACGCGTGCTCTCTTCGGACATGTCTTCTCTCTCCAATGTCAATGAGGTTGAAAGAACACGCTTGTGACGGACATACCGGATGCGGGTGCTCCTGTGTTCTTACGGCGAAGTCAAAGCTGTTGGGTCACGAGCGCAATGGAGGATGTACGATGACACTTCAATGGCCTATGATGTGCTTTGCTCTATCATATTTAGTTTTTCTGGCATTTTTATATGTCTTGTGGTGCTAGTGACCTAGCTCAACTTGGTGTAGTTGCCTATTATTTAGGTTTTCACCCGGTTTCTCTTTAATAAACCGACAATTCTCCGTGTGGGCATATTTGTTCCGAATGGAATCAGCATCTCCAGCCGCGCCCCCAGAACAGCCTCCCCAGACGATTTTTTTTTCGCCGGCGCCGAAAAAACGGCCCAGTCACGCCCCCAGGAGCCGTTTTTCGCCGGCTTGGGCCGAAATCAGCGCCGGCGCACCCAGGCCGAACCCGACGCGCCGGGGGGTGCTCGGGGGCGCCGGGGCGAGCGTTTTGGCGCGAAGCAGTCGCGGGCCCGCCGAGTCAGCGAGACGGCTGCTTCGTCACCCTCATCGCCTCGGTTCCCGCGAGAATCAATGCGAAGGCTGCCGCGCTGCCGCGCCGGTCAGCCTCCATTGATGCCTCACGGACGGCGCAGTGAAGATGCCGCCGACGCGCGTCCGCTCGCATGCGCCACGTGTCCGCCCGCATGAGCCACGTGTCCGCCCGCATGCTGCCCACTGCCACCCCCGCTTCGGCTATAAAAGGCGCCCCTCCCCGCCGGTGAGCGCCACACCCTCCCACTCTCCCTCCCGCGAAAGCCTTCTTTCCCGCCGACGAGCTCTCCCACCACTGCCTTCCCCGTCGACGAGCAAAATAGCCGAGAGATACCCAGGCGACGGTGCAGCGGTGAACGGCTTCGGCCGCCGACACCTTCAGGAGCCGGAGGCGCGCCTTCTGTACGAGGTCGAGTATCCGGCGCCCCCGACATGCGCGTACCGGGGGCGTGAAGGCTGAGCGCCGGCGGCGTCCCAGTGCCACCGGTCCCCGAAGGAGCCGCACGGCGAGCAGAGATCGCCCGCATCCGCTCCTCGTTGACGGAGGAGCAGCGGAACGAGCCGAGGTACGCGCCCGACAGCAAAATGCTGTGGACGCTGTACTTCGAACGCCGCCGCGAGGAGCAGATCGCCTCCGTCAACGGCGTCATCCCCCGCGACCGCCTCAACTCCGAAGGACGGCGCAAGTGGTGGGGCGTCCCCGTCCGCACACTCGACGCCGTCCTCGACCACATCAAGACCAGCAATGTGCCGCGGCCGGAGTACCCGACGCGCCCCTCCTTCTCTCGCCGCCGCGGTAGTTCCTGGATATCGCGGCGAATGGAGCCGGGGTCGTCCTCCTCGCCGGGCTCCGGCTCACCGGCCCTTCGCCCCATCAAGCCCGAGCCAGAGGAGACACCGCTCATGCGTCGCGCGCGAAGCGGCGCCCTCGTCATCAATGAGCCTTCGCCTGCAACGACACCGACGAGGCGCTCCCTTCGCCTGGTCTAGCTAAAGCCCGAGC
>NC_041393.1:292459778-292461245 GCF_002162155.2 Triticum dicoccoides
AAGCCGGAGCACGCCAGCATGGTGGCCCCCGACGACGAGTCCGCCCTCAAATGGGCGAGGGAGGGACTACGTCCGCGAGCAGGTGCACCGCCAGCGTCCGGCGTACCTGGAGACCCAGGCCCGTAGCCGCGCCGAGGCCCGTCGCCGCGCCGAGGAGGGCGGCGTTATCGTCATCGACAGCGACAACGAGGTCGAGGTCGGGCCGTCAAGCGCTGTCGGCGACCCGGGCGAGGGGTGCAGCAGGGACGCCGCGGGCGAGGCTTCTTGGCATGTAGACGGCGGCGGCGGCGACGGTGGCGGCAGTGGCTAGGCTTTTTAGTTCGTTTTTAAGTTAGTTCATGCATGTTTTAAGTTTTTGTACAAATTTCAATGAAAAATGGCCGAGTTTATGCGAAAGTCGCCGAGTTTGCAAAAAAAATAAGACGAACTTCGCCGAACCCGCGGCGACCGTGGGCGTGTGACTGGGAGCGAACCGACTCCCAGGGGCCGAACTAGCGCCGGCTCGCCCCCAGGCCGCTCTTTTTCGGCGCCTTGGAGGGCCAAACGGCTGGAGATACTCTTAGCAGCTGTCCTATTAGGAGCAACAAACCAACAAAGCGGAAAAGTAGGATCGCACAGGCGATCAGGGAGGCGACAAGGGTTCCCTTGCGCCCCGCCAGTGACGCTGCCGGTTCCCTCTCTCTCTGTCGGCCGCTCCGGCGGCGGGAGGGAGGGGGAACCTCGGGTCTGTTCGCTAGGTGGGTGTGTGGTAGGGTTAGGATTGAGGGAGACGCTGCCGATGTAACGCCCCGGATCCGATGCGCCAGGTGTCTGCCAGTTATTCACCGTCGTTGCCATGTCATTTGTTTGCGTGTTGCATTTTGTCATGTCATCATGTGCATTTCATTTTGCATATGTGTTCGTTTCATGCATCCGAGTTTTTTCCCCGTTGTCCGTTTCGCAATCCGGCACTCCTATGCCCTCCGGAGTTCCCCTTTTTGCCTCTCGTTGTAAGCGGGTGTTAAACGTTCTCGGAATGGACCGAGTCCTGCCAAGCGGCCTTGGTATAGCACCGGTAGACCGCCTATCAAGTTTCGTGCCATTTGGAGGTCGTTTGGTACTCCAACGGTTAACCGCGTAGCCAGAAACCCCCCTTTCTCTTTGCAGCCCAACACCCTCCCAAAGTGGCCCAAAACCCATCCAAACCCCCTCCATGCTCTCCGCCGTTCGATCATGATCGCGTGGCCGAAAACCGCTCCTCATTTGGACTCTCCTAGCTCCCTCTACCTATAAATATGCCCTCTCCCCCGAAATTCGCGGTCTAACCCTACCTTCTTCCTCCTCCCGCCGACGGACACGTCCACCCGCCGCCCGGACATGTCCAGCCGCCGCCCGCCGGCCAACCACGACGCGCCATGTCGCCCCTGGCCGTCCCCGCCACCGCAGGCCCGCTGCGGACCCAGATCCGGCCCTCCCCGGCCCGGTTGC
>NC_041393.1:292461763-292469062 GCF_002162155.2 Triticum dicoccoides
CGGGCCCGAGCGCCCCGCCGCCGCCGCTCGGGTTCCCCGCGCCCCGCCGCCGCTCCGACGTGCTCCGCCGCCCGCGCCTGATCCCGCCGGTGGCCGCGCCTCCACCGCCGATGACCCCCGTCGCCGCCCGCGGCATCGAGCGCCGCCTCCCCGCCTCCCGGCCAGCGCGCCCGACCTCACCTCCCTGCCCACCGCCGCCTCGGCTCCTGGGATCCTCCACCGGAGCCGCGCCACACGCCGCCCCGCGTCGCCGGCTGCCGTGCCGCCTTGCCGCGGATCCGGTCGGGCCGGACCGGATCCGGTCGTCCCCGACCTCCCCGGCCTCATCCCGGCCTCCTCCCCGAGCTCCGGCCGTCTTCCCCATCTTCTCCGGCGGAGATCCGGCGAGATCCGTCGCCACCTCGAAATCCGTGCCATGGTCAACCGTTTCCCCGGGGTGAGATTTTGTGCTAAGTCCCCGATATTTTGACATTATCATGCCATGTTCATCGCATCATATCTCCATGCATACTGCTCCGTTTCGTGCGTGTAATATATCAAATTGTTCGTCTCAATGAGCACATCATTTCATTCCATTGCATCATATTCATTTGAGCTCATCTTGATGCCTGAATCATCGTTGCAAGAGTGCTTCATGATGTTGTCTGCTATCTGTTAACAGAACTAGCTCTTTTGTCATTTTTGCCATGATTGATGTGTGCATCCTATGAGGTTGATGTCTACATGTGTTTTGGTCTATGCCATGCCATCTTTACAGTGGTGTATGCCATGTATTTTTGTGATCAATGTGGTGACTAGCACAAGCATGTAAACTAGGCTTCGTGATGTTGCTGATTTTAGTCCCTGTTCTGCTGTTATTTTGATGCCATGTAAACTTGATGCTACAGAGAGATCCATGCATATTTTGAGATACTTCAGTAAGGATGTTTTGAACAAATGCTTTTTATCTAGCCATTCATGCCCCTGCTTGCAATTATGGAGTAGTCTAGCATGTCATTTTCGTGCTCTACTTTTGTTACAAAATGTTTCCTGGCAGATTGTTTACATGTTATTCAATTTTGCCAAGGTTGTTGTAGTTGATCCTTGCATGCTATGAACTTGTTCTTGCCTTGGTTTGTTTCATAAACATGTCTTCTTGATGATGCTATGCTTATCTTGTCATGCAATGACTTGTGGTGAGTGAATCGAGCTTGTTAAGTAGGGTACTTGCTGTTGCTGTTTTGCTAGGCTGAATCTGTTATTTCGTGATGCTATGTAAACCTGCTGCTACAAGTCAATCTATGCATAATCTGGAGATGTTCACCAAATATGTTTTGTTCTACATGTCATGCTATATCCATTCATGCCCCTGGTTGCAATTATAGCTTGCTGTAGCTTGTTCATATCTTGCTTCAAAGTTGCTTGATAATGTTGATGTCAGCCTCTTAACATTAAGTTCAGTTGTTGCCATGTTTGTTGTTAGTGTTCCATGCACCTTATGAACTTGCTCTTGCCATGCTTAGCTTAAAAACATGTCTTCGTACTGTTGGTTGCCTTTCCATGCCATTTATTGCTCTGTGGTGAGTGGTACAAGCTCACCAACATGCCTACATATCGTTGTTCCTGCCATGTTTGAATATGTATTATAACTTGCCATGTTTACATGGGTGCCATCATATTTTCTGATCCTTTTTGGCTCATGGTCAGTAAGGGACTTTTGTTCTATGCATTTAGTAGATTCATGCCATGCCTTTGTTTGCCATGATAAGTTCCTGTAACATGTTGTTTGATAGCTCTAAACATTGCAACCTGATGTTATTTTCTGCAAAGTTTGAACTGTTATTATTTGCAATCTTGCCATGTGTGTTTGAGCATGTTCTAGTGATTTATGGAGATAGCTCAGTGTTCATGTTTTGTTATGCTGTACCTGTACATCATGCCCATGCCTTTTGTTATTATGTTGTGGTGCTGTAGCATGTTGTTTTGATGCTTGCAATATGCCTAGTTGCTGTTTTGGACAGCTTGTCCTTTAAACTTGTTTCATGTGTGTGTGTTGAACCGTTGCTCCGTTTTGAGTGTGCTCTACATGAAACTTGCTTAGTTTCGCATGTAGCTTCATATTATCATGTTGCATCCATGTTTTGAGGTGTTTGCTTGATGTTTGTATGCATTTTGCATCAATGCCATGTTTAACTTGTTTTGCTCATATCTTCTAGGCCGTAGCTTCGAACTAAATGAACTTTATATGTAACTTGACTAGAATCTCGTGTAGATCACCTTTGTGCATCTTAACTTGCTGTTTAACAACTTGAACATAAGGTTTATTCAGATCTGGACCAACTTCGAAATTTGTATATGAGGACTTACCGGAATTGTTATATGTCACTCCCGGCCTCATTTAAATTTGTCTTGATGTGTTGCTTTGGTTTGCATCATCCCTTGCCATGAGTAGCTTCATGTAGCCTTGTCATGCATCATGCTTGGTTGTGCATCATGCCTTGTTCATGTGTGGTGTGTTTACTATGTTATGTGCTTCTTCTCGATAGTTCCCGTTTCGTTGCGACCGTGAGGATTCGTTCGTCTATGCTTGGTTCGTCTTCGTGGCTTCATCATCTTCATGGACTCGTTCTTCTTCCTTGCGAGATTTCAGGCAAGATGACCGCTACCCTGGATCTCACTACTATCATTGCTATGCTAGTTGCTTCGTTCTATCGCTTTGCTGCGCTACCTATCACCTGTTTATCAAGCCTCCCATATTGCCATGAAACTCTAACCTTTGACACCACTCCTAGCAAACCATTGCTTGGCTATGTTACCGCTTTGCTCAACCCCTCTTATAGCGTTGCTAGTTGCAGGTGAAGTTGAAGATTTCTCCATGGTGGACAGGATTTTGGTTGGGATATCACAATATCTCTTATATTATTAATGCATCTATATACTTGGTAAAGGGTGGAAGACTCGGCCTTATGCCTGGTGTTTTATTCCACTCTTGCCGCCCTAGTTTCCGTCATACCGATGTTATGTTCCCGGATTTTGCGTTCCTTACGCGGTTGGGTAATTTATGGGACCCCCTTGACAGTTCGCTTTGAATAAAACTCCTCCAGCAAGGCCCAACCTTGGTTTTACCATTTGCCTCACCACCACCTATACCTTTCCCTTGGGTCGGCCAACCCGAGGGTCATCTTTATTTTAGCCCCCCCGGGCCAGTGCTTGTCTAAGTGTTGGTCTGAACCGAGTAGACTGCAGGGCCACCTCGGGGCAACTCGAGGTCTGGTTTTACTCGTAGGATGTCTCATCCGGTGTTGCCCTGAGAACGAGATATGTGCAGCTCCTATCGGGATTTGTCGGCACATCGGGCGGCTTTGCTGGTCTTGTTTTACCATTGTCGAAATGTCTTGTAAACCGGGATTCCGAGTCTGATCGGGTCTTCCTGGGAGAAGGTATATCCTTCGTTGATCGCGAGAGCTTATCATGGGCTAAGTTGGGACACCCCTGTAGGGTATAATCTTTTGAAAGCCGTGCCTGCGGTTATAGGCAGATGGGAATTTGTTAATGTCCGGTTGTAGATAACTTGACACCAGATCCAAATTAAAACGCATCAACCGTGTGTGTAGCCGTGATGGTCTCTTTTCGGCGGAGTCCGAGAAGTGAACACGGTCTTTGGGTTATGTTTGACGTAAGTAGGAGTTCAGGATCACTTCTTGATCATTGCTAGCTTCACAACCGTTCCGCTTGCTCTCTTCTCGCTCTATTTTGCGTATGTTATCCACCATATATGCTTAGTCGCTGCTGCAGCCTCACCACTTTACCCCTTCCTTTCCCTTTAAGCTTTGCTAGTCTTGATACCCATGGTAATGGGATTGCTGAGTCCTCGTGGCTCATAGATTACTACAACAACAGTTGCAGGTACAGGTTATGCGATGATCATGACGCGAGAGCGATGCTTGCTTGCTTGAGCTCTTCTTCTACTTCTTCTTTGATCAGGGGATAGGTTCCAGGTCGGCAGCCTGGGCTAGCAGGGTGGATGTCGTTTGAGTTTCTGTTTGTGTTCCATCCATAGTCGGATGATGCTCTTATGTATTGTGATGTTGTATTCGTGTGGCATTGTATGCCTTATGTATGTATCCCCATCTATTATGTAATGTTGATGTAATGATATCCACCTTGCAAAAGCGTTTCAATATGCGGGTCTATCCTTGGTGGGACCTTCGAGTTCCTTTTGGATAGGGTCGCATATTGGGCGTGACAAGTTGGTATCAGAGCCTCGACCGACCCTAGGAGCCCCCTTGATTGATCGTGTAGTTTGGCCGTTGTTGAGTCTAGAAGAAAACTTTTTTGGAGTATAGTTATATCGGAGAGTAGGAATTCTTTTTACTCCTCAGCCCCTTCGTCGCTCTGGTGAGGAATCTTGACGTAGGTGTTTTGAATTACTTCTCTTCCCTTTCAATTTTTTCTTTAGGAGCATGCAGTTGGTTTTCCGGTAGTTGTTTCTCAGCTCTTTTGATCCGGTGCATTTCTCGTCAAGTCGACTCGAGCCTCTTCATCTTTGAGTTCAATCCTCAGTTGTTTTCTTTTCCCACCCGCCCACCCTTCTTCTTCTCGGAACCGGAGTCCGTAATCGAGTATCCATCCTACTCGTGTGAAGTTTTTGCTCTCTCTCCTCAATGATTTCAACCGGTGTTTTCTCTTCAAGATATTCGTCGTTTCCCCTTCAAAGTTGCCTTTGTTTTCCCTCCCTCCCACCCTTTTTCTTCTCGGAGTCTGACTCTCTCTCGACCATCTATTTCATTCGTGTGGAGCCTCTTCAGTCTTCCCTCAATTATTTCAACCGGTGAATTCTCGCCTAGTTCGTCATTCTTCATCTCTTTTTCTTCTCCGGTGGATCCAAATTCAAGTTTTTCAGGTTGATCATATTCTTTTCTGTAGCTCAAGTGTTTTCCCTGATCGTTCGCCTCTCGCCAGTTTTTTCCTTCCGGAGTCCTCAAGACATCTCAGGAGATCCGTCTGTGTGCCAATTGATTCGAGGTTGTCACCTCATTCAAATATTTCAATTGTTCTGGTGCTTAATCTATCTGTTTAACATCCCTTTCCATCGGTGTTTTCTTTTAGTGAGCCCTAACCCACATGTCTTTTTCCAGGATCTTACCTGACTCTTCTAATTCTCCCGGAGTTATTCTCAATTCTTTTCAAGTCTGACGTAAGAATGGATTCCATCAGTCAGATGCCATCTCCAAGATCGCTTTCAAATTCTTTTCATCTCGGGTTCTACCTTTCCACTTTTTCATTATTCCGGAGTTCTCAACAATTTCGGTGGTGTTTCTAGTCATCATTTGAAGACCGAAGAAGAATTTTTCCTCTAAATCTTGTCCGTTCTCCCGGAGATTCGCGGTGCTAGCTCGATGTCATCCTATCAAATTGTTTCAATCATGAAAAGTCTTTACAATCATTCAATGCATTTCGGGAGTTGCTTTCCCTCTCGATCATCCAGAGGTCATCGTTCCAGAAGTATTCTTCGTCCTCACATTTCAGTTATCGTTCTCTATTATCCCGGTGCTTCGTTCAAGTGTTCTTTAATCAACTCTTGATCTCTTTGTTCTTTTGCATCTAAATCCCCTCTAGCATATTGGTCCTTCTAATTCTTCCCGGTGATTCATTCTCTTCCATCAATCATTTTCGAATTCTTACGATGGTTCGTTCAAGATTCTTTTTCCTTGATCATCATTTTAATTCATTCGTTCTTTCAATCCTATCGGTGGTTCATGAAGACTTTCTCAAGTTTTGTGCTATGTTTCCCCTTAATCCTTTTTCAACAAGAATAAGTAATATGCAAAATCCATTGCTTGTCATCAATTTAATTTTTGATGAAGGATAAGCATACAATAAATCTTATTCTTATTTCATCCAAATGATTAATCCCTTCCTCGGAGTTTGTTCTTGATGAATAAATTCTAGTTCCAAGTGTTTTTCATCTTTTCTTTCCCGAAGTTCAAAGTTTCCTCGGTCTTTTCGTCGGGACCTCCATCTAAATCATCACAAGGCTCATCTTATTCTTTCTTCCTTCATTCTATCTCATCGTCCTTTTGTTACCGGAGTTCTACATGGTGGTTCTTCATGATTTAATTCATTCTTCAAGAGTTCATCAAGATTCTTGTCGGTGGAGTTCAAGTATCTTTTCTTCTCGCATCTCGAAGTGCAATTAATTCTCCGTTTTCTTTTGAAATGGACTTTTGCATTTCTTCTTTCTTCCTAGTTATTTAATCTTTTCCGCTCGTGGTCGGTTATCAGATCATAAATTTTGAGACGTTATCCATAAGTCCACATCAAGCTTATTCTTTCGTTGTTGATTTTCTCAACAACTCCGTTCAACCCTTCCTTCTAAGCTCTTTTCATTCTCTTTCAATTCTTTCCAGAGGTTTTGTGTCATGCCTTCATCAAGTATCATTCCATCCTCTCAAACTCGTGTTCTATTCCTCCATGTTTCAACCGGAGTGCTGCCTAAATCCTTTCAGTCTTATTCCTTTTTCTTATCTCGTTTTAACCGGAGTGATTTCATAGTCTATCTGATTCCGTGAACTTTCGATTCTCGTCATTCTCGTCGTTCCTCTCTTATTCTCGAGTGCTCTCGATTCTTTGCTTCTTCTCTTTAGTTCTTGTTTCACCTCATCCCTTTTCCCTTCCGTCTCGGTCCTAAGATCTCGGGACGAGATCTCTTGTTAGTGGAGGAGTGTTGTAACGCCCCGGATCCGATGCGCCAGGTGTCTGCCAGTTATTCGCCGTCGTTGCCATGTCATTTGTTTGCGTGTTGCATTTTTTCATGTCATCATGTGCATTTCATTTTGCATACGTGTTCGTTTCATGCATCCGAGCTTTTTCCCCGTTGTCCGTTTCGCAATCCGGCACTCCTATGCCCTCCGGAGTTCCCCTTTTTGCCTCTCGTTGTAAGCGGGTGTTAAACGTTCTCGGAATGGACCGAGTCCTGCCAAGCGGCCTTGGTATAGCACCGGTAGACCGTCTGTCAAGTTTCGTGCCATTTGGAGGTCGTTTGGTACTCCAACGGTTAACCGCGTAGCCCGAAACTCCCCCTTTCTCTTTGCAGCCCAACACCCTTCCAAAGTGGCCCAAAACCCATCCAAACCCCCTCCATGCTCTCCGCCGTTCGATCACGATCGCGTGGCCGAAAACCGCTCCTCATTTGGACTCTCCTAGCTCCCTCTACCTATAAATATGCCCTTTCCCCCGAAATTCGCGGTCTAACCCTACCTTCTTCCTCCTCCCGCCGACGGACACGTCCACCCGCCGCCCGGACATGTCCAGCCGCCG
>NC_041393.1:292469530-292567151 GCF_002162155.2 Triticum dicoccoides
CTCCGCCGGAGCCGCGCCCCGCGCCGCCCCTCCGCCGCCCTGCGTCGCCGGCTGTCGTGCCGCCTTGCCGCGGATCCGGTCGGGCCGGACCGGATCCGGTCGTCCCCGACCTCCCCGGCCTCATTCCGGCCTCCTCCCCGAGCTCCGGCCGTCTTCCCCATCTTCTCCGGCGGAGATCCGGCGAGATCCGTCGCCGCCTCGAAATCCGTGCCACGGTCAACCGTTTCCCCGGGGTGAGATTTTCTGCTAAGTCCCCGATATTTTGACATTACCATGCCATGTTCATCGCATCATATCTCCATGCATACTGCTCCATTTCATGCGTGTAATATGTCAAATTGTTCATCTCAACGAGTACATTATTTCATTCCATTGCATCATATTCATTTGAGCTCATCTTGATGCCTGAATCATTGTTGCAAGAGTGCTTCATGATGTTGTCTGTTGTCTGTTAATAGAACTAGCTCTTTTGTCATTTTTGCCATGATTGATGTGTGCATCCTATGAGGTTGATGTCTACATGTGTTTTGGTCTATGCCATGCCATCTTTACAGTGGTGTATGCCATGTATTTTTGTGATCAATATGGTGACTAGCACAAGCATGTAAACTAGGCTTCGTGATATTGCTGATTTTAGTCCCTGTTCTGCTGTTATTTTGATGCCATGTAAACTTGATGCTACAGAGAGATCCATGCATATTTTGAGATACTTCAGTAAGGATGTTCTGAACATATGGTTTTTATCTAGCCATTCATGCCCCTGCTTGGAGTAGTCTAGCATGTCATTTTCGTGCTCTACTTTTGTTACAAAATGTTTCCTGGCAGATTGTTTACATGTTATTCAATTTTGCCAAGGTTGTTCTAGTTGATCCTTGCATGCTATGAACTTGTTCTTGCCTTGGTTTGTTTAATAAACATGTCTTCTTGCTGATGCTATGCTTATCTTGTCATGCAATGACTTGTGGTGAGTGAATCGAGCTTGTTAAGTAGGGTACTTGCTGTCGCTGTTTTGCTAGGCTGAATCTGTTATTTCGTGATGCTATGTAAACCTGCTGCTACAAGTCATTCTATGCATAATCTGGAGATGTTCACTAAATATATTTTGTTCTACATGTCATACTTTATCCATTCATGCCCCTGGTTGCAATTATAGCTTGTTGTAGCTTGTCCATATCTTGCTTCAAAGTTGCTTGATAATGTTGCTGTCAGCCTGTTAACATTAAGTTCAGTTGTTGCCATGTTTGTTGTTAGTGTTCCATGCACCCTATGAACTTGCTCTTGCCATGCTTAGCTTAAAAACATGTCTTCTTACTGTTGGTTGCCTTTCCATGCCATTTATTGCTCTGTGGTGAGTGGTACAAGCTCACCAACATGCCTACATATCGTTGTTCCTGCCATGTTTGAATCTGTATTATAACTTGCCATGTTTACATGGGTGCCATCATATTTTCTGATTCTTTTTGGCTCATGGTCAGTAAGGGACTTTTGTTCTATGCATTTAGTAGATTCATGCCATGCCTTTGTTTGCCATGATAAGTTCCTGTAACATGTTGTTTGATAGCTCTAAACATTGCAACCTGATGTTATTTTCTGCAAAGTCTGAACTGTTATTATTTGCAATCTTGTCATGTGTGTTTGAGCATGTTCTAGTGATTTATGGAGATAGCTCAGTGTTCATGTTTTGTTATGCTTTACCTGTACATCATGCCCATGCCTTTTGTTATCATGTTGTGGTGTTGTAGTATGTTGTTTTGATGCTTGCAATATGCCTAGTTGCTGTTTTGGACAGCTTGTCCTTTAAACTTGTTTCATGTGTGTGTGTTGAACCGTTGCTTCGTTTTGAGTGTGCTCTACATGAAACTTGCTTAGTTTTGCATGTAGCTTCATATTATCATGTTGCATCCATGTTTTGAGGTGTTTGCTTGATGTTTGTATGCATTTTGCATCAATGCCATGTTTAACTTCTTTTGCTCATATCTTCTAGGCCGTAGCTTCGAACTAAATGAACTTTATATGTAACTTGACTAGAATCTCGTGTAGATCACCTTTGTGCATCTTAACTTGCTGTTTAACAACTTGAACATGAGGTTTATTCAGATCTAGACCAACTTCGAAATTTGTATATGAGGACTTACCGGAATTGTTATATGTCACTCCCGGCCTCATTTAAACTTGTCTTGATGTGTTGCTTTGGTTTGCATCATCCCTTGCCATGAGTAGCTTCATGTAGCCTTGTCATGCATCATGCTCGGTTGTGCATCATGCCTTGTTCATGTGTGGTGTGTTTACTATGTTATGTGCTTCTTCTCGATAGTTCCCGTTTCGTTGCGATCGTGAGGATTCGTTCGTCTACGCTTGGTTCGTCTTCGTGGCTTCATCTTCTTCATGGACTCGTTCTTCTTCCTTGCGGGATTTCAGGCAAGATGACCGCTACCCTGGATCTCACTACTATCATTGCTATGCTAGTTGCTTCGTTCTATCGCTTTACTGCGTTACCTATCACCTGTTTATCAAGCCTCCCATATTGCCATGAAACTCTAACCTTTGACACCACTCCTAGCAAACCATTGCTTGGCTATGTTACCGCTTTGCTCAGCCCCTCTTATAGTGTTGCTAGTTGCAGGTGAAGTTGAAGATTTCTCCATGGTGGACAGGATTTTGGTTGGGATATCACAATATCTCTTATATTATTAATGCATCTATATACTTGGTAAAGGGTGGAAGACTCGGCCTTATGCCTGGTGTTTTGTTCCACTCTTGCCGCCCTAGTTTCCGTCATACCGATGTTATGTTCCCAGATTTTGCGTTCCTTACGCGGTTGGGTGATTTATGGGACCCCCTTGACAGTTCGCTTTGAATAAAACTCCTCCAGCAAGGCCCAACCTTGGTTTTACCATTTGCCTCACCACCACCTATACCTTTCCCTTGGGTCGGCCAACCCGAGGGTCATCTTTATTTTAGCCCCCCCGGGCCAGTGCTTGTCTAAGTGTTGGTCTGAACCGAGTAGACTGCGGGGCCACCTCGGGGCAACTCGAGGTCTGGTTTTACTCGTAGGATGTCTCATCCGGTGTTGCCCTGAGAACGAGATATGTGCAGCTCCTACCGGGATTTGTCGGCGCATCGGGCGGCTTTGCTGGTCTTGTTTTACCATTGTTGAAATGTCTTGTAAACCAGGATTCCGAGTCTGATCGGGTCTTCCTGGGAGAATGTATATCCTTCGTTGATCGCGAGAGCTTATCATGGGCTAAGTTGGGACACCCCTGCAGGGTATAATCTTTCGAAAGCCGTGCCTGCGGTTATAGGCAGATGGGAATTTGTTAATGTCCGGTTGTAGATAACTTGACACCAGATCCGAATTAAAACGCATCAACCGTGTGTGTAGCCGTGATGGTCTCTTTTCGGCGGAGTCCGGGAAGTGAACACGGTCTTTGGGTTATGTTTGACGTAAGTAGGAGTTCAGGATCACTTCTTGATCATTGCTAGCTTCACGACCGTTCCGCTTGCTCTCTTCTCGCTCTTATTTGCGTATGTTATCCACCATATATGCTTAGTCGCTGCTGCAGCCTCACCACTTTACCCCTTCCTTTCCCTTTAAGCTTTGCTAGTCTTGATACCCATGGTAATGGGATTGCTGAGTCCTCGTGGCTCACAGATTACTACAACAACAGTTGCAGGTACAGGTTATGCGATGATCATGACGCGAGAGCGATGCTTGCTTGCTTGAGCTCTTCTTCTGCTTCTTCTTTGATCAGGGGATAGGTTCCAGGTCGGCAGCCTGGGCTAGCAGGGTGGATGTCGTTTGAGTTTCTGTTTGTGTTCCATCCATAGTCGAATGATGCTCTTATGTATTGTGATGTTGTATTCGTGTGCCATTGTATGCCTTATGTATGTATCCCCATCTATTATGTAATGTTGATGTAATGATATCCACCTTGCAAAAGCGTTTCAATATGCGGGTCTATCCTTGGTGGGACCTTCGAGTTCCTTTTGGATAGGGTCGCATATTGGGCGTGACAGCCGAGGCCGTTGCGGTGGTGTCGCGTCCGAATAAGTTTCTCCGGGCTCCGTTCGCGGTCAGGCGAGGCTTTTGCCTTCGTCTAGGAGCCGGCGGAGTTGGGGATCCCCGGGTCTCGTCGAGGTCGCGGGCTTTGGTGGCTGGAGGTCCATCGGCACTGGCCGTTTGGGTCCTTAGGTGGGCGATGGATGCAGGGAGACAAAGACTCTTCTTCTTCCTTGTTGGTATGATTTGTTGCTGCTGTTCTTCTCCTTCCTCTGCGCTGATGCTGGTGGGAGATCCTGCTTTGTCCGGGCGGATGGCCCGGCCGCGGTGCTGGACCGGTCGGATGACTCGAGTTCTCTTCCTTCCGGAAGGGAGACGTTTCGTGGTACTCAAAACCAAAGATGGCGACGGCTGTTGCAGGTGTGTTGGATTGATGTCCATGCCCTCTCAGCGCTGGTGTCAAGAAAGGAGAAAGCAGCGTGGCGGCAATTGTACCGTGGTCGAAGATGATGACATGCTTGCGACTGGTTGCAGATCCTTCTGCTGCAGTGGTCTTCTCTCAAGATTCAGAGATGATGACACAGGGCTCCGGAGATCTTCTTGTGTTATGGTTGTCTTAGGGTACTCTCAGTATTCATGGTCCTTTTTATTTGCGTTTTAGTGTGCTTGTACGGCTCAACTTCTTTGTACTGAATTCGTGATATGAATGAAAAAATTCTTAAAAACAACAAAAAAAACCCTAACCAGAGCTCCGCGCAGTTCGCGGCATCCCAAAAGCTAACTTTGTCGTGACAATATTTTGAACTGCGTAAACTTATTCAATTCTCAAAATAAAGTGCGCCAGAAGGCTTTTCCATATAAAAATAAATCCGACCTGGCACGCGCTGGCGCTGCTGGTGTCGTCTTCCTCCTCTTCCAGCAGACGCCGCCGTCCCCTTGTCCACATCCATCTTCATCTCCTTCCTTACTCGTCACCCCCACCCCATTCCAAAACCCTAAACCCCATCCCAAACCTCACCGCCCCCACCGACGCCATGCAGTCCCTGGCGCTCACATCCCCCGCTCTCCCCGCCGCCGCCCCCACCCCCGCCTCCGGCCGCCGCCTCGCCACGCGCGTCCGCGCCGCCGCCGTCTCCGACGAGCCCAAGCTCAATAAGTACAGCGCGCGCATCACGGAGCCCAAGTCGCAGGGGGCGTCGCAGGCCGTGCTCTACGGCGTCGGCCTCACCGATGCCGACCTCCACAAGCCGCAGGTCGGGGTCTCCTCCGTCTGGTACGAGGGGAACACCTGCAACATGCACCTGCTCCAGCTCGCCGAGGCCGTGCGCGACGGAATCCGCGACGCCGGCATGGTCGCCTTCCGCTTCAACACCGTCGGGGTCAGCGACGCCATCTCCATGGGTACCAGGGGCATGTGCTACAGCCTCCAGTCGCGCGACCTCATCGCCGACAGCATAGAAACCGTCATGGGGGCGCAGCACTACGACGCCAATATCTCAATCCCTGGGTGCGATAAGAACGTCAGTGAGATCCCTATACTGCCTACTGTTGTTATCCTTCCTACCTAACTCAACAGCGATTAGGTCTTCTGAAAATCTGCAATCTGTTCTTCACTGCTCTGTTATAGTAGAGACGAAACTGCAGCTCTCGCCGCGGTGGTATTACAAATCTCATGTATTTTAGCTCAGCGCTGGAAAACGAAACAATATTAACCGGGTCTGTCTTCAGTTGTGCCAAACCATGGTTCCTAGTTTTGGTAACATCACAATCCTTTCTGCTGTCAGGATTTTTCTCTGAAATGGGTGTACTGCCCCACCTCGTTTGAGAATGAAGTTGGGAGTTTTATCTCGGTTTTTGTGTATGTTTTCTATCTCATCACTAACAAAAGCAGTGGAACAAGTTTCTAGTTTCATATGCGTCTGCTTTACTGTAATGTTTAAGAATGAGAAAACACTCATGTTTTGTACCTTTCCAGTACTTCAATTTATCTCATGTCTTACCTTGTACACAAGTGGGGCTTATAGAATAACTATGACGCCTGGATGTTTGTTGTGTCTGAATTTAGTGGCACTTCGCATTGCAGATGCCAGGTACAATAATGGCAATGGGACGGCTAAATCGACCAAGTATCATGGTTTATGGTGGAACCATTAAGGTAATCTTACCCCTATTTTCTTGTTATAAATCTACTGACTACACATGCGGGAATGCTCTTTGTTTCGTGTTTTACTAGTCTGTAGATGTGACTCAGAGTTATGATGAAACCGAACTGTTTCTGGGACACATAAATGGTTCCGTTTATAAATAACAATTGAATGGAGCTATTCATGCTGGAAACACAGTTTGGTGTAACTATGTGCGCTGTTAAATGTGTGTCGGTTCAGTATTGTTTTTACATGCTTCTGATAATTTTCTGACTTTGAGATTTTATTTGTGCAGCCTGGGCACTTTCAGGGCAATTCATATGACATAGTATCTGCATTTCAGGTAAGTGTATCACCTTTTTACGTTTGTCAACTCGGTTTCTTTTTTACACGCAGCTGCTTGTGCAGCAATGTACAACTTATGCTTACTTATTTTCATGTGCTATATGCAGAGCTATGGAGAATTTGTTAGTGGATCAATCAGCGACGAGGAAAGAAAGAATGTGCTCCGCAACTCATGCCCAGGAGCAGGTGCTTGTGGCGGTATGTACACAGCAAACACAATGGCATCTGCTATTGAGACAATGGGCATGAGCCTTCCATACAGGTGCAAATAACATCTGGAAACTTCTTATTAATTCTAGGCAAAGCATTGTGTTTCCTCTTAACCATTTCACTTTGATTTGACTTCATGGATTGACTAAAATTATTATCATTTCGTCTGTGTTTTATTTATCAAAGCTCTTCAACCCCTGCTGAAGACCCATTAAAGTTAGACGAATGCCGTCTTGCTGGGAAGTATCTCCTAGAATTGTTAAAGATGGATTTGAAGCCTAGAGACATTATAACTGAGAAGTCATTGCGGAACGCAATGGTTATTATCATGGCACTTGGTGGGTCTACTAATGCTGTACTGCATTTGATTGCTATTGCCAGGTGGGTTATCATCTTCTTGTCCATTTTTAATTTCTTAATTAGACAAATGCTCATTGCCTTCCCCTTTCAGGTCTGTGGGTTTGCAATTAACTCTTGATGATTTCCAGAAGGTCAGCGACCAAGTTCCTTTTCTTGCAGATCTTAAGCCTAGTGGAAAGTATGTCATGGAGGATCTGCATAAGGTAAATACTCGCTAAACTTGATTTCACTTCGTTCTGGTTTGACCACACATAATGAAGTTGAAAATTTAAGGACTTAAGCCAATCGAGGAAACCTAACGCTAGTGTTAATCACTAAGTTTCTAGAATATAACTTGTATTAACACTTCTACTGTACACTTGTTGGAATCATGTTCATAGAAAACCATGCAAATAATTTATGCTTGTAATGACATTGTAGATTGGTGGAACACCTGCAGTAATTCATTATCTCTTGGAACAAGGTCTTCTCGATGGGGATTGTATGACTGGTGCGTACAGTCAATGATCGTCCATCATGTCATGTAGGAACTCCTTTTTATAGACTAATGGCATGTATTTTCTTCTCGCCCTTCAGTCACTGGAAAAACTCTAGCGGAAAATGCTAAAATATTCCCACCTTTATCGGAAGGACAGGTAAAGCTCAATCCTGAGTTCTTCAGCCCACTCCATCTCCTTGAGTACTAACGTTTGTACACATGTTATTTGACTCAGCAAATAATACGACGGCTCGACAATCCTATCAAATCGACTGGGCATATACAGATACTTTATGGCAATCTTGCACCAGAAGGTTCAGTAGCAAAAATAACCGGCAAGGAGGGACTGTTTTTCTCAGGTGTTCTTTCGCTCCTTCCATTTTTCAATCGTTGGAAGCCTTTATAATGTGCAGATTTTAACTTTTATTTATCAAATGACAGGTCCTGCACTAGTTTTTGACGGTGAAGAATCAATGATTACAGCTATATCAGAAAACCCAGCAAATTTCAAGGTAATGTGTGCAATTAACTTTGTAAGGCCATGATTCAGAAGAGGTGATTTTGGACATGCAATTGCTCTCTCTCTCTCTCTCTCTCTCTCTCCCTCTCTCTCTCTCTCTCTCTCTCAAATTGAAATTTCCTCAAGTCAATTATCTGCAGTTGGTTCAACGTATAACTTCGTTTTTTCATCCGTTTCAATGTAATAGCTGTTTTGATTCATTCAGTTATGCTGGTAGTTTACCAGGGCAAGTCTCGTACATTCTCTCATGAAGTATTTCATTGCCATGATGGTTATAAAACAGGGAAAGGTTGTAGTGATCCGAGGAGAAGGACCAAAAGGAGGTCCCGGGATGCCTGAAATGTTGACTCCAACAAGTGCAATAATGGGGGCTGGTCTTGGGAAGGTGATGCTACCTCATGCATGCCATTGTCAGAGTTGTATTTCTGGTTTTTATGTGCCCTTGATAATTGCAAATAACATAAGAGCACTGCTATTTTATATCTCACCTAGTTAGTGACATACTTTACCCATTCTTGGAAGTAGAGCTGCTAATGCAAATCGTACATTTGGACAGCTCCATATGTTCGTTCTGCTATGCTTCATAGCTCCTGAAAATTTTGAAATTTCAAGGCAAACAATCTTGGGCTTTCTTGAACTTATTAACACTTACATTGCTCTTGAAATCTTGAGATTGATTTGTTCTTCACATTTGAATGCTCTAGAGCTTCCTTGCAACCTCCTTTTGTCTCTGTTTTGCTCAGCACACATGCCATGAAGTCATCTTGCTTTCTTCGGATAACCTATTAGTTTTTTTTTTGCGACAGTTGACGAATATTGAACTATTGTTTAATCTTTGCTACAGGAGTGTGCCCTGCTGACAGATGGTAGATTTTCTGGGGGGTCGCATGGATTTGTTGTGGGCCACGTATGTCCTGAAGCACAGGTACTGTGTTGTAATACCCCCAATGGTTACAAGACTAATCTGTAGTGTTTCTGTAGTGTGTAATTTTCAATTTTTTCTCTTGTGGCAGTTCAACTTCTTTCAGTAGTATACAAGCTAGGGTCACTGAAAAATAACCACTGAAAATATCCTATGAAAATTGGTTATTTACGATGTACGATGATCCTTGTTAAGCATCCATGGCTGAGTGGTTAAAGCGCCCAACTCATAATTGGTAAATTTGCGGGTGTGTTATTCACAAGGTAGCTGTTTTCAGGAAGGAGGCCCAATTGGTCTTGTTGAGAATGGCGATACAATCACGATCGACGTCGGGAAGAAAGTAATTGATGTTGATTTGACGGAAGACCAGCTTGAACAAAGGCGAAGGAAATGGAGCCCGCCTCCACACAAGGTTACTAGTGGAGCACTTTGGAAGGTACCCAGCTCAAGTACCGGCATTCCTGATGGTGCAATGTTGACCTTATATAAACATCTCTCGTTTCCTTTCTTGCAGTACATAAAGCTCGTGTCTTCAGCCTCAAGTGGGTGCGTCACCGACGAATAGGGTCCATCCTATATTGTGCTAATTCGAGTAAAGTTTGTGTCCCGATAGCGGAAATCGATTCGTTTAAGGGCGTTTATTCTCGCAAGTGTACTTTTTGGTAGTAATGGTAGCTGTGAGACAATAAAGGTGTCCGTTTCCAGTGGCTTGATGAAGGCCAGAGGGAAGTGGTGAAAAAGAATAATGGTTTAGTGTTGTTGTGGTGGAGAATTAGACAGCTTCGAGTTTATCCTTGGGACGCCCAAATTCATCTGAAACTTGGAGCTGCTTTGTTTGATCAAATGATGTACTCCCTCCGTTTTAACAGTAATCGAGGCAAAAATTAATGATGTTTTCTCATACTAGCAACTTGTTTAATACTTACATGCATGTAGTCATAATGACACTGTGCTTACTTCCTTCATATTCCTTCCTTGCATGCATGCAAGCATATTAATGATCTTGGTTAATGAAAAGAAACGTTGGCTTTTAAAGCAGTCATTAAATTTTATCTTTTACTTGTAATATGAGTTTGTGGTCTTGTATATAAGGGAATGGAGGGAGTAACTGAATCATCTGTAGCATCACTGAATCATCTGGTTGGTGTGCCAAAATTCTGTGGCCACGCCTTCAAGGCAGCTTAACGTGTTTTTTTTAGGATATTGTTTGGTTGGTTCTCACGCGGAATGAGTGAGCGAGTGAGGGGAAAGCTGCCTCAGAATGGTTGTTGAGAATGACCCTGCTTGAAGAAGTAAAAGCCTCAAATTTATAGATTCGACACATGGGGAACCAAGGAATATTTGCAAGTATTAGCAACTGAGTTATCAATTCAAAAACATCTGAAGATTAATTATCTGCAGCAAAGTGATTAGTAGTAAAGTAGTATGATAGTTTTGATAATAGTAGCAGCAGCAATAGTAACGGTGACAGTGATAGCAGTAATTTTGTAGCAAGTGCAACAGTAACGATAGCAGTATAACTTAGCAAGAACAATATAAGATAAATTCGTAGGCATTGGATCGGTAATTTGTTGGATGATATTCATCATATGACACTCATAACCTAGAGCGATACGGCACTAGCTCCAGTTCATAAATATAATGTAGGCATTTATTCCGTAAATAGTCATACGTGCTTATGGAAAGAACTTGCATGATATCTTTTGTTCTATCCTCCCGTGGCAGCGGGGTCCAATTGGAAACTAAGGAATATTAAGGCCTCTTTTTAATAGAGAACCGGAACAAAGAATTAACACACGGTGAATACATGAACTCCCCAAAATACGGTCATCGTAGGGAGTGGTCCCGACTATTGTCACTCCGGGGTTGTCGGATCATAACACGTAGTAGGTGACTATAACTTGCAAGATCGGATCTAGAACATGGATATAATTGTGATAACATAAACGGTTCAGATCGGAAATCATGGCACCCGTGCCCAAAGTGACAAGCATTAAGCATGACAAAGTCGTAGCAACATCAATCTCAGAACATAGTGGATACTAGGGATCAAGCCCTAACAAAACTAACTCGATTACATGATGAATCTCATCCAAGTCCTCACCGACCAGCGAGCCTACGAAGAAATTACTCACTCCCAGCGGGAGCATCATGGAATTGGCGATGGAGAAGGGTTGGTGATGACGAAGAACGAAGATCCCCCTCTCCGGATCCCCAAACGGACTCCAGATCTGGCCTCCCGATGAAGAACGGGAGGTGATGGCGACTCCGTCTCGTGGAACGCGATAATTCTTTCTCCTTCATTTTTTCTAGAAAAACTGGATTTTATAGTGTCGGTTTTAGGGTATGCGGGGCCACCAGGTGGGGACAACCCACCTGGGCGTGCCTGGGGGGTAGGCGTGCCCTGGTGTGTTGTGCCCACCCAGGTGCCCCCCTCAGGTGTCTCTTGGCTCCAAAAATTCTTTATTCCTTGCAAAGTTTCGTTTCATTCCAGAAACTTCTATTTTCGCGCAAGTTCTGCTGAAAACATCGTCAGTCCGGGGTTAGTTTCATTCAAATCATGCAAAATAGAGTCCAAAACAAGAGGAAAAGCTTTAGGAAAAGTAGATACGTTGGAGACGTATCAACTCCCCCAAGCTTAAACCTTTGCTTGTCCTCAAGCAATTCAGTTGATAAACTGAAAGTGAAAAAGAAAAAAAAATTATGAACTCTTTTGCTCTTGTTTGCATAAATAAGCTTAAACAACACCCAGGTTTTCAACCAACATTATAACTAACCATGCTGACAATAACTCTGAAAAACTATATTAACTCATATGAATGACATAATCAGCTAGCGAGCAATAATAAGATATCTCAAACAACAACATATTATCAAAACAACCATGATATAATATGACAATAGTGGTATCTCGCTAGCCCTTTCTGAGACCGCAAAACATAAATGCAGAGCACCTCCAAAGTTCAAGCAGCGACTAAACATTGTAATTAATGGTAGAAAAGATTCAGTCATGATGTACCCAACATTAGCTACACACAATGCATCAGCATGGCAGCAGTGCTCTCAGGTTCTGACGCTTATTTTAGAAGGTGATGACACAACATAAAAGTAAATAGATAGTCCCTTCGCAGAGGGAAGCAGTGATTTGCAGAGGTGCCAGAGCTCAAGTTTTTAAAACAGAGGTAAATGATATTTTGAGACATGCACCCTTCTCATTTACTTCACGACCATCAGTTATCAATATCTTCCATGCTAAGCACGCTAGTGGCGGTTCCAAAGCGATAAAAGTAAAGGTTTACTCCCCCTCCACCATCAATCACACTCCACAGCTTGTCCAAAACAACGGATGTCGTCCATACCAACAACAACCCCGGGGGAGTTTTGTTTAATCATTTGCATTTTTGAGTTCGGGACTGGGAATCCCTATTACCGCCCTTTTCTCGTGCGATGGCGAGTGAATAAACACTCGACCTGAGAATAACCCGCTTAGCATGGAAGATACCGACCACCTCCTGTCGTTCCATGAACGATCCAGGCACACAAAAAGGATATTTATTTGAAGTTTTTAGAGGTGGCACATGCAAAATTACTTAGGACGGCAGGGTAATACCGCATATAGGTAGGTATGATAGACTCATCTGGAATAACTTGGGTTCAAGGTTTTTAATGTACAAGGAGAGTTTCCACTTAGTACAGGTGAAGGCTAGTAATTGGGTTGAGAAGCGGCCAGCTAGAGAGCAACAACGGTCATGAACATGCATTATGCATAAGTAACATTGGACACTAGCATGAGTAGGATATGAACACCATGAACATAAATATCATAGAGCTATGTTGGTTTTGATTCAACTACATGCATGAACATGTGCCAAGTCAAGCCACTCAAACATTCAGAGGAGGATACCATATCATCATACTACATCACAATCATTTTAACGCAATGTTGATATCCAAGATGAATCATTATCCACTTCTAGCTACTTATGCATGGCATGAGAAACTATAATCTCTAATTGTCATTGCAAACATGTTTAATCATAATGGGCTGAATCATGGATACTAGGTTAAACATATTTACAAAAACAGAACAAGTCGAGTTCATACCCGTTTCTCTCTGCCACGGCCAGTTCATCGAATATCGCCATTATTGCCTTTCACTTACACGACCGAACGATGTGAAAATATTAATGGTGCAAGAGTGTCGTGAACTAAGCTGTAATCTGCAAACATTTTATTCAACATGAGATGACAAGGTAAAATGGGCTCTTTGTTAGATTAACAATTATGCAAATGAGAGCCACTCAACATTTTCATCGTGGTCTTCTCCTCGTTATGACTCGAATAAAAAGAAAAGAAATTCAAAGAAACACACTGAAATATTTTTGGACTTTTTGGTTTTCTAGAACAAGCAAATAAAAAGGGAAAGCAAAAACAAGAAAAACTATTTACACGGGAAAGCTCCCAACAAGTAAAAGAAGAACAAGGAAATCTTTTTGGGTTTCTTCTAAGTATTACAACTAAGCATGCATAGAAAGTAAACTAACTACAACTATTTTTTTGGTTTTTCTAAGATTTTCAAACACACAGAAAGAAAGCAAGAAAATAAATTTAACATGGATAATACAATGAAAAAGTGTGAACACCGACAACTGGAATGGAATGTGTGAACATGAATGTGATGTTGGTGAGAAACACGTACTCCCCCAAGCTTAGGATTTTGGCCTAACTTGGTAATCGATCAGTAACCTGGATAGTAGTCGGGGTGCTGAGGAGCGGGCATCCATGGATCCCACTGCTGAGGCTCCTCCTCTGATGCAGCCTAGTCGTTTCGGTAGGCGATGATATCTGCAGGCATAATCCTATATCCGCCCCTGGCAACATGATCAAACAAAGCAGGTGCAATGGGATAATATCACGAGTGCTCACACTGAAAAACAAGTTAAAGAATAGGAATGATAGGGAAATCTCGTGCAATAAAATGGTGGTGTTCCATAGCTGCGCGATCTAGGTAGACCTTGGTCAAAGGATAATCATGAAGGCGTATCTTAACATTAAGGCGAGCCACCAAGCGAGTAGCGAAAATACCACCATGTATTTTACCTTGGACTTATTAATGTGGAGGCGACGTGCCACAATAGCTCCCAAGCTATAAGTGTTGTCGCCCTCTAGTGCATGACGTAAAATAGTAAGGTCTTGTGAACTCAGTGCACCCACCTTCTCTCTAGCGAGCAAGCATTTTGAAATGAAAAGAGCAAAATAATGAACGGCAGGGAAATGCAAGCCAGCGGCAGTTATACTTGACACCCCTCTCTCATCACCCACTGTTAGAGTACGATAAAAGTTTTCAAACTCTGCGGGTCTTGGCTCTGCTAAACTACCATCAGAAGGAAGCAAGCATATTTCATAAAATTCAGTAAGTGGTATCTGATGGGGTTCAGCATATAAATTAAACTGCACTTCAGGGGGATTATTCCTAGGAAGGTAATTAAAACTTTGAACAAAGATGTTTGTGAGGAGATGATACTGTTCACATTCAGCTGCAATGAAGTCGGTGAGGCCATCATTAGCAGCATATTGTGTAAACTTTTGAAGGATTCCAGCCTCTTCCATGAACGGGGTGTGCGGCCATTCGCACGGCCGTACTTCCGTCAACCTTCGGAGGTGGAGATCACTATCATATGAGTCCCCAATAACTCCCTTGGAGTTCTTCTTGGAAGCAAATTTCCTAAAGATATTCATCTTTTTCCTATGAACAAAAATTCTGAAAATTTTTAGTCCATAAATTTTTTTCTCAACAAAACTTTACAAGACTGATAGCTACTACTCATAGGGATGCATATAGGCCATAGCAAGCATTCAAACTACTTAGAACTCTAAGAATTCAATATGCAAGCTCATCTACAACAGCACCAAGAGTAGCTAACTATTCAAAATATAAACCACTAAAACAAAAACTAGTTGGACAAACAGAGGAGTCACATACCAAGCAGCAATCCCCCGAAATAGTATCGGAAACGGAGCTTCGAGCAAAGAAATCAAAATCCGCGAGCTTGAGAGTAAAAACATGGGAGAGAGAGCAATGGTGATTTTTTTTCTGGAGGTAGGTGATGATGTGGGATGAAGAGGTAAGCGAGGGGGCCCACGTGGTGACCACAACCCACCAGGGCGCGCCTGGGGGTCCTGGCGCGCCCAGGTGGGTTGTGCCCACCTGGTGCACCTCCCTCTGATATTATTTTCACCAGAAATTCTTAAATATTCACAAAAAACCGTATTAAATTTTCAAAGCATTCTGAGAACTTTTTTGGGTCATTTTTTATTGCACGGGAAATTCAAAAAACAGAGAAAACATGCCTTTTTATTTTATTTAACTAATAAAAACAGTAAACAAAAGGTAGGGACAGAAGGTAGTGCTCACTAAATTCATCAACTTCATACCTCTCAAAAATGATCCATTAATAAGGTTGATCAGTCTTATTAACAACCACTTTCGATTAGCATGGAACCGAAGAACTTTCGTAAATCACTAAGTTACCTCAACGGGGATATGAATGTCCCCAACAATAAGTATTTCATATTTCCTTTTAACAGTAGGTAGAGATAGTTGAAAACTTTCAATAGTGATTGTCAGAGATTTTTCAATAACATTAATACCATTCACTTGGAATTGTTTCTTTGGGAAGTGCACCGTATGCTCATTACCATTGATATGAAAAGTGATCTTGCTTTTATGGCAATCAATAACAACCCCTGCAGTATTCAAGAAGGGTCTACCAAGGATAATTGACATGTTGTCGTCCTCGGGCATCTCAAGTATAACAAAGTTAGTCAAAATAGTAACATTAGCAACAACAATAGGCACATCCTCACAAATACCGATAGGTATGGCAGTTGATTTGCCAGCCATTTGTAAAGATATTTCAGTAGGTGTGAGTTTATTCAAATCAAGTCTTTTATATAAAGAGAAAGGCATAACACTAACACCAGCTCGTAAATCACATAAAGCAGTTTTCACATAATTTCTTTTGATGGAGCAAGGTATAGTTGGTATTCCCGGATCTCCAAGTTTTTTAGGTACTCCATCCTTAAAAGTATAATTAACAAGCACAGTGGAGATTTCATCTTCAGGTATTTTGCTCTTATTGGTGATGATGTCTTTCATATACTTTGCATAAGGAGGCATTTTCAAGATATCAGTCAAGCGAGTACGCAAAAAGACTGGCCTCAGCATTTCAGCAAAGCGTTCAAATTCTTCAACAACTTTCTTTTTAGTTGACTTGGGTGGAAAAGGCATAGGTTTTTGAACCCACATTTCTCTTTCTTTACCGTGTTTTCTAGCAATAAATTTTCTTTTATCATATCGTGTATTCTTGGGTTGTGGGTTATCAAGATCAACAGCTGGTTCTATTTCAACATCATTATCTGGTTCTTTTTCATTGTTTGGTTGAGTATCTTCATGAACTTCAGCATTACCCTTTTCATTATCACTAGGTGAGTGTTCATTACCAGATTGAGTTTCGGCACCAGAAATAGAAACATCATTATCATTATCAGGAGGTTTTTCTATTTCAGGTTCACCAGAAGCATGCAAAGTCCTATCATTTTTCTCTTTCTTCTTCTTTTTAGAAGGACTAGGTGCAGTGGTGTTGTTCCTTTGTGAATCCTGTTCAATTCTTTTTGGGTGTCCCTCAGGATAAAGTGTTTCCTGAGTCATTTTACCTCCTCTAGTTGCAAATCTACCAGCAAAGTCATGTATGTTGTTATTCATTTCATCAAGCAATTCTCTTTGAGATCTAGCAACTCGTTCTAACTGGGTTTGTACCATAGAAGCATGTTTTCCCACACCCTTAACATCATTTGAGATTCTAAATAACAAGTCACTCAAGCGAGCAATCATATCATAATTGTATTTCAATTGTTTCATAACATTTGCATTGAAGTGATCTTGCTTTCTAATGTAATTCTCAAACTCATAAAGGCATTGGCTAGGGTGCATATTGCGAGGATTATCATTATCATTGAATTTCATTAGAGAATTTACCTCTACCACCTTAGGCAGTGGTGGTGTGTCAAACCCATGTATTTCTTCAATAAAAGGTAAATTTTTAACATCCCCAGCTTTAATACCTTTTTCCTTCATAGATTTCTTTGCCTCTTGCATATCTTCAGGACTGAGATATAAAATACCCCACTTCTTCAGAGTGGGCTTAGGCGGTGGTTCAGGAAGAGTCCAATCATCATAATTTTTCAATATGTTATTCAATAATTCTTTAGCTTGTCCAACAGTTCGTTCCTTGAAAACACAACTAGCACAACTATCTAGGAAATCCCTAGAAGCATCGGTTAGTCCATTATAGAAGATATCAAGTATTTCATTTTTCTTCAGAAGATGATCAAGCAAAGCATTAAGTAACTGGCAAAGCCTCCCCTAAACTTGTGGGAGACTCTCTTCTTCAGTTTGCACAAAGTTAAATATTTCCTGTAAGGCAACTTGTTTCTTATGAGCAGGAAACTATTTTTCAGAGGAGTAATAAATCATATCCTAGGGACTACACACACAACCAGGAGCAAGAGTATTGTACCAAGCTTTAGCATCACCCGTTAATGAGAACAAAAATAATTTGAGAATATAATAATAGCGAGTTTTCTCATCATGAGTAAAAAATGGTGGCTATGTCATTCAACTTAGTAAGATGTGCCACAACAGTTTCAGTTTCATAACCACGGAAAGGATCAGACTCAACTAAAGTAATTAACTCTGGGTCGACAGAGAATTCATTATCCTTATCATCAATAAAGATAGGTGAGGTAGCAAACTTAGTATCATATTGCATTCTAGCATTCACAGATTTTTCTTTATACTTGCATATTAATTTAGATCATCTCTATCCTTACAAGCAAGAATATCTCTAGTGGTCTCCTCATTCATAACATAACCTTCCAGTATCTTAGGCAATTTATATCTAGGAAGGCTAGTTCTAGCAGGTGTTTTAGGAGTTTCAATTTTAAGCTCATCATCAGATTCAACAACACCATGTTGTATTACTCTAGCAATTTGTTCATCAAGAAAGTCACCAAGTGGCACATCATCATCATCAAGCAAGGTACTAGCATCATCATAAGTATCATTCATAGCAGAAGTAGCATCATCAATAACTTGTGACATATCAAGATTAATAGCATGTGGTGGTGTTGCAAGTTTACTTATAACAGAAGGTGAATCTAAAGCAGAACTGGATGGCAGTTCCTTACCTCCCCTCGTCTTAGAGGGAAAAATCTTAGTACTTGGATCCTTCAGATTCTTCATAGTGATAATATGATAATAATCCCAAGTGACTCAACAAATATAGCTATGCTCCCCAACATCGGTGCCAGAAAAAGGTCTTGATAACCAACAAGTATAGGGGATCGCAACAGTTTTCGAGGGTAGAGTATTCAACCCAACTTTATAGATTCGACACAAGGGGAGCCAAAGAATATTTGCAAGTATTAGCAGCTGAGTTGTCAATTCAACCACACCTGGAGATTAATTATCTGCAGCAAAGTGATCAGTAGTAAAGTAGTATGATAGTTTTGATAATAGTAGCAGCAGCAATAGTAACGGTGATAGTGATAGCAGTAATTTTGTAGCAAGTGCAACAGTAACGATAGCAGTAGTAACTTAGCAAGAACAATATAAGATAAATTTGTAGGCATCGGATCGGTAATTTGTTGGATGATATTCATCATGTGACAGTCATAACCTAGGGCGATACGGCACTAGCTCCAGTTCATAAATATAATGTAGGCATGTATTCCGTAAATAGTCATACGTGCTTATGGAAAGAACTTGCATGACATCTTTTGTCCTACCCTCCCGTGGCAGCGGGGTCCAATTGGAAACTAGCGGATATTAAGGCCTCCTTTTAATAGAGAACCAGAACAAAGCATTAACACACGGTGAATACATGAACTCCCCAAACTACGGTCATCACCGGGAGTGGTCCCGACTATTGTCACTCCGGGGTTGCCGGATCATAACACGTAGTAGGTGACTATAACTTGCAAGATCGGATCTAGGACATGGATATAATTGTGATAACATAAATGGTTCAGATCTGAAATCATGGCACCCGGGCCCAAAGTGACAAGCATTAAGCATGGCAAAGTCATAGCAACATCAATCTTAGAACATAGTGGATACTAGGGATCAAGCCCTAACAAAACTAACTCGATTACATGATGAATCTCATCCAAGTCCTCACCGACCAGCGAGCCTACGAAGGAATTACTCACTCCAGGTGGGGAGCATCATGGAATTGGCGATGGAGAAGGGTTGGTGATGACGAAGAACGAAGATCCCCCTCTCCGGAGCCCCAAACGGACTCCAGATCTGGCATCCCGATGAAGAACAGGAGGTGACGGCGGCTCCATCTCGTGGAACACGATAATTCTTTCTCCTTAATTTTTTCTGGAAAAATAGGATTTTATAGCGTCAGTTTTAGGGTCTGCGGGGCCACCAGATGGGGACAACCCACCGGGGCGCGTCTGGGGGGGGGGGGCAGGCGCGCCCTGGTGGGTTGTGCCACCCAGGTGCCCCCCTCAGGTGGCTCTTGGCTCCAGAAATTCTCTTCTATTGTATAAAAATTCCTCGCAAAGTTTCGTTCCATTCCGAGAACTTTTATTTCTGCACAAAAACAACACCATGGTAGTTCTGCTGAAAACAACGTCAGTCCGGGGTTAGTTTCATTCAAATCATGCAAATTAGAGTCCAAAACAAGAGGAAAAGCGTTAGGAAAAGTAGATACGTTGGAGACGTATCACTAAACCTCTTGCAATCGTTTGGATTGCGGAAGCCATCCAATGCCGACCTGTATCGGCCCACGGAGATATCTAGACGTGATTTCTCCCGCAAACCGGAGACAAAAGTGTGTGTGTGTGGGGGGGGGGAGGTGTAGGAGTCTGGGCCGCTCCCAAGCCCACTTTTGACCGCTCATGTGCTTTCCTTCTGATGCACGTGTCGCATTCATGCTGGCCTAGAGCACGCAGAGGTCGACATTGATGTCGTGATGTGACTAGAGGGAGGGAGGACAGCACTGACCGCGCGACCTCTCAGTAGCCACTGCTTCAATGCGGACGGAGGTTCCCGAGGAATAAACTCCGGCCTCTGAGCCGCATTGAAGCGGCTTACCGGCCCTTCGCATGGCCTGGCCACGACTATTTAAGCCATGCTCGGGCGCCGTCCACATCACATCCTCCTCCTCTCCGCACCCCCTCCACATCTCTGGTGATGGGCAAGTCCTGGGCGTCGGCGTCCGCAGGCGGTTCTGGGGTGGGATCTGGTAGCTTGTGGAGACACCACTGATAACCCACAAGTATAAGGGATCATTTGTAGCCTTCTTCGATAAGTAAGAGTGTCGAACCCAACGAGGAGCTAAAGGTAGGACAAATATTCCCTCAAGTTCTATCGACCACCAATACAACTCTACGCACACTTTGCTGTTTGCTTTACCTAAAACAAGTATGAAAATATTTTGCAAGAATAAAACTATGAGTACTTTGTGAGAATAAAACTACGAATAAATTGCAAGGTAATAAAAGTAGATAGCTTTTGTCAACAAGAAAGTCATTTATCCCTAGGTGATTGATAACTAAACCGGTGATCATTGTTGCAATTTTATATGAGGGGGAGGCATGAGCGAACATACTTTCTCTACTTCGATCATATGCACTTATGATAGGAACTCTAGAAATCATCCACAACTACTAAAGATCATTAAGGTCGTGAAAGCCAACCATAGAAATAAAATATACTACTCAAACCAATCATGATCATCTATCAACCCATAGGACAGAACGGATCTACCCAAACATCATAGGATAACCACATATCATTGGGAAATGATATATAGTGTTGAGCACCATGTTTAAGTAGAGATTACAGCGGGGAGAAGGGGTGTTACACCGCTGCATAGAGGGGGAGAAAGTTGGTGTTGACGGTAGCAAGGTTGTTGATGTGGATCGCCGTCACGATCCTAGCCCCGGCGGCACTCCGGCGCCACCGAGAGAGAGGAGGAGAGAGCCCCCCTCCTTCTTCTTCTTCTTCCTTGGCCTCCCCCCTTGATGGGAGGAGAGTTCCCCCTCTAGTCCAGCCTCCATGGCGGCGGAGGGGCGGGATCCCCTCCGAGATTGGATCTATCCCTCAGTTCTCTTCTGTTTCGGCGTTCCTGTTTTCTCGCCGAAAACCGTTTCTTATATTCCCGGAGATCCGTAACTCCGATTGTGCTGAGTTTTTAACACGATTTTTTCCAGATATAAGCTTCCTTGCGCCCGAAGTAGAGCTCCAACCAATGTATGAGGTGAGCACAACCCACCACCACGCGACTGGCCACTTGGGCGTGCCCTGGTGTATCTTGGGGGTTGTGGGCCCCTGTTTGCGTTGATTCCAAGTCCCAAAAATCACATGTATTCCAAAATAATCTTCCGTAAATTTTTATAGCATTTGGACTTCATTTGATATGGATATTCTGCGAAACAAAAAACATGCAACAAACAGGAACTGGCACTTGGCACTGGATCAATAGGTTAGTCCAATAAATCATATAAAATGTTGCCAAGAGTATGTGAAAGTTGTATAATATTGGCATGAAACAATCAAAAGTTATAGATACGACGAAGACGTATCAGCATCCCTAAGCTTAATTCCTGCTCGTCCTCGAGCAGCTAAATGATAAAAAATAATTTTTGATGTGGAATGCTACCTAGCATAATCTTGATCATATATCTAATCATGGCATGAATATTAAGACAAGAGTGATTCAAAGCAATAGTCTATAGTTTGACATAGAGACATCAATACTCAGGCATCCCAACAAAAAATCATGTCTTTCAAAATATCAGCACTAAAGAAAGCTATCTCTACAAAATCATATAGTCTTGTCATGCTATGTCTTCTTAACACAAAGTATAAATCATGTAGTACCCCTGTGTCAGCCAAGCAATTGGTTCACACTTCTTAAGGCGCTTCAACATTTTCAACCCTCACGCAATACATGAGCGCGAGCCATGGATATAGCACTTCGGATGAAATAGAGTATGATGATAGGGGTAAATATAGAGAAGACAAAAAATTAAGAAAGTCTCACATCGATGCGGCTAACCAACGGGCTATGGAGATGCCCATCAGGTGATATCAATGCGAGGAGTAGGGATTGACATGCAACGAATGCACTAAGAGCTATAAGTGTATGAAAGCTCATCAAACTAAGTGGGTGTGCATATAATCCTATAATGAAAAATTCCCACTAGTATATGAAAGTGACAACATAGGAGACTCTCTATATGAAAAACATGGTCCTACTTTGAAGCACAAGTGTGGAACTAGCATGCCCTTTCTCTTCCTTCTTTCTTTCATTTTTTTATCTCTCTCTTTGTCCGGAGTCTCATCCCGACTTGTGGGGGAATCATAGTCTCCATCATCCATTCCTCACTGGGGAATGCTCTAATAATGAATAATGATGGTCATCACACTTCTATTTACTTACAACTCAAAAGAAATAAAAATTACAACTCGATACCAAGAACAAAATATGACTCAATATAAATGCCTCTGGCAGTGTACCAAGATTTGCAATCATCTAGCATAGCAGAGATATCAAAAAACAGACAAGCCATGGAAATACCATGCTAGCTATCTTACGATCATGCAAAGCAATATAACAATGAATGCTCAAGTCATCAAAACGAAAGCGGTGGAAGTTGCATGTCAGTATATCTCAGAATAGCTATGGAAAGGTCGTAATAGGTAGGTATGGTGGTTGTTTTGAGGAAGATATAATAAGGCTTATGTGTGATAGAGCGTATCATATCACGGGGTTTGGATGCACCGGCGAAGTTTGCACGACTCTCAAGGTGAGAAAGGGCAATGCACGGTACCGAAGAGGCTAGCAAACTGCGGGAAGGTAAGAGTGCGTATAATCCATGGACTCACATTAGTCATAAAGAACTCATATACTTATTGCAAAAGTTTATTAGCCCTCGAAGCAAAGCATTACTACGCATGCCCCTAGGGGGAGGTTGGTAAGAATTAATCATCGCGCGCCCCCGACCTTCACACAAAGATAGACAATCAAGGATAAATTGTGCTCCAACTTCCTGGCATAATGGGGGACTATACGTGCATGCTTCGGGAATCACAAACCTTAACACCAATATTCTTACTAAACATAACCATCCACTAGTACCTTCCACATATTATCATCTCTATATCTCAAAACTATTGCAAGGAATCAAACACATCATATGCAGTAATCCATAAGTTTTATGTAGGATTTTATGACTAACCATGCAATTGACCAATTCCTGTTGACTCTCTAAATAGATATAACTAAAGCATGAGAGTTTAATTCTTTCTACTGGAGACCATGCTCTAATAAATATAAGTGAAGCAAAATAGCATTCTACGAATATCGGTTTTCCATGTGAAGAGAAACAGGCAATCCAACTCAAATGATATAAGTGAAGCACATGAAGCATTCTATAAAGCCATACTCAAAAGATATAAGTGAAGTGCAATGAGAATTCTATAAATCAGCCATGGACTATCTCATACCAGCATGGTGCATAAAATAAAAATGAAAGCAAAACACAGAAGATGCTCCAAGATTTACACATATCACATGAACAAAACTTAAACGAAAACATACCGATACTTGTTGAAGTAAGATGGGATGCCCGCCAGGGCATCCCCAAGCCTAGACGCTTGAGTCTCATTGAATATTTACTTGGGGTGCCTTGGGAATCCCCAAGCTTGAATTCTTGCCTCTCCTCCTCCTCATATCGAGACCTCCTCGCTCCTTAAACACTTCATCCACACAAAACTTAACAGAACACTAGTGAGATCCGTTATTACAATACAGCAAATCACTACTTTAAGTAATCTTGCTAACCCATTAATATTATTTTTTTGCATTGTAGCTCCTGTATTATAACTTTTCCATGGCTTATACCACCAACAGAATCGATAGTTTCATCAAAACAAGTAAAACAATGCATCAAAAACAGAATATGTCTTAAGTAGGACAGTCTGTAGCAATATGAACACCTACCATACTTCTGGTACTCCAAAAATTCTAAAGAATTAGAATTTTTTTATAGAAATACTGTGCAAAAAGTTTCAGAAACTTTCGATGTTCTAGTAAAAAATGTAAAATTGTGCACTACAACCAAAGTTTTTGTTTTTGCACCGCACATACCAACAAGCAATCCAATTATCCTAAAGGCAACTATTGTCACACTATTTTATAATACAATGGTTTTGTACAAGGGGATATTTTTTTTCTAAAAAGTTTCGATAATTGAGATTCACAAAATTTCCATGGGCATGAACAAAGTTCAAGGACGTCCCCCACTTCAACGGTGTTCTTCTTTCTCACTTTCACTTTTCCTTTTGTAAGGTTTTAAGTTCCCCTCTATACTTTTTTGTTTTTAAACTTTATAAAAGCACCCAACAGAAATAAATGACTCTCTAAAACTTTCGGGTTGTCTCTCTGGCAGCGCTTTCTTTAAAGGCATTAAGCTAGGCATAAAGTGCTCAAGTAATGGATCGACCCGGATCCTAAGGTATATCAAAGCCAATTTTAATTAGCAATGATTTGGCATTTAGTAGTGAGCACAAAGTAACATAATCATGCAATGACGAAGTCTAATTCTCTTCCTATGCATCGGCATGTCATACAAGAACAATTCATGCGCATCAAGTAAAGGCCAATACATAGCATAAGCAGTTTTGTGCAATTTTATCGTGTTGGAACATAGAGAGGTGGAGATATAGTTCCTCTCTCATAATAGTTGCAAGTAGGAGCTGAAGGAAATATGCCCTAGAGGCAATAATAAAGTTATTATTTATTTCCTTATTTCATGATAAATGTTTATTATTCATGCTAGAATTGTATTAACCGGAAACATAATACATGTGTGAATATATAGACAAACATAGTGTCACTAGTATGCCTCTACTTGACTAGCTCGTTGATCAAAGATGGCTGAGTTTCCTAGCCATAGACATGAGTTGTCATTTGATTAACGAGATCACATCATTAGGAGAATGATGTGATTGACTTGACCCATTGCGTTAGCTTAGCCCTTGATCATTTAGTATGTTGCTATTGCTTTCTTCATGACTTATACATGTTTCTATGACTATGAGATTATGCAACTCCCGTTTACCGGAGGAACACTTTGTGTGCTACCAAACGTCACAACGTAACTGGGTGATTATAAAGGTGCTCTACAGGTGTCTCCGAAGTTACTTGTTGAGTTGGCGTATTTCGAGATTAGGATTTGTCACTCCGATTGTCGGAGAGGTATCTCTGGGACCTTTGGGCAATGCACATCATTATAAGCCTTGCAAGAAATGTGACTAATGAGTTAGTTGCGGGATAATGCATTACAGAACGAGTAAAGAGACTTGCCGGTAACGAGATTGAACTAGGTATTGAGATACCGACGATCGAATCTAGGGCAAGTAACATACCAACGACAAAGGGAACAACGTATGTTGTTATGCGGTTTGACCGATAAAGATCTTCGTAGAATATATGGGAGCCAATATGAGCATCCAGGTTCCGCTATTGGTTATTGACCGGAGACGTGTCTCGGTCATGTCTACATAGTTCTCAAACCCGTAGGGTCCGCACGCTTAAAGTTCGGTGATGGTTATATTATGAGTTTATGTATTTTGATGTACCGAAGGTAGTTCAGAGTCCCGGATGATATCGGGGACATGAAGAGGAGTCTCGAAATGGTCGAGACGTAAAGATCAATATATTGGACGACTATATTCGGATATCGGAAAGGTTCCGTGTGATTCGGGTATTTTTCGGAGTGCGGGTGGAGTTACGGGAATACGGGGGACTATTGGGCCTACATGGGCCATAGGGAAGAGGTAAGGCAGCCCACAAGGGGCAGCTGCGCCCCCTCCCTATAGGGGGTCCGAATTGGACTAGGGAGGGGGGCGCGCCCCCCTTTCCTTCTCCCTTCCCTCTCCTTCCTTCCCCCTTCCTTTTCCTAGTTGGACTAGGAAAGAGGGGAGTCCTACTCCTACTAGGAGGAGGACTCCTCCCCTCCTTGGTGCGCCCCAAGGCAGGCCGGCCTCCCCCCTTGCTCCTTTATATACGAGGGCAGGGGGACACCCCATAGACACAACAATTGATCCCTTGGATCTCTTAGCCGTGTGCGGTGCCCCCCTCCACCATAATCCACCTCGATAATATCGTAGCGGTGCTTAGGCGAAGCCCTGCGTCGGTAGAACATCATCATCGTCACCACGCCGTCGTGCTGATGGAACTCTCCCTCAAAGCTCGGCTAGATCGGAGTTCGAGGGACGTCATCGAGCTGAACGTGTGCTGAACTCGGAGGTGCCGTACATTCGGTACTTGGATCGGTCGGATCGTGAAGACGTACGACTACATCAACCGCGTTGTGCTAACGCTTCCGCTTTCGGTCTACGAGGGTACGTGGACACACTCTTCCCTCTCGTTTCTATGCATCACCATGATCCTGTGTGTGCGTAGGATTTTTTTTAAAGTTACTACGTTTCCCAACAGTGGTATCAAAGCCTGGTTTTATGCGTAGATGTTATATGCGTGAGTAGAACACAAGTGAGTTGTGGGTGATATAAGTCATACTGCTTACCAGCATGTCATACTTCGGTTCGGCGGTATTGTTGGATGAAGCGGCCAGGACTGACATTACGCGTACGCTTACGCGAGACTGGTTCTACCGACGTGCTTTGCACATAGGTGGTTGGCAGGTGTCAGTTTCTCCAACTTTAGTTGAACCGAGTGTGGCTACGCCCCGTCCTTGAGAAGGTTAAAACAACACTAACTTGATGAACTATCGTTGTGGTTTTGATGCGTAGGTAAGAACGGTTCTTGCTCAGCCCGTAGCAGCCACATAAAACTTGCAACAACAAAGTAGAGGACGTCTAACTTGGTTTTGCAGGGCATATTGTGATGTGATATGGTCAAGACGTGATGAGATATAAGTTGTTGTATGAGATGATCATGTTTTGTTGAAGTTATCGGCAACTGGCGGAAGCCTTATGGTTGTCTCTTTATTGCATAAGATGCAAGCGCCAAATAGTTGCTTTACTTTATCGCTATGCGATAGCAATAGTTGCAAGTGCAATAGTTGACGAGACGACCATGTGACAACACATTGATATAGATCAAGATGATGGAGATCATGGTGTCGTGCCGGTGATGATAGAGATCATGACAGTACTTTGGAGATGGAGATCAAAGGCACAAGATGATGATGGCCATATCATGTCACATATTTTTGATTGCATGTGATGATTATCTTTTATACATCTTATTTTGCTTATTTCAACGGTAGCTTTATAAGATGATCCCTTAGTAAAATTTTAAGGTATAAGTGTTCTCCCTGAGTATGCACCATTGCGAAAGTTCTTCGTGCTGAGACACCATGTGATGATCGGGTGTGATAGGCTCTACATTCAAATACAAGGGGTGCAAAACAGTTGCACACGCGGAATACTCAGGTTAAACTTGACGAGCCTAGCATATACAGATATGGCCTCGGAACACTGGAGACCGGAAGGTCGAGCGTGAATCATATAGTAGATATGATCAACATAGTGATGTTCACCATTGAAAACTACTCCATCTCACGTGATGATCAGACATGGTTTAGTTGATTTGGATTCACGTGATCACTTAGAAGATTATAGGGATGTCTATCTAAGTGGGAGTTCTTAAGTAATATGATTAATTGAACTTTAATTTATCATGAACTTAGTCCTGATTGTATTTTGCAAATTATGTTGTAGATCAATAGCTCGCGTTGTTGTTTCCCTACGTTTTATATATATGTTCCTAGAGAAAAACTATGTTGAAAGATGTTAGTAGCAATGATGCGGATTGGATCCGTGATCTAAGGATTATCCTCATTGCTGCACAGAAGAATTATGTCCTTGATGCACCGCTAGGTGACAGACCTATTGTAGGAGCAGATGCAGACATTATGAACGTTTGGCTAGCTCAATATAATGACTACTTGATAGTTTAGTGCACCATTCTTAATAGCTTAGAATCGGTACTTCAAAGACGTTTTGAACGTCATGGACCATATGAGATGTTCCAGAAGTTGAAGTTAATATCTCAAGCAAATACCCAAGTTGAGAGATATGAAGTCTCCAACAAGTTCTATAGCTAAAAGATGGAGGAGAATAGCTCAAGCAGTGAGCATGTGCTCAGATTGTCTGGGTACTACAATCGCTTGAATCAAGTGGGAGTTAATTTTCTAGATAAGATAGTGATTGGCAGAGTTCTCTAGCCACCATAACCAAGTTGCTAGAACTTCATGATGAACTATAGTATGCAAGGGATGACGAAAACGATTCCCGAGCTCTTTGTGATGTTGAAATCGACGAAGGTAGAAATCAAGAAAAAGCATCAAGTGTTGATGATTGACAAGACCACTAGTTTCAAGAAAGGGGCAAAGAGAAAGAAAGGGAACTTCAAGTAGAATGGCAAGCAAGTTGTCACTCCCGCGAAGAAGCCCAAAGCTGGACCAAAGCCTGAAATTGAGTGCTTACACTGCAAAGGAAATGGTCACTGGAAGCGGAAATGCCCTGAATATTTGGTGGATAAGAAGGATGGCAAAGTGAACAAGGGTATATTTGATATACAGGTTATTGATGTGTACCTTACTAGTGTTTATAGTAGCCCCTGAGTATTTGATACTTCTTCGGTTGCTAAATATTAGTAACTCGAAACAAGAGTTACAGAATAAATAGAGACTAGTTGAGGATGAAGTGATGATGTGTGTTGGAAGTGGTTCCAAGATTGATATGATCATCATCGCTCACTCCCTATACTTTTGGGATTAGTGTTAAACCTAAATAAATGTTATTTGACATTTGCGTTGAGCATGAATCTGATTTGATCATGTTTATTGCAATATGGTTATTCATTTAAAGTCAGGGAATAATTGTTATTCTGTTTACATGAATAAAACCTTCAATGGTCATACACCCAATGAAAATAGTTTGTTGGATCTCGATCATAGTGATACACATATTCATAATAGTGATGCCAAAAGATGCAGAGTTAATAATGATAGTGCAACTTATTTGTGGCACTGTCGTTTGGGTCATATCGGTGTAAAGCGCATGAAGAAACTCCATAAAGATGGATTTTCGGAATCACTTGGTTATGAATGATTTGATGCTTGCGAACCGTGCCTTTTGGGCAAGATGACTAAAACTCCATTCTCCGGAACAATGGAACGAGCTACTGACTTGTTGGAAATAATACATACTGATGTATGCAAACCAATGAGTATTAAGGCTCGTGGCGGGTATCATTATTTTCTGACCTTCACAAATGATTTGAGCAGATATGAGTATATCTACTTAATGAAACATAAGTCTGAAACAGTTGAAAGGTTCAAAGAATTTCAGAGTGAAGTGGAAAATCATTATAACAAGAAAATAAAGTTTCTACGATCTGATCGTGGAGATGAATATTTGAGTTACGAGTTTGGCCTTCAGTTAAAATAATGTGGAATAGTTTCACAAACTCATGCCACCTGGAACACCACAGCGTAACGGTGTGTTCGAACGTCATAACCACACTTTATTTGATATGGTGCGATCAATGATGTCTCTTACCGATTTACCAATATCATTTTGGGGTTATGCATTAGAGACAACTGCATTCACTTTAAATAGGGCACCATCAAAATCCGTTGAGACGACGCCTTATGAATTGTGGTTTGGCAAGAAACCAAAGTTGTCGTTTCTTAAAGTTTGGGGCTGCGATGCTTATGTGAAATAGTTTCAACCTGATAAACTCGAACCCAAATCTGAGAAGTGCATCTTCATAGAATACCCAAAGGAAACTGTTGGGTACACCTTCTATCACAGATCCGAAGGAAAAATATTCGTTGCTAAGATGGATCCTTTCTAGAGAAGGAGTTTCTCTCGAAAGAAGTGAGTTCGAGAAAGTAGAGCTTGATAAGGTAATTGTACCTGCTCCCGAATTGGAAAGTAGTTTGTCACTGAAATTAGTTCTAGTAATTCCTACACCAATTAGTGAGGAAGCTAATGATGATGATCATGAAACTTCAGATCAAGTTACTACAGAACCTCGTAGGTCTTCCAGAGTATGGTCCGCACTAGAGTGGTACGGTAATCCTGTTCTGGAAGTCATGTTACTAGACCATGATGAATCTACGAACTATGAGGAAGCGATGATGAGCCCAGATTCCGCGAAATGGCTTGAAGCCATAAAACCTGAGATGGGATCCATGTATGAGAACAACGTGTGGACTTTTGTGGACTTGCCGGATGATCGGCAAGCCAGTGAGAATAAATGTATCTTCAAGAGGAAGACGGACGCTGATAGTAGTGTTACTAGCTACAATGCTCGAATTGTCGAAAAAAAAGTTTTCGACAAGTTCAAGGTGTTGAATACGATGAGATTTTCTCACTCGTATTGATGTTCAAGTCTGTCCGAATCATGTTAGCAATTTCCACATTTTATGAAATCTGGCAAATGGATGTCAAAACTGCATTCCTTAATGGATTTTTTAAAGAAGAGTTGTATATGATGCAACTAGAAGGTTTAGTCAATCCTAAAGGTGCTAACAAAGTGTGCAAGCTCCAGTGATCCATCTATGGACTGGTGCAAGCATCTCGGAGTTGGAATATACGCTTTGATGAGTTGATCAAAGCATATGGTTTTATACAGACTTTTGGAGAAGCCTGTACTTACAAGAAAGTGAGTGGGAGCTCTGACTATATGTAGATGACATATTGTTGATTGGAAATGATAAAGAAATTCTGGATAGCATAAAAGGATACTTGAATAAGAGTTTTTCAAAGAAAGACCTTGGTGAAGCTGCTTACACATTGAGCATCGACATCTATAGAGATAGATCAAGACGCTTGATAAAATTTTTCAATGAGTACATACCTCAATAAGATTTTGAAGTAATTCAAAATGGAACAGTCAAAGAAGGAGTTCTTTGCAAGGTGTGAAGATTGAGTAAGACTCAAAACCCGACTATGGCAGAAAATAGAAAGAGAATGAAAAGTCATTCCATATGCCTCAGACATAGGTTCTATTAAGTATGCTATGCTATGTACCAGACCTATTGTATACCTTGCTCTAAGTTTAGCAAGGGAGTACAATTTTGATCTAAGAGTAGATCACTGGACAGTGGTCAAGAATATCCTTAGTAAGGACTAAGGAAATATTTCTCGATTATGGAGGTGATAAAAGAGCCCATCGTAAAGAGTTACATCGGTGCAAGCTTTTACACCAATCCAGATGACTCTAAGTCTTAATTTGGATACATATTGAAAGTGGGAGCAATTAGCTAGAGTAGCTCCGTGCAGAGCATTGTAGACATAGAATATTTGCAAAATACATACGGCTCTAAATGTGACAGACCCGTTGACTAAACTTCTCTCACATGATCATACCTTAGTACTCTTTGGGTGTTAATCACATAGCGATGTGAACTAGATTATTGACTCTAGTAAACCCTTTGGGTGTTGATCACATGACGATGTGAACTATGGGTATTAATTATATACAGATATGAATATTGGTGTTAAATCACATGATGATGTAACTAGATTATTGACTCTAGTGCAAGTGGGAGACTGAAGGAAATATGCCCTAGAGGCAATAATAAAGTTATTATTTATTTCCTTATTTCATGATAAATGTTTATTATTCATGCTAGAATTGTATTAACCGGAAACATAATACATGTGTGAATATATAGACAAACATAGTGTCACTAGTATGCCTCTACTTGACTAGCTCGTTGATCAAAGATGGCTGAGTTTCCTAGCCATAGACATGAGTTGTCATTTGATTAAAGGGATCACATCATTAGGAGAATGATGTGATTGACTTGACCCATTCCGTTAGCTTAGTGCTTGATCGTTTAGTATGTTGCTATTGCTTTCTTCATGACTTATACATGTTCCTATGACTATGAGATTATGCAACTCTTGTTTACCGGAGGAACACTTTGTGTGCTACCAAACGTCACAATGTAACTGAGTGATTATAAAGGTGCTCTACAGGTGTCTCCGAAGGTACTTGTTGAGTTGGCGTATTTCGAGATTGGGATTTGTCACTCCGATTGTCGGAGAGGTATCTCTGGGCCCTCTCGGTAATGCACATCACTATAAGCCTTGCAAGCAATGTGACTAATGAGTTAGTTGCGGGATAATGCATTACAGAACGAGTAAAGAGACTTGCCGGTAAGGAGATTGAACTAGGTATTGAGATACCGACGATCGAATCTCGGGCAAGTAACATATCGATGACAAAGGGAACAACGTATGTTGTTATGCGGTTTGACCGATAAATATCTTCGTAGAATACATGGGAGCCAATATGAGCATCCAGGTTCCGCTATTGGTTATTGACCGGAGACGTGTCTCGGTCATGTCTACATAGTTCTCGAACCTGTAGGGTCCGCACGCTTAAAGTTCGATGACGGTTATATTATGAGTTTATGTATTTTGATGTACCGAAGGTAGTTCGGAGTCCCGGATGATATCAGGGACATGACGAGGAGTCTCGAAATGGTTGAGACGTAAAGATCGATATATTGGACGACTATATTCGGATATCGGAAAGGTTCCGAGTGACTCGGGTATTTTTCGGAGTGCCGGTGGAGTTACAGGAATACGGGGGACTATTGGGCCTACATGGCCATAGGGAAGAGGGGAAGGCAGCCCACAAGGGGGAGCTGCGCCCCCTCCCTATAGGGGGTCCGAATTGGACTAGGGAGGGGGGCGCCCCCCCTTTCCTTCTCCTTTCCCTCTCCTTCCTCCCCCTTCCTTTTCCTAGTTGGACTAGGAAAGAGGGGAGTCCTACTCCTACTAGGAGGACTCCTCCCCTCCTTGGTGCGCCCCAAGGCAGGCCGGCCTCCCCCCTTGCTCCTTTATATACGGGGGCAGGGGGCACCTCATAGACACAACAATTGATCCTTTGGATCTCTTAGCCGTGTGCGGTGCCCCCCTCCACCATAATCCACCTTGATAATATCGTAGTGGTGCTTAGGCGAAGCCCTGCGTCGGTAGAACATCATCATCGTCACCACGCCGTCATGCTGACGGAACTCTCCCTCAAAGCTCGACTGGATCGGAGTTCGAGGGACGTCATCGAGCTGAACGTGTGCTGAACTCAGAGGTGCCGTACGTTCGGTACTTGGAACGGTCGGATCGTGAAGACGTACGACTACATCAACCACGTTGTGCTAACGCTTCCGCTTTCGGTCTACGAGGGTACGTGGACACACTCTCCCCTCTCGTTGCTATGCATCACCATGATCCTGTGTGTGCGTAGGATTTTTTTTGAAATTACTACGTTTCCCAACAAGAGCAGCAAGCACACACATATTATATTCATCAAAATCATCAAGTACAATAGTAAAAGGCAACCCATCAATATAATCATTAATAAGAACAAACTTCTCCGATATAGTGTAGTTGGGACAATTCAAAAAGATAATAGGACTATCATATGTGGGTGCAATAGCAACAATTTCATTCTTAATATAAGGAACTATAGCAAGTTCATCTCCATAAGCATAATTCATATTGGCATCATGCCACAAGCATAGCAAGCATCAATTTCATCAAAAGGGGATATTTCAAATGAATCAACGGGATCATAGCATTCCTCCTTCGGTAAGTACATAGGGACATTAAACAATGTATGAGTTGAAGAGTTACTCTCATTAGAAGGTGGGAACGGGTTATCAATCTGCTCTTCCTCCTTTTGTTATTCGCTCTCCTCCTCATCTTTTTCATCCAATGAACTCGTAGTTTCATCAATTCCTTCTTCCATAGACTCCTGCAAAATATTAGTCTATTCTTGGACAACGAAGACTTTCTCAATAAACACATCAATATCGGAATTGTATTTATAATTCTCATAGCAATGTTTAAGTATAGCAAAATTTTCAGGTCTATAAACATCATCATCAAAAGCTTCATACTTTTCAAACAAAGATTGAACTTCATAAGTACCCTTAAAAGCAACAAATTCTTTTATTCGTTCCACATCATAGTAATCATATCTACCATTAGCATAAGAAGCTAAGGTTTCATGATCATTAAATTTGCATGAAAAGGGAAGGAGTGAAGACTTCACCCTAGAGCAACAAGTATAATCATATCTCTGGCATAAATTCCAAGCATACAAATGCAACATATCAATTTGAACCCATAACAGTTTCCCTTTTTGTGTCAAGCGATAATCCCTAAAGTATTCACGTTGATCCAACGTGTCGCCCATTATCATGTTGAATAGGGTTTTCTCTGGATTATCAAAGTAGTGTTTAATATTTTTCACATAACAAGCATCGAGGGTTTCACGAGGTTCCCCAACTCCATGAATAGCAAGTACCACTGATTTTTTTGGTGTTTCGTGTTCCATATCCATAACCAAAGATAGAGAACAACTTAGAACAGAAAATAAAAACTACTTAGTGATAAAGCAAACAGGCAGACACGAGAATATTCACCCCACGCTATTGCTCCCCAACACGGCGTCAGAAAAAGGTCTTACTAACCCACAAGTATAGGGGATCGTTTGTTGCCTTCTTCAGTAAATAAGAGTGTCGAACCCAATGAAGAGCTAAAGGTAGAACAAATATTCCCTCAAGTTCTATCGACCACCAATACAACTCTAGGCACACTTTGACATTTGCTTTACCTAAAACAAGTATGAAACTATTTTGCAAGAATAAAACTACGAGTACTTTGTGAGAATAAAAGTACGAATATATTGCAAGGTAATTAAAGTAGACAACTTTTGTCAACAAGAAAGTCATTTGTCCCTAGGTGATCGATAACTAAACCGGTGATCATTGTTGCAATTTTATATGAGGGAGAGGCATGAGCTAACATACTTTCTCTACTTGGATCATATGCACTTATGATTGGAACTCTAGAAAGCATCTGCAACTACTAAAGATCATTAAGGTCGTGAAATCCAAACATAGCATTAAGTATCAAGTCCTCTTTATCCCATACGCAATGACCCCCAAACTCGGAAATGTGCTCCTGTCACTCATGCTAGCCACCATAAGCAAACCATGAACGTATTGCAACACCCTACAACGAGGATCCCTCCGTTTGTGCGACATGGAGTGCACCGTAGGACAACACCAAAATAAAATATACAACTCAAACCAATCATGATCATCTATCAACCCATAGGACAAAACGGATCTACTCAAACATCATAGGATAACCACATATCATTGGGAAATATAGTGTTGAGCACCACGTTTAGGGTGTTACACCGGTTCATAGAGGGGGAGAAAGTTGGTGTTGACGGTAGCCAGGTTGTTGATGTAGATCGCCGTCACGATCCTAGCCCCGGCGACACTCCGACGCCACCGGGAGAGAGGGGGAGAGAGACCCCCTCCTTCTTCTTCTTCCTTGGCCTCCCCCCTTGATCGGAGGAGATTTCCCTCTCTGGTCCATGGCCTCCATGGCGGATCTATCCCTCTGTTCTCTTCCGTTTTACGTTCCTGTTTTCTGGCCGAAAACCGTTTCTTATATTCCCGGAGATCCGTAACTCCGATTGCGCTTTTTAACACGATTTTTCAGGATAAAATCTTCCTTGCGCCCAAAGTAGAGCTCCAACTGACATAAGAGATGAGCACAACCCACCACCACGTGCCTGGCCCCTTGGGTGCGCCCTGGTGTATCTTGGGGGCTGTGGGCCCCCATTTGCTTTGATTCCAAGTCCCAAAAATCACATATATTTGATAACCCACAAGTATAGGGGATGGTTTGTAGCCTTTTTTGATAAATAAGAGTGTCAAACCCAACGAGGAGTTAAAGGTAGAACAAATATTCCCTCAAGTTCTATCGACCATCGATACAACTCTACGCACACTTGACGTTTACTTTACCTAGAACAAGTATGAAACTATTTTGTAGGTGTGATGCTAGAACTACTTTGCAAGAATAAAACTAGAAGTACTTTGCAAGATAATAAAAGTTAGGTGTTTAGTAAAAGGGTTTGTGTCAACAAGAAAGTTATTTGTCCCTAGGCAATCGATAACAAGTACCGGTAGTCATTCTTGTAATTTTATATGAGGGAGAGGCATGAACTAACATACTTTCTCTACTTGGATCATATGCACTTATGATTGGACCCCTAGCAAGCATCCGCAGCTACTAAAGATCGTTAAGGTCGTGAAACCCAACCATAGCATTAAGTATCAAGTCCTCTTTACTCCCATACGTCATACCCCACTTACTCAGGTTTAAGCTTCTGTCACTCTCGCAACCCACCATAAGCGAACCATGAACATATTGCAACACCCTACAGTGGGGGGCCCTCACGTCTGCGCGAGAACGGAGGGCACCATAGGACAACACCATAAATAAAATATACAATCATACCAACCAAGATCACGATTAACCCACGGGACAAAACGGATCTACTCAAACATCATAGGATAGCCAAATATCATTCAGAAATAATATATGGAGTTGAGCACCATGTTTTAGTAGAGATTGCAGCAGGGAGAAGGGGTGTTACACCGCTGCATAGAGGGGGGGTGGGAGAGTTGGTGTTGATGGTATCAAGATTGTTGATGTAGATCGTCGTCCCGATTGTTGCCCCGGCGGCACTCCGGCTCCACCGGAAGCGAGGAGGAGAGAGCCCCCTCCTTCTTCTTATTCCTTGGCCTCCCCTCTAGATTGGAGGAGTTACCCCAATGGTCCTTGGTCTCCATGGCGGCGGAGGGGTGGGAGCCCCTCTGAGATTGGACCTCCCTCTCTGTTCTCTTCTGTTTCGCATTCCCATGATCTGGCCGAAAACTATTTCTTATATTCCGGGAGATCCGTAATTCCGATTGCGCTGAGATTTTAACACGATTTTTTCCGGATGTAAGCTTCCTTGCGCCCGAAGTAGAGCTCCAACCGACATACGAGGTGAGCACAACCCACCACGATGCGCCAGGGGCCTCTGGCGTGCCCTGGTGTCTTGTGGGCTATGTGGGCCTCCATTTGTAGTGATTCCAACTCCCAAAAATCACATATATTCCAAGATTATTCTCTATAAAATTTTATTGCATTTGGACTTCGTTTGATATGGATTTTCTACGATACAAAAAACATGCAAAAACAGGAACTGGCATTGGGCACTAGATCAATAAGTTAGTCCAATAAATCATATAAGATGTTGCCAAAAATACGTGAAAGTTGTATAATATTGGCATGAAACAATCAAAAACTATAGATACGACGGAGACGTATGAGCATCCCGAAGCTTAATTCCTGCTCATGCTCGAGCAGTTAAATGATAAAAAAGATAATTTTTGATGTGGAATGCTACCTAACATAAACTTGATCATATGTCTAGTCATGGCATGAATATTAAGACATAAGTGATTCAAAACAATAGTCTATAATTTGACATAAAGACATCAATACTCAGGCATCCCAACAAACAATCATGTCTTTCAAAATATCAAGGCCAAAGAAATTTATCCCTACAAAATCATATAGTCTTGTCATGCTCTGTCTTCTTAACACAAAGTATTTATCATGCACAACCCCGATGACAAGCCGAGCAATTGGTTCATACTTTTTAACGCGCTTCAGCTTTTTCAACCCTCATGCAATACATGAGCGCAAGCCATGGATATAGCACAACAGTGGAATAGAGTATGATGATAGGGGTAAATATAAAGAAGACAAAAAAGTAAGAAAGTCTCACACCGACGCGGCTAACCAACGGGCTATGGAGATGCCCATCAATTGATATCAACGTGAGGATTGCCATGCAACAAATGCACTAAGAGCTATAAGTGTATGAAAGCTCAATATGAAAACTAAGTGGGTGTGCATCTAATCCTACAATGAAAAATTCCCACTAGTATATGATAGTTACAACATAGGTGACTCTCCATATGAAAAACATGGTGCTACTTTGAAGCACAAGTATGGTAAAGGATACTAACAGTGCCCCTTCTCTCTTTGTTTATTTTTCCTTTTCCTTTTTCTTTTTCTTTTCTTTTCTCCCCCCTTTTTTTTTCCTTTTTTCCTTTTCTTTCTTTTTCTCTCATTGTCCGGAGTCTCATCCCGACTTGTGGGGGAATCATAGTCTCCATCATCCTTTCCTCACTGGCTCTAAAAATGAATAATGATGATCATCACACTTCTATTTACTTATAACTCGAAAGAAATAAAAATTACAACTCGATACCTATGACAAAGTATGACTCTATATGAATGCCTCTGGCAATGTACCAGGATGTGCAATGATCTAGTGTAACATGTATGAAAATGATGAACGGTGGCTGATCCACAACTAATATGTCAGCTATATGATCATGCAAAGCAATATGACAATGAATGCTCAAGTCATCAAACGAAAGCGGTGGAAGTTGCATGGCAATATATCTCGGAATGGACATGGAAAAGCCATAATAGGTAGGTATGGTGGCTGTTTTGAGGAAGATATAATAAGGCTTATGTGTGATAGAGCGTATCATATCACGGGGTTTGGATGCACCGGCGAAGTTTGCACCACGTCTCAATGTGAGAAGGGCAATGCATGGTACCATAGAGGCTAGCAAATTACGAAAAGGTAAGAGTGCGTATAATCCATGGACTCACATTAGTCATATAAAACTCATATAATTATTGCAAAAGTTTATTAGCCCTTGAAGCAAAGTACTACTATGCATTCCCCTAGGGGGATAGATTGGTAGGAAAAGACCATCGCTCGTCCCCCGCCGCCACTCATAAGGAAGACAATCAATAATAAATCATGCTCCAACATCATAGCATAACGAGAGACTATACGTGCATGCTTCTGGAATCACAAACCTTAACACCAATATTCTTAGTAACCACAACCGTTTACTAGTACCTCCCACATATTCCATCTCTATATCACAAAAAACTATTGTAAGGAATCAAACATATCATATTCAGTGATCCATAAGTTATATGTAGGATTTTATGACTAACCATGCAATTGACCGATTCCTTTTGACTCTCTAAATAGATATAAGTGAAGCAAGAGAGTTTTCTTTCTATAAAAGATCATGCTCTAACAAATATAAGTGAAGCAAAAGAACATTCTTCAAATAACAGTTTTCTATGTGAAGAGAAACAGGCAATCCAAACTTCAAATGATATAAGTGAAGCACATGAACATTCTACAAGGCCATACTCAAAAGATATAAGTGAAGTGCAATGAGCATTCTACAAATAAACCATGGACTATCTCATACCAGCATGGTGCATAAAATAAAAATTAAAACTAAAAGCAAAAGACACTCCAAGGTTTGCACATATCACGCGAACGAAACGAGAACGAAAACATACCGATACTTGTTGAAGAAAGATAGGATGCCTTCCGGGGCATCCCCAAGCTTAGAAGCTTGAGTCTCCTTGAATATTTACTTTGGGTGCCTTGGGCATCCCCAAGCTTGATCTCTTGCCTCTCCTCCTTCTCCTCATATCGAGACCTCCTCGATCTTTGATCACTTCATCCACACAAAACTCAACAGAAAGCTCGGTAAGATCCGTTAGTATAATAAAACAAATCAATACTCTAAGTACTGTTGCAAACCAATTCATATTTTTTTTGCATTTTAGCTACTGTAATATAACTTTTTCATGGCTTAATCCACTGATAGAATTGATAGTTTCATCAAAACAAGCAAAACAATGCATAAAAAATAGAATCTGTCTTAAACAAGACAGTCTATAGTAATTTGAACATTCACCATACTTATGGTACTCCAAAAATTCTGAAAAATGAGGAAAAAATAAACAATTTATATATCAAGACTGTGCAAAAATTTGCAGAAACTTTTGACGTTCCAGTAAAAAATGTAAAATCACGCACTACAGCCAAAGTTTCTGTTTTTGCACCGCACGTACCAACAAGCAATCTACTCATCCTAAAGGCAAATCTTGGCACAATAATTTTACAATACAATGGACTTTTACAAGGGGATGATTATTTTTGTTGAAAAGTTTATGTAATTAAGATTCACAAAGTTTCCGCTATCATAAACAAAGTTCAAGGAGCACCCCCACTTCAACAATGCGTGTCTCTCTCACTTTCACTTTCCTTGTTGAAAAGTTTTGTGTTCCCCTCTATATTTTTTTTGTTTTTAAACTTTATAAAAGCACTCAACATAAAAAAATGACTCTCTAAAACTTCTGGGTTGTCTCCCTGGCAGCGCTTTCCTTAAAGCCATTAAGCTAGGCATAAAGTGCTCAAGTAATGGATCCACCCGGATCCCAAGGTATATCAAAGCCAATTTTAATTAGCAATGATTTGGCATTTAGTAGTGAACACAAAGCAACATATATCATGCAATGACGAAGTCTAACTCTCTTACTATGCATCGGGATGTCATACAAGAAAAATTCATGCACATCAAGTAAAGGCAATACATAGCATAAGAAATTTCTTGCAATTTTTATCATGTTGGAAACATAGAGAGGTGGAGATATAGTTCCTCTCTCATAATAATTGCAAGTAGGATCAGCAAGCACATGCATATTATATTCATCAAAATCATCATGTGCAACGGTAAAAGGCAACCCATCAATATAATCCTTAATAAGTGCAAACTTCTCCGATATAGTGTAGTTGGGAGAATTCAAAAAGATAATAGGACTATCATGTGTGGGTGCAAAAGCAACAATGTCATTCTTAACATAAGGAACTATAGCAAGTTCATCTCCATAAGCATAATTCATATTGGCATCTTGGCCACAAGCATAACAAGCATCAAGTTCATCAAAAAGGGATATTTCAAATGAATCAACGGAATCATAGCAATTATCATAGCATTCATCCTTCGGTAAGAACGAAGGGGCATTAAATAATGTATGAGTTGAATAGTTACTCTCATTAGAAGGTGGGCACGGGTGGCTAATCCGCTCTTCCTCCCTTTGTTCTTCGCTCTCCTCATCATGTTTTTTCATCCAATGAGCTCGCAGTTTCATCAATTTCTTCTTCCATAGACTCCTGCAAAATATTAGTCTCTTCTTGGACAACAGAGTTATTCTCAATAAATACATCAATATAATAATTGTATTTATAATTATCATAGCAATATTTAAGGATAGCAAAATTTTCAGTTCTATAAACTGAATCATCAAAATCTTCAAACTTTTCAAACAAAGATTCAATTTCACGTGCACCCTTAAAAGCAACAAATCCTTCTATTCGTTCCACATCATAATAATCATATATACCATTAGCATAAGAAGCTAAGGTTTCATTATCATTAACTTTGCATGAAAAGGGAAGATGTGGAGCATTCATCCTAGAGCAACAAGTATAATTATATCTATAACATAGATTCCAAGCATACCACTTCAATATATGAATTTGGTCCCATAACAATTTCCCTTTATGAGTCAAGCGATAATCCCTAAAGTATTCACGTTGATCCAACGTTACTCCCATTATATAGTTGAATGGGGTTTTCTCAAGAGTATCAAAGTAGTGCATAATATCTTTCACATAACAAGTATCGAGGGTTTTAGGAGGTTCCCCATCTCCATGAGTAGCAGGTAAAACTATTTTTTTTGGTGTTTCATGTTCCATATCCATAACTAAAGATAGAGAAAAACTTAGAACAGGAAATAAAAACTACTTGGTCATAAAGCAAACAAGCACACACAAGAATATTCACCCCACGCTATAACTCCCTGCAACGGCACCAGAAAAAGGTCTTGATAACCCACAAGTATAGGGTATCATTTGTAGCCTTTTTGGACAAATAAGAGTGTTGAACCCAACGAGGAGCTAAAGGTAGAACAAATATTCCCTCAAGTTCTATCGACCACCGATACAACTCTACGCACACTTGACCTTTACTTTACCTAGAACAAGAATGAAACTATTTTGTAGGTGTGATGCTACAACTACTTTGCAAGAATAAAACGAGAAGTACTTTGCACGATAATAAAAGTTAGGTGTTTAGTAAAAGGGTTTGTGTCAACAAGAAAGTTATTTGTCCCTAGGCAATCGATAACAAGTATCGGTAATCATTCTTGTAATCTTATATGAGGGAGAGGCATGAGCTAACATACTTTCTCTACTTGGATCATATGCACTTATGATTGGACCCCTAGCAAGCATCCACAACTACTAAAGATCATTAAGGTCGTAAAACCCACCCATACCATTAAGTATCAAGTCCTCTTTACTCCCATACGTCATACCCCACTTACTCGGGTTTAAGCTTCTGTCACTCTCGCAACCCACCATAAGCGAACCATGAACATATTGCAACACCCTACAGCGGGGGGCCCTCACATTTGCGCGAGAACGGAGGGCACCATAGGACAACACCATAAATAAAATATACAATCATACGAACCAAGATCACGATTAACCCACATGACAAAACGGATCTACTCAAACATCATAGGATAGCCAAATATCATTGGGAAATAATATATGGAGTTGAGCACCATGTTTAAGTAGAGATTACAGCGGGAAGAAGGGGTGTTACACCGCTGCATAGAGGGGAGAGAGTTGGTGTTGACAGTAGCAAGATTGTTGATGTAGATCACCATCCCGATCGTTGCCCCGGCGGCACTCTGGCTCCACCGGAAGCGAGGGGGAGAGAGCCCCCTCCTTCTTCTTCTTCCTTGGCCTCCCACCTAGATGGGATGAGAGTTCTCCCTCTAGTCCTTAGTCTCCATGGCGGTGTAGGGGCGGGAGCCCCTCCGAGATTGGATCTCCCTCTCTGTTCTCTTCTGTTTCGTGTTCCCCTGATCTGGTCGAAAACCATTTCTTATATTGTGGGAGATCCGTAACTCTGATTGTGCTGAGATTTTAACACGATTTTTTCGGATATAAGCTTCCTTGCGCCTGAATTAGAGCTCCAACCGACGTACGAGGTGAGCACAACCCACCACCACGCGTTAGGGGCCTCTGGCGCGCCCTAGTGTCTTGTGGGCTGTGTGGGCCTCCATTTGCAGTGATTCCAACTCCCAAAAATCACATTTATTCCAAAATAATTCTCCGTAAAATTTTATTGCATTTGGACTTTGTTTGATATGGATTTTCTACGATATAAAAAACATGCAAAAAATAGGAACTGTCACTGGGCACTGGATCAATAAGATAGTCCAATAAATCATATAAAATGTTGCTAAAAATATGTGAAAGTTGTGTAATATTGGCATGGAAAAAGCAAAATTATAGATACGACGGAGACGTATCAATATTCCAAAATAATTCTCCGTAAGTTTTTATCGTGTTTGGACTTTGTTTGATATGGATATTCCGCGAAACAAAAAAATGCAACAAACACGAACTAGCACTGGGCACTAGATCAATAGGTTATTCCTATAAATCATATAAAATGTTGCCAAAAGTATGTGAAAGTTGTATAATATTGGCATGAAACAATCAAAAATTAGAGGAACGACAGAGATGTATCAGCCGCCCTCGGATTCTGGGGCTGTCATCCTCGTCGGCTAATGGCGACTCGATGCGGGCGGAGATTGTCATCTCCTCCGGCGACGAGGAGGACTAGCAGCCACCGCCGTAGTTCGCGTCAGCGGTGTCGGGCCAGGTCTATGCCAGCTCCGACGTGGAGTTCGAGGAGCAGATGGAGCTGATGCTCTGTCGCTAAAAGTGCGGGTTTACTCTCAGAGGGGGGGTGAATGGGAGAATTTTAGAATTTTGTCAAACCCTTGTGAATTTGATGAAGATCAGAGTGAAGAAATAGAAACACAAGGCAACTAATTCATCAAAGTAGCTGAAAGCATGCATACATGATACATATAGGTGAAGAACATGCAATCATACAAGCATACAAGCATGAGGAAGATGAACTGAAGAAATGAAAAGCAGCATGAAGAAATTCTTTAGTTCAAATTCTTAAGATGATAGATCACAAATTCTTCAGCAGCGGAATAACGTAAAGGTAAGGGTGAGGAATTTGAAACCACATAGGCTCGGTGAAGACACAACGATTTGGTAGAACAGTTCCAGTTGCTGTATCAACTTTACAACTGGTTGAGGCGGTTGAGATGAACTCAGAGGACACTTAGTCCTCACCATATTCCTCTTGAGCCAAGTTCACTTCGACCTCGCCCATACACTCATGGTAAGTCTTCAAGATAGACTTCTAAAACCTTCACAGACTTTTCACCAGCACAACACAATGACTCTTGGGTGCTCAGAACTTGACGCCTAACCTTCTGGAAGAATGACAATCTTCAAAGGTAACATGCCTTGGATCACACATATCAACCTCTTCAGTGATGCTCAATCACTTTGGCTCTGGTTGCGTTTTTTCTCACTTAGGATTCTCTCAAAGTCGTCAGAGGATGGGTTGCTCTCAAATGACAAGTTCAAGTTCTCTCTAGAGTAACCAACCAACAAGTGGTTATGGGGGCGGCTATTTATAACAAGGGGGCAACCCGACATGAAATGTCATAAATACCCTTCTTAGACATGATAGTTGTGAGGATAAAGGATCCATTCGACAGCTAGCACGCGACATAGCAACGGTCGGAAATTTAACTCTCAATTTCGCCGGGGCACTCAATTTCCTCATGATAGGCAGATCGCATTAGCGAAATCCTAACTCCTCAGCCTGACCAAATTCGTCAGCGACCAAATGAACTTCATCACCGTTGCTAGCAAACTTATCAGCTGTTCCGGTGCTCGAAGCGGCTTGTGTATGTATAGGTGTGAGCATTGCTTTGGAAATGTAAACTATGATTCACCTAGACCATCTTTAACAGTATGATATGACTCAAAAATAAGAAGAAACAAACTACGAAAACAAAAGTCTTCAAGCTTCAAAGTCTTCACATCAATTTCTTCAAAGGCCGTACCAGTTTCTTCACTTGAAGAAATACATTTTAGGGGTCGTCTTCCATGGGTTAAACCAAATCTTCAGGGACTATAACTCCCGTGTATACTCACAAATACATTAGTCCCTCAACCCATTTGTCTACAATACTCCTAAACCACTAAGGGGACACTTGATGCATTGACAGTCGCGCCATCGTCCATAACAACAGGCCAACTCCGCCACCGGGTGGACGCCGCCCTCCTGCCCAAGGCACGTGAGCACATTCTGCACTACCTCCGCGGTGGCTGCTCGTCGTCGTTGTCTTGAAGCGCCATGACAGCGCAGGAGTACGCCGACTAGGAGCAACGCCAGCGAGACAGGCGCAACACCGCGCGCCGATCCTAGTTCGCGGAATCCGACGTCCCGTTGCCACAAATCATGGCGGACCCAGACTTAGCATACGCCTGGGCCCTGGACCGCTCCCTGACGATGTGGGGGACGGCCAGCACTGTCTCTACCACCTCGACAGGGAGATGGCCAGGTACAATGAGGAATGGTCCCTCGCCGAGATCGTCACCGCCGCTGAGGACGACTGATAACCCACAAGTGTAGGGGATCGCAACATCTTTCGAGGGTGAAGTACAACCCAAATTTATTGATTCGACACAAGGGGAGCCAAAGAATATTCTTGAGTATTAGTAGTTGAGTTGTCAATTCAACCACACCTGGATAACTTAGTATCTGCAGCAAAGTATTTAGTAGAAAAGTAGTATGATAGTAATGGTAACAGTAGCAAAAGTAGAGATAAATGTTTTTGGGTTTTTTGTAGTAGTTGTAACAGTAGCAACGGAAAAGTAAATAAGCGAAGAACAATATATGAAAAGCTAGTAGGCAATGGATCAGTGATGGATAATTATGACGGATGCGATTCCTCATGTAATAGCTATAACATAGGTTGACACAGAACTAGCTCCAGTTCATCAATGTAATGTAGACATGTATTCCGTAAATAGTCATACGTGCTTATGGAAAAGAACTTGCATGACATCTTTTGTCCTAACCTCCCGTGGCAGCGGGGTCCTAGTGGAAACTAAGGGATATTAAGGCCTCTTTTTAATAGAGAACCGGACCGAAGCATTAACACATAGTGAATACATGAACTCCACAAACTACGGTCATCACCGAGAAGTATCCCGATTATTGTCACTTCGGGGTTGTCGGATCATAACACATAATAGATGACTGTAGACTTGCAAGATAGGATCAAGAACACACATATATTCATGAAAACACAATAGGTTCAGATCTGAAATCATGGCACTCGGGCCCTAGTGACAAGCATTAAGCATAGCAAAGTCATAGCAACATCAATCTCAAAACATAGTGGATACTAGGGATCAAACCCTAACAAAACTAACTTGATTACATGGTAAATCTCATCCAACCCATCATTGTCCAGCAAGCCTATGATGGAATTACTCACGCATGGCGGTGAGCATCATGAAATTGGCAATGGAGGATGGTTGATGATGACGACGGCGATGAATCCCCCTCTCCGGAGCCCCGAACGGACTCCAGATCAGCCCTCCCAAGAGAGATTAGGGCTTGGCGGCGGCTCCATGTCGTAAAACGCGATGAAACTTTCTCTCTGTTTTTTTCTCTGCGAGACGGAATATATGGAGTTGGAGTTGAGGTCGGTGGAGCTCCAGGGGGCAACCGAGATAGGGGGGCGCGCCCTAGGGGGGGGCCTGTCTCGTGGACAGGCCCTGGGCCCCCTGACGTATTTCTTTCGCCCAGAAATTCTTATTAATTCCAAAAAGTGCCTCCGTGGATTTCCAGGACATTCCGAGAACTTTTCTTTTCTACACATAAAACAACATCATGGCAGTTCTGCTGAAAACAGTGTCAGTCCGGGTTAGTTTCATTCAAATCATGCATGTTATAGTCCAAAACAAGGGCAAAAGTGTTTGGAAAAGTAGATACGTTGGAGACATATCAACCCCCCCAAGCTTAAACCTTTGCTTGTCCTCAAGCAATTCAGTTGATAAACTGAAAGTGATAAAGAAAAACTTTTACAAACTCTGTTTGCTCTTGTTGTTGTAAACATGAAAAGCCAGCATTCAAGTTTCAGCAAATATTATGAACTAACCATACTCACAATAACACTTAGGTCTCACAATTACTCATATCAATAGCATAATCAGCTAGCGAGCCATAATAATAAAACTCGGATGACAACACTTTCTCAAAATAATTATAACATGATATAACAAAATGGTATCTCGCTAGCCCTTTCTGAGACCGCAAAACATAAATGCAGAGCACCTTTAAAGATCAAGGACTGACTAAACATTGTAATTCATGGTAAAAGAGATCCAGTCAAGTCATACCCAATATAAACTAACAATAATGAATGCAAATGACAGTGTGCTCTCCAGCGGGTGCTTTTTAATAAGAAGGGTGATGACTCAACATAAAAGTAAATAGATAGGCCCTTCGCAGAGGGAAGCAGTGATTTGTAGAGGTGCCAGAGCTCGATTTTAAAATAGAGATTGAATAACATTTTGAGCGGCATACTTTCACTGTCAATGCAACATCTATGAGGTGGCTGTATCTTCCATACTACATGCATTATAGGCAGTTCCCAAACAGAATGGTAAAGGTTTATACTCCCCCAACCACCAACAAGCATCAATCCATGGCTTGCTCGAAACAATGAGTGCCTCCAACTAACAACAACCCTGAGGGAGTTTTGTTCAATTATTTTGATTTGCCTTGATCTTTTTGGATCATGGGACTGGGCATCCCGGTTACCGGCCCTTTCTCATGAATGAGGAGCGGAGTCCACTCCTCGTGAGAATAACCCACCTAGCATGGAAGATATAGGCAGCCCTAGTTGTAACATGAGCTGCTCGAGCATACAAAACAGAATTTCATTTGAAGGTTTGGAGTTTGGCACATACAAATTTACTTGGAACGGCAGGTAGATACCGCATATATGAAGGTATAGTGGACTCATATGAAACAACTTTGGGGTTTAAGGAGTTTGGATGCACAAGCAGTATTCCCGCTTAGTACAGGTGAAGGCTAGCAAAAGACTGGGAAGCGACCAACTGAGAGAGAGACAACAGTCATAAACATGCATTAAAATTAATTCACACCGAATACAAGCATGAGTAGGATATAATCCACCATGAACATAAATATCATGAAGGCTATGTTGATTTGTTTCAACTACATGCGTGAACATGTGCCAAGTCGAGTCACTCAATTCATTTAAAGGAGGATACCATCCCTCATACCACATCATAATTATTCTAATAGCATGTTGGCACACAAGGTAAACCATTATAACTCATAGCTAATCAAGCATGGCACAAGCAACTATAATCTCTAAATGTCATTGCAAATATGTTTACCTCATAATAGCTGAATCAGGAACGATGAACTCATCATATTTACAAAAACAAGAGAGGTCGAGTTCATACCAGCTTTTCTCATCCCAATAAGTCCATCATATATCGTCATTATTGCCTTTCACTTGCACGACCGAACGATGTGTATAATAATAAGAGTGCACGTGCATTGAACTAAGTTGGAATCTGCAAGCATTCAACTCAAGAGAGAAGACAAGTAATATGGGCTCTAAGTTAAATAAACAATCTGCATATGAGAGCCACTAAGCATTTTCAATATGGTCTTCTCGACCCCCAAAGGAAAGAAAATAAAATAAAACTATTTACACGGGAAAGCTCCCAACAAGAAAGAAGAAGAACCAGAAATCTTTTTTGGGTTTCCATTTTAATTCTACGACAAGCATGGAAATTAAACTAACTAATTTTTTTGATTTTTCTCAAGGTTTATCAAACACACAAGAAGAAAACTAGAAAAAGGAATTTAGACTAGCATGGATAATACAATGAAAGAGTATGAGCACCGACGACTAGTGTGTGAACATGAATGTAAAGTCGGTGAGAAATACGTACTCCCCCAAGCTTAGGCTTTTGGCCTAAGTTGGTCTAGTACCAAGGATCGCCGCTACTCTCTCTGGTGTAATGAGAGGTGTAATCAGGATAATGCTGGCTGGTCATCTCCGGATCCCACTGAACAGATGATGCACGGTAAGGGTCCAGCTCAGGTTCCAGCTCAGGTTCAGGTTCTGGAGTAAAAGCTTGGGCTCGATGGTTGTTCACCGCTTCCGGTGTGACGAGAAAATTTTCTGCAAGCAAATCAAACAACAGAGGCGCAGGCAAAATAATAATCTCAAAATGTTTCTTATTGAATCTAAGTTTATACAAGAGCATTATATCTTCGTTGTCAACAATAAACTTGTCTGCTACCATGCTCTTGTAATCTAAAATGTGAGGAGGCAATTTTATCTCCCCCTTCTCAAGGTGCCTAATGGGTATCTGAAAATGTCTAGCAAGACGTGCAGCATAGATACCTCCAAATATGGGGCCTTTTGTACGATTCAGGGCTAGCCGTTTAGCAATGACGGCACCCATACTAAAAGTATTGTCTCCAAGCAAGGCATGTTGAATAATGATAATATCAGGAACGCTCAAGTTTCCACTATTTCCACGACCAATCAAGCATCTACTAGCAAATATGGCAAAGTAGCGTAAAACAGGAAAGTGTATGCTAGAGACTTTTGCCTCAGAGCCCTTCTTTGGCTCCTCTACAGCGATGGTATTAACAAAGCCACCCACATCTTCACGATGGGGTTCCTCTAATTCTCCCTCATAAGGTATCCTACACACCGCGCAAAAATTACTTAAAGACATTTCTCCGAATTCATCATATAAATGAAATGATACTGCAGGCGGTGACTTCTTAGGATAATAATAAAAGTTTTGCACGAAAGTATTTGTGAGTAAGAGATACTGATCGATTCGGTCGTTGATGAAATCGGCGAGGCCTGCAGTCTCGATCAAAGAATAAAAATCTTCATGAATTCCAGCTTCTTTCAAGAAATCCTCGCATGGCCATTCACACGACCGTACTTCCGCTAAGCGAGGAAGATTATACTTGGCCTTTTCCTTCTCTTTGGCCTGTTTTTCCTGAGAGCCTTGGCTAGAAGAGCCCCTCAAAAGTTTCCTCAACATTTTCTGAAAATTTCTGAAATTTTAGTAACTTCAAAATAAAAGTGCATAAAACTAAACAAGATTGATAGCAACTACTCCTACAAGTGCCTAGAGCCTATATCATGCATTGGAATTGCTTGGGACCTCAGAAATTTAACATGCAAGCTCAAGAACATGGTCACCTATGCAGCAAAAATTTGCAATGAATAAAGCACTAGAACAAAAACTAATTGGACCAATGGAGGAGTCACATACCAAGCAAGAATCTCCCAAAGCAGTTTTGTGAATGGAGCTTTGAGCAAGGAGATCGAAAATCGCAGCAAAACAAGCTAGAACTCGTGCTTGAGCTAGATGGGGATTTTTTTGGGTAGAAGATGAAGTGTGTGGGTGCTGACATAAGTGGAGGGGGGGTCACCAGGGGCCCACGAGACAGGGGGCGCGCCCTATAGGGGGGGCGCGCCCTCCACTCTCGTGGCCTGGTGCTTGCCCCTCCTGCAGTGATTTCAGTGCCTAAAATCCTCAGATATTCCAGAAAAAATCATACTAAATTTGCAAGGCATTTGGAGCACTTTTATTTTTGGACTATTTTTTTAATGCACGGATAAATCAGAAAACAGATGGATAATACTATTTTTGCTTTATTTAATCTAAATAACAGGAAGTAAAAAGAGGGTACAGAAGGTTGTGCCTTCTAGTTTCATCCATCTCGTGATCATCAAAATGAACCCACTAACAAGGTTGATCAAGTCTTGTTAACAAACTCATTCCGAATAACACGGAACCGGAGAAATTTTGAATAACACTAAGTTAACTCAACGGGGATATGAAAATCCCCAACAATAAGAATATTATACTTTTTCTTGACAGTAGGGAGAGGAAATTCAAAACCTCCAAAAATAATAGTTGGAACTTTTTCGATAGAATTGATGCTATGAACTTGAGATTGTTTCCTCAAAAAGTGTACCGTATGCTCATTACCATTAACATGAAAAGTGACATTGCCTTTGTTGCAATCAATAACAGCCCCTGCAGTATTAAGAAAAGGTCTACCAAGGATAATAGACATACTATCTGTTGGAAATATGCCCTAGAGGCAATAATAAAAGTGTTATTATTATATTTCCTTGTTCATGATAATTGTCTTTTATTCATGCTATAATTGTATTATCCGGAAATCGTAATACACGTGTGAATACATAGACCACAATACGTCCCTAGTAAGCCTCTAGTTGACTAGCTCGTTGGTCAACAGATAGTCATGGTTTCCTGACTATGGACATTAGATGTCGTTGACAACGGGATCACATCATTAGGAGAATGATGTGATGGACAAGACCCATTCCTAATCCTAGCACAAAATCGTGTAGGTAGTTCGTTTTGCTAGAGCTTTTCCAATGTCAAGTATCTCTTCCTTAGACCATGAGATCGTGTAACTCCCGGATACCGTAGGAGTGCTTTGGGTGTACCAAATGTCACAACGTAACTGAGTGACTATAAAGGTGCACTACAGGTATCTCCGAAAGTGTCTGTTGGGTTGACACGGATCGAGACTGGGATTTGTCACTCCGTATGACGGAGAGGTATCACTGGGCCCACTCGGTAGTGCATCATCATAATGAGCTCAAAGTGACCAAGTGTCTGGTCACGGGATCATGCATTACGGTACGAGTAAAGTGACTTTCCGGTAATGAGACTGAACGAGGTATTGGGATACCGACGATCGAGTCTCGGGCAAGTAACATACCGTCTGACAAAGGGAATAGTATACGGGGTTGCTTGAACCCTCGACATCGTGGTTCATCCGATGAGATCATCGAGGAGTATGTGGGAGCCAACATGGGTATCCAGATCCCGTTGTTGGTTATTGACCGGAGAGCCGTCTCGGTCATGTCTGCATGTCTCCCGAACCCGTAGGGTCTACACACTTAAGGTTCGGTGACGCTAGGGTTGTATGAATATGAGTATGCAGCAAACCGAATGTTGTTTGAAGTCCCGGATGAGATCCCGGACGTCACGAGGAGTTCCGGAATGGTCCGGAGGTAAAGAAAACTATATAGGAAGTGCTGTTTCGGCCATCGGGAAAGTTTCGGGGTCACCCGGTATTATACCGGGACCACCGGAAGGGTCCCGGGGGTCCATCGGGTGGGGCCACCTATCCCGGAGGGCCCCGTGGGATGAAGTGGGAGGGGAACCAGCCCCTAGTGGGCTGGTGCGCCCCCCTTGGGGCCCCCCTGCACCTAGGGTTGGAAACCCTAGGTGGGGGGCGCACCACTTGCCTTGGGGGGCACTCCACCCCCCTTGGCCACCGCCCCCCCTTGGGAGATTGATCTCCCAGGGCCGGCGCCCCCCCTGGGGGCCTATATAAAGGAGGGCAAGGGGGAGGGCAGCCGCACCCAAGTCTTGGCACCTCCCTCCCCCTGCTACACCTCGTCCTCCTCCCGCAGCAGCTTGGCGAAGCCCTGCAGGAGTTCTGCTGCATCCACCACCACGCCGTCGTGCTGCTGGATCATCATCAACCTCTCCTTCCCCCTTGCTGGATCAAGACGGAGGAGACGTCACACTGACCGTACGTGTGTTGAACGCGGAGGTGCCGTCCGTTCGGCGCTAGGATCTCCGGTGATAGGATCACGACGAGAATGACTACTTCAACCCCGTTCTTTTGAACGCTTCCACTCGCGATCTACAAAGTGGTATGTAGATGCATCTCCCCTTTCACTCATTGCTTAGATGAACTCATATATGGATCTTGGTGAAACCGTAGGAATTTTTTTATTTTCTGCAACGTTCCCCAACAGTGGCATCATGAGCTAGGTCTATGCGTAGTTCTCTATTGCACGAGTAGAACACAATTTTGTTGTGGGCGTAGATCTTGTCAACTTGCTTGCCGCTACTAGTATTTTCTTGCTTCAGCGGTATTGTGGGATGAAGCAGCCCGGACCGACCTTACACGTACGCTTACGTGAGACAGGTTCCACCGACTGACATGCACTAGTTGCATAAGGTGGCTAGCAGGTGTCTGTCTCTCCTACTTTAGTTGGAGCGGATTAGATGAAAAGGGTCCTTATGAAGGGTAAATAGAAGTTGACAAAATCACGTTGTGGTTATTCGTAGGTAAGAAAACGTTCTTGCTAGAACCCAATTGCAGCCACGTAAAAGATGCAACAACAATTAGAGGACGTCTAACTTGTTTTTGCAGCAATTGTCATGTGATGTGATATGGCCAGAAGTTGTGATGAATGATGAATGATATATTGTGATGTATGGGATCATGTTCTTGTAATAGGAATCACGACTTGCATGTCGATGAGTATGACAACCGGCAGGAGCCATAGGAGTTGTCTTTATTTTTGTATGACCTGTGTGTCATTGAAGAATGCCATGTAAATTACTTTACTTTATTGCTAAACGCGTTAGCCATAGAAGTAGAAGTAGTCATTGGCGTGACAACTTCATGAAGACACAATGATGGAGATCATGGTGTCATGCCGGTGACGAAGATGATCATGGATGCCCGAAGATGGAGATCGAAGGAGCTATATGATATTGTCCATATCATGTCACTGCTATATAATTGCATGTGATGTTTATTATGTTTTATGCATCTTGTTTACTTAGAACGGCGGTAGTAAATAAGATGATCCCTTATAATAATTTCAAGAAAGTGTTCCCCCTAACTGTGCACCGTTGCTAAAGTTCGTCGTTTCGAAGCACCACGTGATGATCGGGTGTGATAGATCCTTACGTTCACATACAACGGGTGTAAGACAGATTTACACATGCAGAACACTTAGGGTTAACTTGACGAGCATAGCATGTACAGACATGGCCTCGGAACACAGAGACCGAAAGGTCGAACATGAGTCGTATGGAAGATATGATCAACATGGAGATGTTCACCGATGATGACTAGTCTGTCTCACGTGATGATCGGACACGGCCTAGTCGACTCGGATCGTGTAACACTTAGATGACTAGAGGGATGTCTAATCTGAGTGGGAGTTCATTAAATAATTTTATTAGATGAACTTAATTATCATGAACTTAGTCTAAAACTTTTGCAAAATATGTCTTGTAGATCAAATGGCCAACGCTCATGTCAACATGAACTTCAACGCGTTCCTAGAGAAAACCAAGCTGAAAGATGATGGCAGCAACTATCCGGACTGGGTCCGGAACCTGAGGATCATCCTCATAGCAGCCAAGAAAGATTATGTCCTAGATGCACCGCTAGGTGAAGCACCCATCCCAGAGAACCAAGACGTTATGAACACTTGGCAATCACGTGCTGATGATTACTCCCTCATTCAGTGCGGCATGCTTTACAGCTTAGAACCGGGGCTCCAAATGCGTTTTGAGAAGCACGGAGCATACGAGATGTTCGAGGAGCTGAAAATGGTTTTCCAAGCTCATGCCCGGGTCGAGAGATATGAAGTCTCCGACAAGTTCTATAGTTGTAAGATGGAGGAAAACAGTTATGTCAGTGAGCACATACTCAAAATGTCTGGGTTGCACAACCGCCTGTCCCAGTTGGAGATCAACCTCCTGGAAGAGGCGGTCATTGACAGAATCCTTCAGTCGCTCCCACCGAGCTACAAGAGCTTTGTGTTGAACTAAAATATGCAGGGGATGGTAAAGACCATTCCTGAAGTATTCTCAATGCTGAAGTCAGCAGAGGTTGAAATCAAGAAAGAACATCAAGTGTTGATGGTCAATAAGACCACTAAGTTCAAGAAGGGCAAGGGTAAGAAGAACTTCAAGAAGGACGGCAAAGATGTTGTCGCGCCCGGTAAGCCAGTTGCCGGGAAGAAGTCAAAGAATGGACCCAAGCCTGAGACTGAGTGCTTTTATTGCAAGGGGAAGGGTCAGTGGAAGCGGAACTGCCCCAAATACTTAGCGGACAAGAAGGCCGGCAACACTAAAGGTATATGTGATATACATGTAATTGATGTGTACCTTACCAGTACTCGTAGTAACTCCTGGGTATTTGATACCGGTACCGTTGCTCACATTTGTAACTCACAGCAGGAGCTGCGGAATAAGCGGAGACTGGCGAAGGACGAGGTGACAATGCACGTCGGGAATGGTTCCAAGGTCGATGTGATCGCCGTCGGCACGCTACCTCTACATTTACCCACGGGATTAGTTATGAACCTCAATAATTGTTATTTAGTGCCAAGTTTGAGCATGAACATTGTATCTGGATCTCGTTTGATACGAGATGGCTACTCATTTAAATCCGAGAATAATGGTTGTTCTATTTATATGAGAGATATGTTTTATGGTCATGCCACGATGGTCAATGGTTTATTCTTAATGAATCTCGAACGTAATGTTACACATATTCATAGCGTGAATACCAAAAGATGTAAAGTTCATAATGATAGTCCCACATACTTGTGGCACTGCCGCCTTGGTCACATTGGTGTCAAGCGCATGAAGAAGCTCCATGCTGATGGACTTTTAGAGTCTCTCGATTATGAATCATTTGACACATGCGAACCATGCCTCATGGGAAAAATGACCAAGACTCCGTTCTTCGGAACAATGGAGCGAGCAACCAACTTGTTGGAAATCATACATACCGATGTGTGCGGTCCAATGAGCGTTGAGGCTCGCGGAGGATATCGTTATGTTCTCACTCTCACTGATGACTTGAGTAGATATGGGTATGTCTACTTGATGAAACACAAGTCTGAGACCTTTGAAAAGTTCAAGGAATTTCAGAATGAAGTAGAGAATCAACGTGACCGAAAGATAAAATTCTTACGATCGGATCGTGGAGGAGAATATTTAAGTCACGAATTTGGTACACACTTAAGAAAATGTGGAATCGTTTCACAACTCACGCCACCTGGAACACCTCAGCGTAACGGTGTGTCCGAACGTCGTAATCGCACTCTATTGGATATGGTGCGATCTATGATGTCTCTTACCGATTTACCGCTATCATTTTGGGGATACGCTCTAGAGACAGCTACATTCACTTTAAATAGGGCACCGTCTAAATCCGTTGAGACGACACCGTATGAATTATGGTTTGGGAAGAAACCTAAGCTGTTGTTTCTAAAAGTTTGGGGATGCGATGCTTATGTCAAGAAACTTCAACCTGAAAAGCTCGAACCCAAGTCGGAAAAATGCGTCTTCATAGGATACCCTAAGGGAACCATTGGGTATACCTTCTACTTAAGATCCGAGGGCAAGATCTTTGTTGCCAAGAACGGATCCTTTCTGGAAAAAGAGTTTCTCTCGAAAGGAGTAAGTGGGAGGAAAGTAGAACTCGACGAAGTACTACCTCTTGAACCGGAAAGTAGTGCAGCTCAGGAAAATGTTCTTGTGGTGCCTACACCGACTGGAGAGGAAATTAATGATGATGATCAAGGTACTTCTGATCAAGTTGCTACTAAACTTCGTAGGTCCACAAGGACACGTTCCACACCAGAGTGGTATGGCAACCCTGTCCTGGAAATCATGTTGTTAGACAACGGTGAACCTTCGAACTATGAAGAAGCGATGGCGGGCCCAGATTCCAACAAATGGCTAGAAGCCATGCAATCCGAGATAGAATCCATGTATGAAAACAAAGTATGGACTTTGACTGACTTGCCCGATGATCGGCGGGCGATAGAAAACAAATGGATCTATAAGAAGAAGGTGGACGCGGATGGTAATGTCACCATCTATAAAGCTCGACTTGTCGCTAAGGGTTATCGGCAAGTTCAAGGGATTGACTACGATGAGACTTTCTCTCCCGTAGAGAAGCTTAAGTCCGTCTGAATCATGTTAGCAATTGTCGCATACTATGATTATGAGATATGGCAGATGGACGTCAAAACGGCATTCCTTAACGGTTATCTTAAGGAAGAGCTGTATATGATGCAGCCGGAAGGTTTTGTCGATCCTAAGAATGCTAACAAAGTGTGCAAGCTCCAGCGATCCATTTATGGGTTGGTGCAAGCATCTCGGAGTTGGAACATTCGCTTTGATGAGATGATCAAAGCGTTTGGGTTTATGCAGACTTATGGAGAAGCCTGCGTTTACAAGAAAGTGAGTGGGAGCTCTGTAGCATTTCTCATATTATATGTAGATGACATACTTTTGATGGGAAATGATATAGAATTCTTGGATAGCATTAAGGCCTACTTGAATAAGTGTTTTTCAATGAAGGACCTTGGAGAAGCTGCTTACATATTAGGCATCAAGATCTATAGGGATAGATCGAGACGCCTCATAGGTCTTTCACAAAGCACATACCTTGATAAGATTTTGAAGAAGTTCAAAATGGATCAGTCCAAGAAAGGGTTCTTGCCTGTACTGCAAGGTGTGAGATTGAGCTCGGCTCAATGCCCGACCATGGCAAAAGATAAAGAAGAGATGAGCGTCATCCCCTATGCCTCAGCCATAGGATCTATTATGTATGCCATGATGTGTACCAGACCTGATGTAAACCTTGCCGTAAGTTTGGTAGGAAGGTACCAAAGTAATCCCGGCAAGGAACACTAGACAGCGGTCAAGAATATCCTGAAGTACCTGAAAAGGACAAAGGACATGTTTCTCGTCTATGGAGGTGACGAAGAGCTCGTCATAAAGGGTTACGTCGACGCTAGCTTCCACACAGATCTGGATGACTCTAAGTCACAAACCGGATACGTGTATATGTTGAATGGTGGAGCAGTAAGCTGGTGCAGCTGCAAGCAGAGCATCGTGGCGGGATCTACATGTGAAGCGGAGTACATGGCAGCCTCGGAGGCAGCGCATGAAGCAATTTGGGTGAAGGAGTTCATCACCGACCTAGGAGTCATACCCAATGCGTCGGGGCCGATCAAACTCTTCTGTGACAACACTGGAGCTATTGCCCTTGACAAGGAGCCCAGGTTTCACAAGAAGACTAGGCACATCAAGCGTCGCTTCAACTCCATCCGTGAAAATGTTCAAGATGGAGACATAGATATTTGCAAAGTACATACGGATCTGAATGTCGCAGATCCGTTGACTAAACCTCTCTCGCGAGCAAAACATGGTCAACACCAGAACTTATGGGTGTTCGATTCATCACAATGTAACTAGATTATTGACTCTAGTGCAAGTGGGAGACTGTTGGAAATATGCCCTAGAGGCAATAATAAAAGTGTTATTATTATATTTCCTTGTTCATGATAATTGTCTTTTATTCATGCTATAATTGTATTATCCGGAAATCATAATACACGTGTGAATACATAGACCACAATACGTCCCTAGTAAGCCTCTAGTTGACTAGCTCGTTGGTCAACAGATAGTCATGGTTTCCTGACTATGGACATTAGATGTCATTGACAACGGGATCCCATCATTAGGAGAATGATGTGATGGACAAGACCCATTCCTAAGCATAGCACAAAATCGTGTAGTTCGTTTTGCTAGAGCTTTTCCAATGTCAAGTATCTCTTCCTTAGACCATGAGATCGTGTAACTCCCGGATACCGTAGGAGTGCTTTGGGTGTACCAAACGTCACAACGTAACTGGGTGACTATAAAGGTGCACTACAGGTATCTCCGAAAGTGTCTGTTGGGTTGACACGGATCGAGACTGGGATTTGTCACTCCGTATGACGGAGAGGTATCACTGGGCCCACTCAGTAGTGCATCATCATAATGAGCTCAAAGTGACCAAGTGTCTGGTCACGGGATCATGCATTACGGTACGAGTAAAGTGACTTGCCGGTAACGAGACTGAACAAGGTATTGGGATACCGACGATCGAGTCTCGGGCAAGTAACATACCGTCTGACAAAGGGAATAGTATACGGGGTTGCTTGAACCCTCAACATCGTGCTTCATCCAATGAGATCATCGAGGAGTATGTGGGAGCCAACATGGGTATCCAGATCCCGCTGTTGGTTATTGACCGGAGAGTCATCTCGGTCATGTCTGCATGTCTCCCGAACCCGTAGGGTCTACACACTTAAGGTTCGGTGACGCTAGGGTTGTATGAATATGAGTATGCAGCAAACCGAATGTTGTTCGAAGTCCCGGATGAGATCCCGGATGTCACGAGGAGTTCTGGAATGGTCCGGAGGTAAAGAAAACTATATAGGAAGTGCTGTTTCGGCCATCGGGAAAGTTTCGGGGTCACCCGGTATTGTACCGGGACCACCGGAAGGGTCCCGGGGGTCCACCGGGTGGGGGCACCTATCCCGGAGGGCCTCGTGGGCTAAAGTGGGAGGGGAACCAGCCCCTAGTGGGCTGGTGCGCCCCCCTTGCCCCCCTGCGCCTAGGGTTGGAAACCCTAGGTGGGGGGCGCACCACTTGCCTTGGGGGGCACTCCACCCCCCTTGGCTGTCGCCCCCCTTGGGAGATTGATCTCCCAGGGCCGGCCCCCCCTGGGGGCCTATATAAAGGAGGTCAAGGGGGAGGGCAGCCGCACCCAAGTCTTGGCGCCTCCCTCCCCCTGCTACACCTCGTCCTCCTCCCGCAGCAGCTTGGCGAAGCCCTGCCGGAGTTCTGTTGCATCCACCACCACGCCGTCGTGCTGCTGGATCATCATCAACCTCTCCTTCCCCCTTGCTGGATCAAGACAGAGGAGACGTCACGCTGACCGTACGTGTGTTGAACGCGGAGGTGCCGTCCGTTCGGCGCTAGGATCTCCGGTGATAGGATCACGACGAGAACGACTACTTCAACCCCGTTCTTTTGAACGCTTTCGCTCGCGATCTACAAAGTGGTATGTAGACGCATCTCCCCTTTCAGTCGTTTCTTAGATGAACTCATAGATGGATCTTGGTGAAACCGTAGGAATTTTTTTATTTTCTGCAACGTTCCCCAACACTATCGTCCTCGGGAATATCAAGAATAACAAAGCCCGTTAAGATATTGACATTTACAACCACAACATGCACATCCTCACAAACACCGACAGGTATAGCAGTTGATTTATCAGCCATTTGCAAAGATATTTCAGTAGGTGTCAACTTATTCAATTCAAGTCTACAATATAAAGAGAGAGGCATAACACTAACACCGGCTCCAAGATCACATAAAGCAGTTCTAACATAATTTCTTTTAATGGAGCATGGTATAGTTGGTACACCCGAATCTCCAAGTTTCTTTGGTATTCCACCCTTAAATGTGTAATTAGCCAGCATGGTGGAAATTTCAGCTTCCGGTATCTTTCTTTTGTTTGTAATGATATCCTTCATAAACTTAGCATAAGGGTTTGCCTTGAGCATATCAGTTAAGCGCATACGTAAGAAAATAGGTCTAATCATTTCAGCAAAGCGCTCAAAATCCTCATCATCCTTTGACTTGGATGGTTTAGGAGGAAAGGGCATGGGTTTCTGAACCCATGGTTCTCTTTCTTTACCGTGCTTCCTAGCAACAAAATCTCTCTTATCATAATGTTGATTCTTTGATTGTGGGTTATCAAGATCAACAGCAGGTTCAATCTCTACATCATTGTTTTTGCTAGGTTGAGCATCAACATGAACATTATCATTAGGTTCATGTTCATCACCTGATTGAGTTTCAGCATCAGAAATAGAAATATCATTGGGATTCTCAGGTGTGTCTACAGTAGGTTCACTAGAAGCATGCAAAGTCCTATCATTTTTCTTTTTCTTCTTTTTGGAACAACTAGGTGCCTCTAAATTATTTCTCTGAGAATCTTGCTCGACTCTCTTAGGGTGGCCTTCAGGATACAAAGGTTCCCGAGTCATTCTACCAGTTCTAGTAGCCACTCTAACAGCAAAGTCATTTTTATTATTTAATTCATCAAGCAAATCATTTTGAGCTTTAAGTACTTGCTCAGCTTGAGTAGCAACCATAGAAGCATATTTGCTAACGAGGTGAAGTTCATATTTAACTCTAGCCAGATTATCACTTACACGTCCTATCTCGAAAGCATTATTCTTTAACTCTCTACCAACATAAGCATTAAAACTTTCTTGTCTAGCCATAAAGTCATCAAATTCATCTAAGCATGGGCTATGAAATTTAGTAGAGGGGATTTCAACTTTATCATATCTATAGAGAGAATTTACCTTTACTACCTGTGTCGGGTTATCAAGACAATATGGTTCTTCAAGAGGCGGTATATTAAGACCATGTATTTCTTCAATAGGTGGTAAATTCTTAACATCTTCAGCTTTAATACCTTTTTCTTTCATTGATTTCTTTGCCTCTTGCATATCTTCAGGACTGAGAAATAAAACACCTCTCTTCTTCGGAGTGGGTTTAGGAATAGGCTTAAGAGTTGGCTCAATTGGTTCAAGAATTGCTTCAGGAATTGGCTCAGGAAGAGTCTAATTATTTTCATTGGTCAACATATTATTCAATAATATTTCAGCTTCGTCGACTATTCTTTCCCTGAAAACACAACCAGCACAACTATCCAAGTGGTCCTTGGAAGCATCGGTTAGTCCACTATAAAAGATATCAAGTATTTCATTTTTATTAAGAGGATGATCAGGCAAAGCATTAAGCAACCGGAGAAGCCTCCCCCAAGCTTGTGGGAGACTCTCTTCTTTGATTTGCACAAAATTATATATTTCCCACAAGGCAGCTTGTTTCTTATGAGCAGGGAAATATTTAGCAGAGAAGTAATAAATCATATCCTGGGGATTACGCACACAACCAAGAGCAAGAGAATTATACCAAGTCTTAGCATCACCCTTTAATGAGAACGGAAATATCTTAAGGATATAAAAATAGTGAGACTTCTCATCATTAGTAAACAGGGTAGCTATATCATTCAAGTTGGTAAGATGTGCCACAACAGTTTCAGATTCAAGGCCATAAAAGGGATCAGATTCAGCTAAAGTAATAATTTCAGGATCAACAAAGAATTCATAATCCTTATCAGTAACACAGGTAGGTGAAGTAGCAAAAGCAGGGTCAGGTTTCATTCTAGTATTAAGAGACTGCTGCTTCCATTTAGCTAATAATTTCTTAAGATCAGATCTATCATTGCAAGCAAAAATTTCCCTAGTAGCTTCTTCATTCATAACATAACCCTTAGGAACAACAGGCAATACATAATCATTGGGAGAACCTTCATCATCACTATCATCAATAATAGCATCTTCAATATTTTCATTCCCCTAACTCTAGCAAGTTGTTCATCAAGAAGTTCACCTAATGGCAAAGTAGTATCACGCACAGAAGTAGTTTCATCATGCATAGCAGAAGTGGTGTCATCAATAACATGCGACATATCAGAATTCATAGTAGTAGCAGGTTTAGGTGTCGCAAGCCTACTAATAACGGAAGGAGAATCTAGTGCAGAGTTAGATGGCAGTTCCTTACCTCCCCTCGTAGTTGAGGGATAGATCTTGGTTTTAGCGTCTTTCAAGTTCTTCATAGTGATCAATAGATATAAATCCCAAGTGACTCAGAGAATAGAGCTATGCTCCCCGGCAACAGCGCCAGAAATTAGTCTTGATAACCCACAAGTGTAGGGGATCGCAACAGCTTTCGAGGGTGAAGTACAACCCAAATTTATTGATTCGACACAAGGGGAGCCAAAGAATATTCTTGAGTATTAGTAGTTGAGTTGTCAATTCAACCACACCTGGATAACTTAGTATCTGCAGCAAAGTATTTAGTAGCAAAGTAGTATGATAGTAATGGTAACAATAGCAAAAGTAAAGATAAATCTTTTTGGTTTTTTTTGTAGTAGTTGTAACAGTAGCAATGGAAAAGTAAATAAGCGAAGAACAATATATGGAAAGCTCGTAGGCAATGGATCAGTGATGGATAATTATGCCGGATGCGATTCCTCATGTAATAGCTATAATATAGGGTAACACAGAACTAGCTCCAATTCATCAATGTAATGTAGGCATGTATTCCGTAAATAGTCATACATGCATATGGAAAAGAACTTGCATGTCATCTTTTGTCCTACCCTCCCGTGGCAGCGGAGTCCTAGTGGAAACTAAGGGATATTAAGGCCTCCTTTTAATAGAGACCGGACCAAAGCATTAACACATAGTGAATACATGAACTCCTCAAACTACGGTCATCACCGAGAAGTATCCCGATTATTGTCACTTCAGGGTTGTCGGATCATAACACATAATAGATGACTATAGACTTGCAAGATAGGATCAAGAACACACATATATTCATGAAAACATAATAGGTTCAGATCTGAAATCATGGCACTCGGGCCCTAGTGACAAGCATTAAGCATAACAAAGTCACAGCAACATCAATCTCAGAACATAGTGGATACTAGGGATCAAACCCTAACAAAACTAACTTGATTACATGGTAAATCTCATCCAACCCATCACCGTCCAGTAAGCCTACGATGGAATTACTCACGCACGGCGGTGAGCATCATGAAATTGGTGATGGAGGATGGTTGATGATGACGACGGCGACGAGCCCCCCTCTCCGGAGCCCCGAACGGACTCCAGATAAGCCCTCCCGAGAGAGATTAGGGCTTGGCGGCGGCTCCGTGTCGTAAAACGTGATGAAACTTTCTCTCTGATTTTTTTCTCCATGAGACTGAATATATGGAGTTGGAGTTGAGGTCGGTGGAGCTCCAGGGGGCCCACGAGATAGGGGGCGCGCCCTAGGGTGGGGGGGCGGGGCGCCCCCCTGTCTCGTGGACAGGCCCTGGGCCCCATGACGTATTTCTTTCGCCCAGAAATTCTTATTAATTCCAAAAAGTGCCTCCGTGGATTTTCAGGACATTCCGAGAACTTTTCTTTTCTACACATAAAACAACATCATGGCAGTTCTGCTGAAAACAGCGTCAGTCCGGGTTAGTTTCATTCAAATCATGCAAGTTAGAGTCCAAAACAAGGGCAAACGTGTTTGGAAAAGTAGATACGTTGGAGATGTATCAATGACGCCTCCAACGACCGCCAGCCTCTCCCCCCGCCCACGTCCTCGATGGTCGTGGCCGCACTACGCACGGCGTAGGAGGAGGAGGAGAGGATCATCCGCGAGCGTCAGGCAACCGCCAAAAAACCCTGTCGCGACACACCACCTTCCGTCGTCCCAAGCCCGATGACTCCGACTCCGATGGCGGGTCGGGCGATGATAACAAAGGAGGAGCAACCAGCCAGCCCGACATTGGCTACAAGGTCACCATGAAGTATATGATAGTTTAGCGTTTTAGTTAGGGTTTTAGTTTTAGGTTTTTAGTTCACCAGATGAAATATCATCCGGTTTTATGTACAAATTATCCTACTTTCAATGAAATCCGTCATGTTTATATCAAAATTCACTGTGTTTGCACAAATTTCGTTCAGTTGATTTTGAGTTGTTGTGAAAATGTATGCGACTGGCGTTGGATGTCGACCTCCCGCATCTGTGTCTGCGGACTGGTCGTCCCCTGTCCACGGACGGATGCAGGAGGTTTTTTGCGGGTTGCCATTGGATATGCCCTAAGAGCATAAGCTGAGCCTAACATCAGGAGATGAACCTAGCCACTAGAAGCAGGAACCTAAAACTGTTCATGTAGAACAACAAAGCAACAAAAGACTATTGGAATGAAGACTAAAGAAATAGCTCTAGAGACCTGAAAAACTAAGCAACCTCTATGATAACCTTGAGAGCGCGTCGGTCGAGTCAAGGCTTGATTCTTATGAGTTGTGCTTGTTTCCCTGGAGAGTGTGCATTCCACAACACCTTAAACCCCACTGAGATAGCTGTTGTGAAAATCCTGAGATAGAGTGTCGATCGAGGGATGTATTTATGTCCCCGTGAGCCTCTCTTTCATAGCACCTTAAACTCCAGATGCAAAGTGATCCTCTGTATGCGTGCATAGTGAATCTGGAAGTAGCAAAGCCTTTTTTTTCACCTCAGTGGAAGTAGCAAAGCCTTTTGGTGCATGGAACTTGAAAGCTTTGGAAAGGGGGACCCACAACTGGATTAGCAGCAGAGAACAATATGGACAACATATCCACTGAGGTTGGCATTCTGCGAAGATTGGGCCAAACTTACTGTTTTAACCCTGTCAGAAAACTTTAGCACATAAGGACCTGACATAATTTTTTTAGTTATAGGGGTATCCAAATTACAAACATGATGGTTGTTTGTTATCCCAACCATTCTTCACAACCCTGATACCAATCAGGAAAGAGGTAATTTCTAAAAAAGTTTTTCTCTTGTTGATTCCACATCTATTCTAGTTCCATCATCAACTATGGGTTCAAATCTAAGAGAAATTCTAGATAATGTTTCCTACCCTGTAATTTTCTTGTCTTTCCCGAATGCTAAGGAGAAGTAGATGATTGGTCAAAATAAAAAGCTATTTTGGAGTTTTATCAACAATCTCCTTGTGTAGGCGGGGACCTGGTATTCTCGGAGTCCTTACGTGAAGTATTGTAGATGAGGATTATGTTTTGCTGAATATCCCTTCATTTTCCATTTATATTTCTACTTGAATCAGAAAGAAGAAGCATTTCTTGGTTTATCGAATGATGATACATAGTGCAATATGGTCAAAACAGGGTGTTGCATTTTTAATACAAACCCTGAAAAGAAAGGGAGTCTAATCCAACGGCATCACTTGTGACGTTTCTGGTCCACATAGAAACGCTGAACCGCGGGGCGTTTCTGGCCTAGCCCACAACCAAGCCGAGTTGGCATTCTTTGCCTACGTGGCAGGCAGAAATGACGAACTGCCATGTGTTGCTAGGAACGCCCCTGCTGCTGGGGTTGCTTACCTGAAGAGGTAAGTGGCCGCGAGTGGGACCCAACCCACTCACAGCCACCACGAGATCTTCTTCCAGCGCGAGACTAGGATGATAAGAGGAGGCGCCCTCTCTCCCCTCTCCACCAAATCCTCCTCAAATCCACTCTTTTGACCGCCAAAACCCATGGATCTAAGCCTCCCCAAGTTGCTGATGTATTCTCCCACTATTCCTCCATTTATTTTCGGCCAAGATTCAGGTTAGATCAGATATTGGAGAAAACTCCTCTGGTCTGAGAGTTAGATCATGTCGAAGAAAAGTGCAAGAAGTCACTCCTGAATGAGACGTTAGATCGGATTCATAAGCTCACAATCTCTGATAACTAGGTCTTGATACACGAGCAGATCTGGGAATCTCGGGAGAGGTTGGATTTTTCAACCAACCCAGCACCCAGAACTGTGCTTTTAACTTTCTGTGAAGCACAACACAACTTTGCTTCACCGCGAAGAACAACTGTGTTTTTCATTTTTCAGGAAGCACAACCATGGTTCACGCGGAAGCACAACCGTGCTCTCACAATGAAGAACAACTATGTTTTCACATGATGTGCTTCACACAGAGAAAAAAGGAAACAATTTTCTTTTCTAGAAAGCCAAGAAAAAACCAAGTAAAATCCAAGAACTCAGAAAACCTAGAAAAAACCCCAAAACAAAAAAAAAACCTTATATCCACCAGTGCGTCCAACACGCGATAAGCGGCGGCGGCGGCTGGATGGACCACGCGACGCACCCACCGTGAAGGCCTCACAAGGCACCTGCTGATTTGTCAATCCAAGAAAAAAATGAAATCCCTAAATAAAGGGCACCCCTTGCAAAGGTTCACTCTCACCTTCTCAGGCACTGATACTTGTCGCAACCTATGAGTTTCCCTTTTTTTTCATAGATTCATTTATTCAGAACGTTTTATATCTGAACCGTGCGTCCAACCCCCAAACCGTTTTCACCATTCCATTTCTCGCGTCGAGATCTTTGAAATTTGATCCCATTTTAATAGGTTTTGACGATTTTTTAGCGAACCCCCTCCCCCCCCCAAAAAAAATCAGAGAAAAAAACTCGTTAGAAGCACGGTTTTTGTTTTCACTTTTTTTTCCTTTTTGGAGAAGGACAATTGTGCTTTTTCGGGGAAGCTAATATGTGAAAAAAAACTCAAAACATTTTTTTTCTTTTGGAGAAGGTCTATGTTTCTCGTGAAAAAAACCACAAAATATTTTTCCCTTTTCTAACTGTGCTTCTGGTGGAAGCAAAAAAAATCATGATTTTTTTTCATTTTCTGAGAAGCACAGCTCGTGAAAGCAAACATGCACCTTCATTAGAAGCAAATCTGTGCATCTTCCGCAAGCATTTTTTTCCCTTTTCAAAAAGCACAACATGCAAAAAATTTATTTTCTTCTCTCCAAAACCTAGGGAAAACCGGACGAAAACTGAAAACCCATAAAAATAAAAATAAACTATCTAAAACCTAAATACGTGTATAGAATTTTTTTTTTCTGAAGGAGCACCCAACACATGACACATGATGGCGCTGGCTGCACCACCTGGCACGCCCTTAGCCTACAAAAAATGACCTTGCGGGGCTCCTGGGGTACCCTTGACTGGGAGCTCCTACTGTACGCTCTTTGCGTCCAACAGGACGTCGACGCACAGGGGGTGACGCGACTGGGCCAGCCCAAACTAGCGAACAATAGTAGAAAACAGGGCGCCGACGCGATTGGGCCAGCCCAAGCTAGCGAGCAGCAATTGTCTCAAAAAAAACTAGAGAACAGCAGTCGTACTAAAATGTTTTCGAGGCTTTTTTGTAAGAATTGAACCCTGGATCTCATGCTCGCAAAGAGGTGCTACAGTACCAGTTGAGCTGTTGTATATTTGGCTGCGCGAAATGCTTACAAACCGTAAATAGCGCCGATACCCTTCTCAAAAAAGAAAAAAAACTAGTGTTGATACTATTGTTTTGAAATTTCAAACGCAAAACAATTTTGTTTGAAAAAATACGAATTTTTACTAAACACAAACACATTCCAAATTTGTGAAGAAATTTTAGAAAGATCAGGCATTTTAAAAAAAACGAAGTTTTTTCGAAGATAATGATTTTTTTCCTAAACTCTCGAAAAAAATTCAAAATGCGATTTTTTTTAAAACTCCATAAAAACTTGTAACACGAAATTTTTTAAACATCTAGAACAAAATTTGAAAACATGAACATTTTTTTCAAAACAGGAACATTTTTTTGAAAGTCCAAACCAAAATTAGAAACACGAACATTTTTTGAACATATAGAACATTTTTTGGAAAAAAGCCTGAGTGTTTATGTAACACAAACACTTTTCAACTTTGTAAAAAGAATTATTTACAAACAGAAACATTTCCAAAAACATAACATTTTCTAAATTTTTGAACAAATTTTGAAAACCGGAACATTTTCTGAAATTCCCAAACAGATCTTAATTTCTGAATAAATTTCAACAATTGAATTTGTGAAAACATATGGGAAAAAGGAACATTTTCTTAAATTTCTAGATTTTTTTGATTATGTGAACACAGTTGAAAAATGTGAAAGTTTTCTGAATTTGCGAACAAATTTTGAAAACTGGAACATTTTTTGGATTTTGTGAACAATTTTTGAAAACGGACACAATTTCAAAAACAAGAATATTATCTAATTCATGAAAAAAAAATGCGAACGTTTTTTCATTTATGAACAAATTTATAACATGAATATTTTCTGAATTTTTGAACAAATATGGAAGACAAAAACATATTTCGTAAACTGAACATTTTTTAGTTTGTGAACAAAAAATTAAAAGGACAAACACTTTTGAAATTTGGAACATTTTTCGAAAATAAGAGAACAATTTTGAAATTCTAAACTTTTTCGAAATTTCTGAACAAAAACTTTGAAGGCAGGAACATTTTCTGAAAAATCAAACAAAATTTGAAATTTTCAATTTTTCCTAAATTTCTGAAACATTCGTTAAAAATAGAAAAAGTTCAAAAAAAAGAGCAAGAAGAAAGAAAATAAAAAACAGACAGAAATAAAAGAACAGAAGAAAAGATAGAGAAAAGACTAAAAAGGAAAGATTAATCAAAAGTAAAAACGAAAAAAGAAATATGAAAAGAAAAACCGGTTCAGAAACCTTCTAGAAGGTTCCCAAAATCGGAAAAAACCGGCTGGGAACATCTATAGAAGGTTCCCAAAAGCGGTATGGTTGGAACGCTAACAGGCCGGCCCACAGCCACCAGCTCTCGGTCGATACCTGTGCGGTAGCCAGACTGTTTCCCGCAAAGTGCGGCAAATAGGGGTTTCCCCTTGACTAGTTGCTTTCAAGAAAAGAATGCTTCCCTCAAAGAACAAATAGGGCTACTAGGGCCGGCTCATGCGTGGCTATTTGGTCCTAATATTGTGTTGTTTGTTTTTTCATTTCGCCTATAGTGGACCGTTCCAGGCTTGCCTTCTCTCGTGTTGGGAGTAGAGTTGGACTGGGCTGTGCACCTATGAATCCTCAAAGCAGATAGTTTTTTCCCTCTCGTTAGGGTTTTAGTCCTCCCGGGGCGACTATAGTCGCCGCCGTCGAGATCTTGTTTTCCCCGCCCCGATCACCGGCCGCCGCACTTTGCGATCGCTTCAGGAGCTTCTCCTGGGCTTTGCGCGAGGCGGGGGGAGATTGGGGGTTGGGGCTGCTGCTACAAGGCCCGATTCTGTTTTCAATCGGGTTAGGGTTCCAGAGGAGATGTCTTCGAGCGCGGCTCAGGATGCGACTGCCGCAGGCTCATCGGGGACAGATGATGTGGACAAGATGATGAAGGAATTGGGGCTTCGAGAGGAAGACCTCGATGATGTGATCGTTGATGAGGAGGTGCCGCCTGAAGCAGCCAGATGGATCGCCATAGCGAGGGTGCACTCCGAGAAGACATATAGCCAATACTGGTTTTTCAATGAGATCAGCGTGGGATCTGGCGCAGGAGGAAAATTTCAAACCTCTAGAGGATAATCTGTATACCATCCAATTCTCGTGCTTGGGGGATTGGGAGAGAGTCATGCATGATGGACCTTGGCACTTCAGGGGGGATGCGGTGATCATCAAGCCTTATGATGGGATCACGAAGCCGTCCACAGTTCAGCTAGACACCATAGAGATATGGGCACAAATCCATGATGTACCACAGCTATATGCTTACCTGGCACTAGTGCAGAACCGGGCAATAGCACCGGTTCGTAAGGCCCTTTAGTGCCGGTTCCATAACCGGCACTAAAGTGTGGGCACTAAAGCCCCCCCCTTTAGTACCGGTTCAGCACGAACCGGTGCTAAAGGGAAACCACGTGGCACGAGCCAGCTCCAGGGGCCTGGAGCCCTTTAGTACCGGTTGGTAAGACCAACCGGTACTATAAGGTTTGGTTTTTTTTTAGTTTTATGATTTCTTTTTCATTTAATTTTGTGTTTCCATTTTAATTCTTTTTCGTTTGCTGGTATTTTACGATACTACACATTGTACACGTTATGCATATATATATATATATATATAAATAGAATTCTAGTAGAACCAATCATGCATATATATATCATCAATTAATGTCTCACAAACCATCATATTAATTAATTCACACATACACACATGTATAGCTATATACAATTTCTCCTACATATGCATGTTGCCTTCGGAGCCAGTGGCATTAGCCTAATTGGTGCCTTCGGAGCACGATGACAATTGGAAGTGGTTTTCATGAGGGCGGTAGCGGGTAATAGTATTCTCCCTTCGGATTTATGACCTGGTCGAGCAAAAATCCTGCTATTTCCTCTTGAAGTGCTTCTACGCGCTCTGTTTCTAGAAGCTTCTCCCGCACCTCTCTGAACTGTTAAGAAGGAGATCAATATGCATGTATATTAGTTGTGTGACTAGATATCGATAATGGTGTAAAAATTGTGAATAGTGTTTTGACAAGCGTACCCATTCCTATCTTTGAGATCTGCTCCTTTCGGACGCCATCATGCGAATGTTCTCGCAAACGCAGAATGCACACAGATCAGTCCCCTGCGCCTGCTTCAGGGCCTTTACAAGAATGGAATTTGATTAGATAATAATTAATCAAGCATGATAATTAAAGAGATGGCAGCTAGCTAGCTAGCTAGTACTACTTAATTACTTACCTTGGGTCTTCCCCATTTAAGCTTTTTTTTCCATTCGCCTTCCGTGACGCTGATGAACCTTGCCCAAGCCCTGCCCGCCGACAAAGAAAATGAATAAAGGGGTTATTAAATAGTTCATATCATGAAATGACGAACTAAATAGGCCGAGATATATAGTTAATAATGATTGAAATTACCTGTTGACTATCCCAAACAAGATTTTATAGTCAGTTTTTTCTTTGAGTAGTGAGTCCAGTATTTCAACTGTTCCGACGTCAACTTTAATGATACACAAGACCCAGTGATATCTGCATGCACACACGTTTGCATGTCTTAATTAAGCGGGCATATGTAAGCAAAAACATGTAGCTAGCTAGTAGGCAAAAACAAAGAATTTGTAGTACAAGACAGTGTGACTCACTGGAAGTTGTAAGGAAGTAGTATATCTTCATTGTATTTGAGGCGCTTCAAGAACTCTAGCATGCTGTCCTCTACGGCCTTTTGATGACGTGCATCTATTTTCCATGTGTATTCATTAACGGTGTTTGGGTCAATGAACCCAATGTCATAGCGTCCACCTTTTCTCATTTCATACATCTTCATCCTGCATATAATACCACAGAAAAGAATATAGTGAGGATAATTACAGGTAATGATTGATCAAAAGGATCACTACAGCTAGCTTGAGACTTAAATTACAGAAAGAAATCACTTACATACAATAGCAACTGACGATAGATTTGTCGAGTGCGTCTTGATTGTATAACTGAAACAGTTCAGAATACTCAACGGACACAGCTTTCTCATGGTAGTAATGTTCCTTCTTAACATTCACCATGAGGGACAATCGATCGGAAATCTTGATAATGTTCATGTACCATTGATGCAATTCATACATTCTCATTGGGAGGTTCTTGACCTTGTCTGGCTCGACCAAAGGTTGGCCCCGGACATATTTCCGTTTTATTTTATCCTCTCTAAGCACAGGCATGGGCTCGATCTCGAGGAGTTGTCCAACAGTGATTTTGAGAACTTCAGCCTGCATTATATGCTCCTCCGTTATTACCACATTGCCCACCTCAGGAACGTAAACTGTTTGCCCACAATAATATTGGGCGCGCGTACTGTCACGTGTTGTTGGCACAACAAGCGAGGGGATCGATTGCGCCGCCTGTTCTCCCAGCTGGGGAATGGTTTTACCGCATTTTTTGACAGCTGCTTCTTGTTTGCTCGATCCCGAGCTCGCCTCCTTATGTAGACGTGCTCGATTTAACTTCCTGATGTGGCGCTCATAGTCTGTGTCAACAGGCTTGGGAGCTGGTGGTTGAGCCATATGAATGAAGTGGTCAATCATTTTCTCAGGCACTTCTCCCTTGGCGGCGGTGGCGGTTTCGGTGCAAAATGGGCTTCCACCTCGGACTTCGATATGGCTGCAATTTCCTCCTCGGACCTGTCATAAGCCCTCTGCGGAAGAGGCGTGAGGCTTGGACCATATTTATATCGCTTGCCTCCGCCTGTACTTCCTGTACTACCTCGACTCGTACCGCTACGCACCATAGCTGCGGGGTGTCTCTTCTGTGATTGCTGAGGTGGCGGAGACGGCTGACGGGGCTGAGTTGGACGAGGAGGAGTGGCCGCCTGAAGCTGTGCCGGACTTGGAGGAGGAGTGGTCTGAGGTTGTGCCGGACTTGGAGGAGGAGTGGACGTCTGACGTTGTGGCGGACTTAGAGGAGGAGGAGTGGCCTGACACTTTGCTGGACTTGGAGGAGGAGTGGCCTGACACTTTGCCGGACTTGGTGGACTTGCAGGAGCGGGAGACTGCTGACTCGGTGGCGGACTTCGACGAGGAGTCAGCTGACGCGGTGTCGGTGGCCTTCGAAAGATGATGCAATCCTTTTTCCATAGGATGATACGATGTTTGGCGTCTCTGAGAAAGCGCTCGTCGTCACCTCCAGGATAGTCAAGCTCTAGCTTCGAATATGGGTCCACCACCTCATCAACCAAGACACGAGCATAGCCCGGTGGAATCGGGTTGCAATGGAAGGTTGCCTCGGGGGGATTTGTAAAAGCAACGACGTCCGCCACCTTCATGGATATGTTCTTCATTTTGACGTGTAGCTCGTAGCTAGTGTTCTCCGTGATGTCATCCACGGGGTATCTACCCAGCATTGCGTCGTCCGGGGCGGAACCCACGCTGCTTCTCGGCATGGATGGGGCGGTGCTATCCAATGCTGGATCATTCGCTAGTTGCTGCAGCTGTTGAGACCCCCTTTGCTGGGTAAGTGAGTCGATCTGCTCCTGCTGCCGCTGGAATTTGACTACCAATTCCGCTTGACTTGCTTCTAGGCCTTGAAGGCGTTCATAGTCCCGCTTCCTCTGCTCCTCCTCCATCTTCCTCTTCTTCTCCTCCGCAATCTTCTTTCTCGCACGGGTTCTGTAGTCGGTGTTCCAGTCTGAAAACCCCTCATACCACGGAATAGCGCCCTTGCCTCGTGTTCTTCCCGGGTGTTCAGGATTTCCCAGGGCACGCGTAAGCTCGTCGTTCTCTCTGTTGGGCTGGAACACCCCCGATCGTGCCTCTTCTATTGCAACAAGTATCGCATCGTTGGCTCCCTTCAGACTTTCCCTCGTCGAAACATTGCCTGTCTTCGGGTCCAACTCCCCCCCCATGCGCATAGAACCAAGTCCTGACCCTGGGGGGCCAGCTCTTAGTACCCGGAGTGGCACCTGCATCCTCCATCTCTTTCTCAGACTTATCCCACTTAGGCATTGCCACCGCATAGCCACCTGGCCCCGGCTTATGGAACTTATCCTTTTTTCCGGCATTCTTCATGTTTATTCTCGACCGTTCCTTAGCTAATTCTGAATCCTTGAATTTCACGAAATCGTCCCAATGAGCACGTTGGTTCTCTAGTGTTCCCTCGAATACTGGAGTCTTCCTTCCTCCCTTTACGTACTTGTCCCATTCACGATTCTTGTGGTTCTTGAATGCAACCGCCATCTTCCTAAGAGTAGCGTCCTTGACTTTCTGCACATATGCTTCTGTGAAATGATCTGGTAGGGTGAAATGTTCCATGAGAGTATCCCAAAGCAGATCTTTTTGATTCTTGTCGACAAAAGTAACATCTGGACGTGGAGCAGCGTCCTCTTTGCCTTTTTGTCTTTTGTCTTTTGCTGGCTCTCTCCATTCTTGAAGGGAGATCGGGAGTTGGTCCTTCACAAGAACTCCGCACTGACGAATGAACTTGTCTGCAATCTTCTTAGGCGCTAATGGTTCGCCATTAGGTCTGACTGCCTCGATATTGTACTTTACGCCCTCCTTCAACTTTTTGTTCGGGCCTCGTTTCGTCCTTTTGTCTGAAGATTTGCTCGATCCGAATGGCTGAAAGAACAAAGATCGATTCGTTAATATATCTTCAAGTCATTTAAAACATGTGATGATCACCAGATACCTGCTTATATAAATATATATACCTCACCGGTCTTTGTTGTTTCAAGATCAACATGTTCTTCGTCATCGTCATAATCGTAGTTCATGACTTCATCAATTCGGTCGTCGTGATCGAATATCATATCACCCTCTTCGGTGTTGTTTAGAAATTCGGAGCCGTCATAATCTTCTTCATTCTGATCATCATCTGGCCCGCGTATCATATCGAACATGGTCTGTTCTCCCTCTCTGTCGGTATTGTCTGCCATAGCTTTTATTTAACTAATTCAAAAGAAATATAAAACAATTTAGTATTCAAATTACATCGTCTCGAATAATAGATATAATCTCGAATACTTCGTCTAGAATAATAGATATAATCTCGAATACATCGTCTCGAATAATATATAATATTGAATAGTACATCACTGGCTAGCTAATTAAAGATCGAATACTACAGAAGAATCTAGGACACTCGCGGTTCCTGCGGCGCGGGCGGTGGACACCCAAAGAGAAGGAACCCTCACAGGATCATAGCTGAAGTGAGATCCCCGAAGATACTGCCAGGTATTGGAGAACCTGCGCGCCCTCTAACGCAACCATGTAGCGATGGACGTGCTCGTCCTCCTCCCTGACACGGCGACGTACCACCTCCGGCGGGGCCGGGTCCCTCCGCACCGAAACTGGCCCACGCGAACGCCACCAAACAAGATTAGGGTCGACGACGGGACCCGGGGCCGGGTTCTTCGTCAAGCGGCGCGCCCCTCCAGGCAGCACCTCCCAGTGCCAGCCCGGCGGAGCCCAGTCCCGGACATGGGTCGGCTGGACGTCGTCGCGGACGGGTCGACGGCGAGGATGCGGGCCGGGCATCGTCGAGAACAAATACTAGCTATATGCCCGCAAAAAGTAACATTTTTTAATGATTGGATTTTGATAACTAAAATTTCTAATATTTCTATATAACACTAATTATGCTAATCTAAATAATCTAAATAACACTAAAATTTCTAACATTTCTAACATTTCTATATAACACTAATTTCTAACATTTCTATATAACACTAATTTCTAACTGATTAAACACTAATTATATCCATCTAACATGCATTCATACATATATAATAGTGAAAAAATAATAATCTAAATAATCTAAACTAATTAAACATACAAAATACGTGTGTGTGTACTAATTAAACTAATTATCTAAATTAATTAAACATACAAAATAATAATCTAAATAATCCAAACTAATTAAAGACTAATTATCTAAACTAATTAAACATGCTTGTGTGTGTGTGTACGGGCTCGGGGAGGGCTCACAGCGGGCGAGGCGACGGCGAGGCGACGGCCGGGGCGGCGACGGTGGGGACGGCGCGACGGGGACGGGGACGGCGCGACGGGGACGGGGACGGCGCTACGGGGACGGGCCCGGGGCGGCGACGAAGATGAGGGCGGCGATGGGGACGGGGGCGGCGACGGGGACGGGGGCGGCGACGGAGACGATCGAGGGCGGCGGCGACGGCGACGGAGACGGAAACAAAGGAACGAACAGAGAGGGAAACTGAAATTTTCGTAGCCGTTGTATATATAGAAGGCACCTTTAGTACCGGTTGGAGCCACCAACCGGTACTAAAGGCCTGCTTTGGCCAGGCCAAGCGGCGGGAAGCGACCCCCTTTAGTACCGGGTGGTGGCACAAACCGGTACTAAAGGCCCCCCCTTTAGTACAGGTTTGTGCCACGACCCGATACTAAAGGGGGTGCGCTGGCGCAGGTGCGGTGCGGTAAGTTTAGTCCCACCTCGCTAGCCGAGGGGCGACCGCACTGGTTTATAAACCCCCGTGCGGTCGCTCTCTCGAGCTCCTCTACAAAGCAGGCTTACTGGGCCTACGTGTTCTTTGCAGCCCTGTGGGCCCACTTGGCCTTTGCGGGCCAGCATCCTGGCCCAACGACAGATTGGGTTTCTAGTCGTATGCAGGCCGCTCTGGCCTATTAGGCGGGCTTTTTTTATTTTATTTTTTGCTTTATTTATTTTTGTGTTGTTTTTTTGTGTATTTAGAGTTTCTTTGTGAACATTTTGGTTTTAGGTACAAAAAATTACAAACTTTCTGTTAGGGCTTTTTATTTTTATTTTTTTTGCTTTATTTATTTTTTTGTTGTTTTTTTGTGTATTTAGAGTTTCTTTGTGAACATTTTTGTTTTAGGTACAAAAAATTACAAACTTTCTGTTAGTGCCCATAGTTTTCAAATTTGAATAGTTTAAATTTTGAATTATTTGAAATTAGTGTGAATCACTAGTTTGTGAATAACTTAACTTTAAAAATCAGTAAAGGCATGAAAGAATTTGTTTGCACATAAAATTTCTTCGCGTTTCAAATGCCAAAACACATAACTACCCTAACTATTACAGAGATTCCCCTCTCGGTGCGAAACACAGAAGAAAGTGATGATAGCTAGTGAAGCCGATCACATCCCAGATCTTTGGGTGTGAAACTTTTTCTTCGCGTGTGTCCCTTTGCGCCGTAACCATGGAAAATCTTCATCATTTAACGGGATGCTCGGGTCAATATTCACTGTGAATGGAGCAATTTCATCAAACTTTTCATAATCTTCTGACTTGTCTGTCTTGTCATCCACTCCCACGATGTTTCTCTTCCCAGAAAGAACTATGTGCCGCTTTGGTTCATCGTACGATGCATTCGCTTCCTTATCTTTTCTTTTTCTTGGCTTGGTAGACATGTCCTTCACATGGAAAACCTGTGCCACATCATTGGCTAGGACGAATGGTTCGTCTGCATAGCAAGATTGTTGAGATCCACTGTTGTCATTCCGTACTGCGGGTCTTCCGTTACCCCGCCTCGTGTCATATTGACCCATTTGCACCGAAACAAAGGGACCTTTAAACCACGTCGATAGTCAAGTTCCCATATGTCTTGTATATAACTATAATATGTTTCCTTTCCCGTCTTGGTTTCTGCATCAAAGCAGACACCACTGTTTTGGTTGGTGCTCTTCTTATCTTGGGCGATCGTGTAAAATGTATTACCATTTATCTCGTACCCTTTGAAAGTCATTATATTCGAAGATTGTAACTGGGACAGCAAGTACATGTCATCTTCAATAGAGGTGTCATGCATGGTACGTGTCTGCAACCAGCTAGCGAAACTCCTGGTTTGTTCACGTGTAATCCAGTCATCAGACCGCTCCGGGTGTTTGGAGCGTAGCAAATTCTTGTGTTCATCCATATACGGAGCCACCAAGGCGGAATTCTGTAGAACTGTGTAGTGTGCTTCAGTGAGAGAATGTCCGTCCATACATATTATTTGTTCCCCTCCTAGCGTGCCTTTTCCATCCAGTCTGCCCTTATGCCGCGATTCAGGAACACCAATCGGCTTAAGGTCAGGAATAAAGTCAATACAAAACTCAATGACCTCCTCATTTTGATGGCCCTTGGAGATGCTTCCTTCTGGCCTAGCACGGTTATGAACATATTTCTTTAAGACTCCCATGAACCTCTCAAAGGGGAACATATTGTGTAGAAATACAGGACCCAAAACGTTAATCTCTTGGCACAGGTGAACTAGGACGTGTGTCATGATGTTGAAGAAGGATGGTGGGAACACCAACTCGAAACTGACAAGACATTGCATCAAATCATTCTGTAACCTTGGTATGATTTCTGGATCGATTACCTTCTGAGAGATTGCATTGAGAAATGCACATAGCTTCACAATGGCTAATCGAACGTTTTTCGGTAGAAGCCCCCTCAATGCAATCGGAAGCAGTTGCGTCATAATCACGTGGCAGTCATGAGACTTTAGGTTCTGGAACTTTTTCTCTGCCATGTTTATTATTCCCTTTATATTCGACGAGAAGCCAGACGGTACCTTAATACTGAGCAGGCATTCAAAGAAGATTTCCTTCTCTTCTTTGGTAAGAGCGTAGCTTGCATGACCCTGATGTATGTCGTCTTCTCCGTGCATACGTTGCTGGTCCTCCCGTGCCTCAGGTGTATCTTTTGTCTTCCCATACATGCCCAAGAAGCCAAGCAGGGTCACGCAAAGATTCTTCGTCACGTGCATCACGTCGATTGCGGAGCGGACCTCTAGGTCTTTCCAATATGGCAGGTCCCAAAATATAGATTTCTTCTTCCACATGGGTGCGCGTCCGTCAGCGTCCTTTAGAACAGATTGTCCGCCAGGACCCTTTCCAAATATCACTTTCAAATCCTTGACCATATCATGTACATCAGCACCAGTACGGTGACGAGGCTTCGTCCGGTGATCCGCCTCACCTTTGAAATGCTTGCCTTTCTTTCTTATGGGATGCCTGCTCGGAAGAAATCGACGATGTCCCAGGTACACATTCTTCTTACAACTATTCAAATATATACTGTCGGTATCATCCAAACAGTGCGTGCATCCGTGGTATCCCTTGTTTGTCTATCCTGAAAGGTTACTGAGAGCAGGCCAATCATTGATGGTCACGAACAACAATGCCTTTAGGTCAAATTCTTCCTGTTTGTGCTCATCCCATGCACGTACACCTGTTCCATTCCACAGTTGTAAGAGTTCTTTCTAATCTTTCTAATCTTCAAGCGCATTTTTTCCTTCTTGATCTTGTGATCATCGACGACATCGGTAACATGCAACTCCAATTCCATCTTCTCCCCCTCAATTCTTTTCAATTTTTCTTTCAAGTACTCGTTTTCTCTTTCAACTAAATTTAACCTCTCGACAATAGGGTCGGTTGGAATTTCCGGTTCACATACCTCCTAGATAAAAATATCTATGTCAACTTGATGGGCATAATTTATCATAAACACGAAATGCAACAAATAGTTTTAAAAGAGAATATACCACATCCGAATCATAACAAGGACGAGGGCCGACGGGGACGGATATCAAAACCATGGCACTATGTATAACAAACAACGTACGGGTAAGATAATTATTATACGAGTAACTATATATCCAAATCACACAAGCATCAATTTTTTTTATATAAAAATTCATGAACAAGAGGCTCACCACAAGGTGGTGCCGGCGACGGGACGGTGCGGGCGATCGACGGTGGTTACGACGGAGATTTAGAAGGCACTAAGTAAACCACACCTACATATGCAAACAAAGTGTTATTTTAACCTCAAATTGCATATAAATCAAATACTAGCACATATATATATTTCCTCCCAAATTACTAAACTCACAAATTAATAACTATATAAAGCATTGCAAGAGCTAATCTAGCAATGAGAGATGAAAGGACAAAGTTGCTAACCTTTGTGATCATTTGAATGGATGGGGGCCTTCAAATCTTGACAAATTTTGGGCAAAATGTGTGATGAGCTCGAGAGGAAGAGGGGAAGAACAGAGAGGAGAGGGGAAAGGGGAAGAATAGAGCGAGCTCGGGTGGACGAAGGGTTTATGTAGGACGACCTTTAGTACCGGTTCGTGCCAAGAACCGGTACTAAAGGTGCTGGAGGGGGCCCAGACTGACAACATCCTGCCACCACTCTCATTAGTACCGGTTCGTGGCACGAACCGGTGCTAAAGGTTAGCCACGAACCGGTACTAATGAGAGCGGCCCGGCTAGCCGTTGGAACCGGCACTATGTATACATTTGTGCCGGCTCAAATACAAACCGGCACTAATGTGCTTCACGTTTGACCCTTTTTCTACTAGTGTGGTGCCGTCACTTGGCGCTAAGCTTGGAGAGGTGCTGTTCACGGAGCCACAGTCGCAAGATTTCAAGGGTAACTTTCATCGTGTTTGGGTGAGGGTCAATGTCTCTAAACCTCTCAAGAATGCTGTATCCATGATTCGTGATGGCAAAAGGTAGATTTACAGGGTCAGATATGAAAAGCTTCCGGATTGGTGTGCGGTCTGCGGGATGCTTGGCCACCAATACAAGGAGCATGGCAATAGGATACACCCTCCTTCAGCTTTAGTTTTTAAGGATCTGAGGGCAGGCTGGTTTATGCGTACTGGCCGGGGTCCTGGTGAGGGACGAGGCCGGAGAGGAGGCAAAAGGGGTGGCCGATCTGATGGCCAAGGAAAAAGCGCTCAGTACCAGCCTTACCATGGCAATGATGGTTCGGAGGAGGATCTAGAGGACGATAGTGATGTTGTGATGAAGGAGGCTGAGAATAACAGAAAGAGGGGGTCAGACCTAGCAGTGGGGAAGACTGTGGTGCCTGCAGGAAATCATGCAGCGATAAGCAATGGACAGCAAGCTACGTTGGCACTCCCAGCTCCCGCTGTCCCTCCCAGCCCGAGTAGTAAGCAGGAGACCAAGAGGACAAAGATGTAGAAAGATGATGGCAAGAACAACATGGACAAAACTGGAGTGCAAGGCAAGGGTGACATAATACTGGCGGGCCTCGAGGGGCGCCGCCGAGGCCAATGAGTACCTTATGTTGGAACTGTCGTGGCGCGGGCAACGCTGTGACAGTTCGTGAGCTTCGCGACTTCGCGAGGCAGTTTGCCCCTACCCTACTGTGTATAGTTGAGACACAAATCGAAGGATCTAGGGTAGAAGCTTTAGCTAGTACTCTTGGATATGATAAATCATATGCTGTTGATAGCCGCGGTAGAAGCGGTGGTATTGGACTGTTTTGGAATGATTCAATAGAAGTGGAGATTCTTGGCTATTCTGACTATCATTTAGATGTGTCGGTAGAGGAAGATGAACAAGAAATATGGCGGATGACTTGTGTGTACGGTGAGGCTCAGACACACCTTCGTCACCAAACATGGCAGGTTCTGAAGAACATCAGTACTTTGAGTACACTCCCTTGGCTCTGCATAGGCGATTTCAACGAAGTTTTACGTCTGAATGAACATGAGGGGGTTGGACAGCGTAGTAACGCTCAAATCCAAGCCTTCAGGGACGCTACGGATGTTTGCATGCTGCTGGACTTAGGTTATAAGGGCAATTTTTGGACTTTTGAAAAAAAGGTTGTGGGGGGTACCTACACACGGTGTCGTCTCGACAGAGCAATGGCGAATGCGGAATGGCTAGCGAGGTTCCCTTTGGCATCAGTATCACACATTACGTGTGCCACATCAGACCACTCTCCAATCTTGCTTGATTATGGAAACAGAACAACTGAAAGGGGGAAGAGATCTTTCAAATATGAGCTAATGTGGGAGACACATGAGGGGCTCAAAACGATCTTGTCAGAAGGATGGGCCAGGGAACCACCATGCAGTAGCGTGGAACAGATGCGTGACAAGCTGCGGAACCTTGCAGGCGGGCTGATTAGATGGAGCAAGGACACTTTCAGAAGTGTTAGGAAGGAAATTAAGAAGCTTAAGCAAATGCTAGAGGAGCTCAGGGGCGACCCACTAAGAGCTGGACCTTCTCATGTTGAACTAAAGATCAACGAGCAGCTGATCGAGATGTATCACAGAGAGGAGATCATGTGGAGACAGCGGGCAAGGGTCGAGTGGCTTTCGGCGGGAGACAAGAATACCAAATTCTTTCACCTTCGCGCTAGCCTCTGCAGAAAGAAAAATATGGTGAAAGCCTTACAAAACTCCCTGGGTGCTGTTATCTCGGATCCGGCTGAACTCCGGGACATGGCAAACATGTTCTACAAAAATCTGTACACTACGGAGGGTGTTAGTAATATGGAAGAAGTGCTGGATAAGGTCCCGCAGAAGGTGAAGGAGGCGATGAACGCATCACTTTGTGCTCCATACACAAACGAAGAGGTAAAAAATGCTTTGTTTCAAATGTTTCCTACCAAGGCGCCGGGCCCAGATGGCTTTCCCGCACACTTTTATCAGCGACATTGGGATGTATGTGGTGACGAGGTTACCAAGGTCGTCCTAAGCATAGTCCGTGGGGAAGAAAGTCCTGAATGCATCAATGCCACAGTGTTGGTTCTTATTCCGAAGGTAACAAATCCCACTGCTTTGTCTCAGTTTCGACCTATTAGTCTTTGCAATGTATTGTACAAAATCGCATCCAAGGTGGTCGCCAATAGGTTGAAGGTCATATTACCTGAGATTATTTCAGAGGAGCAGTCTGCATTTGTGCCAGGGAGGCAAATTACGGATAATATCATTTGTGCGTATGAATGTTTGCATTTTATGAAGCGGTCCAGGGCGAAGTCAAACAGTTTTTATGCACTGAAGTTGGATATGATGAAGGCCTATGATAGGCTAGAGTGGACATATTTGAGAGCTATCATGACTAAACTTGGTTTTGCAGAATAGTGGATAAACACAGTCATGGCTATGGTTTCATCGGTCTCTTTTTCAGTTCTTTTCAATGGTGAGAAGCTTGATCCTTTCAAACCAACCAGAGGAATCCGGCAGGGAGACTCAATCTCCCCCTACTTATTCTTGATTGCAGCAGAGGGCCTTTCGTGCCTCCTGAAATCCAGTTCTCAGTCATCACTAGCAGGTATCAAGGTGGCCCCCACGGCTCCAACCATTAACCACCTTCTATTTGCAGATGACAGCCTGTTGCTTTTCAAGGCGAGTGTAGAGGGAGCAGTTGCAGTGTCAAACCTGCTAGAGAAATATTGTGATGCTTCGGGGCAAAGGATAAACCATGATAAATCCTCCATATTTTTCAGCAAGGGGTGTCCGGGTCCCACCAGAACAGAGGTGAAGAATACTTTGCAGGTCCAAAACGAGTCCTTGTCTGAACGGTATCTGGGAATGCCAACTGATGTGGGTTAGTCAAAGAATGGAACGTTTAAATACCTGAGAGATAGAGTATGGGAAAAGATCAAAGGGTGGATGGAGAAGCTGCTGTCCTCGGCGGGCAAAGAAGTTTTGATTAAGTCTGTTGCACAAGCGATACCTGTTTATTCCATGGCATGCTTCCGGTTGCTGCGGGGGCTCTGCGAGAACATCACATCGATCATAAGGCAATTCTGGTGGGAGAGTAAGCAGGGCAGAAGGAAGCCCAGTTGGGTGTCATGGGATGTCATGACGAGACCGAAAAATATGGGGGGCCTCGGATTCAGAGACATGGAGATATTTAACCTAGCACTTCTTGCACGGCAGGCTTGGCGCACAATGGTTTTGGAGTCCTCATTAAGCTCCAGGATCCTAAAATCAGTTTATTTCCCAAACTGTTCATTGCTAGACGCAGAGCTGGGGGCTCACCCATCGCAGATTTGGAGGGCCATTTTGGATGGCCGAGACATTTTGGCACAAGGCTTGATTAGGAGGATTGGAGATGGAGAAACCACAGACATTTGGGAACACAACTGGATACCGAGGGAGAGTTTCAAAAGACCTATAACTTCTCTGGTGCAGCATCCTCCTACTAGAGTGGCGCAACTCATCAGTGCATCTTCTGCGTCTTGGGATGAAGGACTAGTCCGGTCCATTTTCACTCCCTTTGATTCTGAGGAAATCCTAAAGATACCACTGTGTACGCGTACAGTTTCAGACTTCTGGGCATGGCACGAGGAACGACGTGGTATTTTCAGTGTTGGCTCGGCACACCGTATGATTTTGAGAACAAAAATCAATCAAGAGGCATGGCTGCATGAAACGGAAGGATCATCATTTGTTCAGCATGAAAGCAAGGATTGGAGCAGCATCTGGCACATCCAAGTACCTTCAAAGCTTAGGATGTTCGTTTGGAGGTTAGCTAGACAGTCTATGCCCTGCGGTGAGTTGCTTATGCGTCGCCATATGTCGACAGAAGATACATGCAATCTCTGCGGGGCAAGAGACACATGGAAGCATGCGTTACTGACATGTCCGATGTCCAGCAGTGTATGGGCGCTGGCCCCTGAACATCTGGTGCAACACCTTGTTGATCGCCAAGAGGAGAGCCCAAAGGACTGGCTTTTTGTGCTACATGATATACTGAGTAAGGGAGATTTTGTTCGGCTTGTTGTCACGTTGTGGGCAATTTGGGGAGCGAGAAGGAAAGCAATCCACGAGGCCATATTCCAGTCACCATTATCTATACATGGTTTCATCACGCGATACCTGGCTGAGCTTCAAGTGTTGAATACTGTATCGTCAAAGCCGGCGGTAGCAAAGCCCGTTAGATCGACTATCTGGCAACCGCCGGTAGCGGATAGTGCAAAAGTAAATGTGGATGCTGCAGTATCTCAAAACAGAAGATATGGAGCCGTGGGTGCGATAAGCAGGAGCGCGGATGGATCGTTCCTGGGAGCCTCAACCCTAGTGTTCAGACATGTTTCAGAACCGGAGACGTTGGAAGCATTGGCCATTCGAGAAGCCCTTGCACTATCAGATGATCTATACTTGCGGAGGATCCATGTGGCGTCTGACTGCAAAGTGGTGGTTGAGGACATTACGAAGGAGAATGCATCTCGGTATGGAGCAACCATACATGAAATAATAGATCACTCGTCGTTTTTTGATTTTTGTAAGTTTAGCCATGAATTTAGGAGCTCAAATTATGAGGCTCACAATTTAGCGAAGCATGCACTTTCTCTAGGGGTTGGCCGCCATGTTTGGTTAGGCTTAATAAAAGCTTCGCGAGATTGTCTCAAAAAAAACCCTATGAATCCTCAAAATCATCTCAAGAAAAAAAAACCATATGAATCCACAAAAAAGAAAAAAAAAACCCTATGTGACCGGAGCCGTGGGGTCCACCCGTCAGCGACTTGCTGGCTATTCGTAGGCTTTGCGGTTTTGTTGACCTTTCCACCGGTGACCTCCTTACCCTGCCGGCTCGCCAGCGTCGCCGATCCCGCCGGCTTCCGGCCGCCGGCTCTCTCCGTCCCACTCCATGGCGTTGGTGACCGTTACGCCTCTTTCCGCGCCCGAACCCGAGCCCTCAGCTCGCCCCGACAACCTTCCCCGGTCAGCTTCGCTCCCCTCTTCCTCCCCTTGCTTAGAGCTGTTTTATTGCCGTTCATATTCTAGATTGAATTCTGATGAGGTTTCCGTTTGTTAGATTGAATTATAGCCGAGACCAAACTGTAGCCACAGGAAGGCAGGATTTTATTTGGTTGGTCGAAAAGATGTTTTTTTACTTGTTCGATTAAATTCGAAGTCAGATTTTGGGTGGACTTTAGATACAGTCTGTTATTAGTTGAAAAAAAGATGTGTGCTTGCGCTTGAGAAATTGCTGCCACGTGTTACTGTTCATATATGAATATGTACTAGGCTGGTGATGAAGAAATTTTCTGTTCTGTGATGTGTAACGCGAACTTCCTTTTCTCTGGAATCCTGCAGGCCCAGCGTGGCAATTTCATGGGATACCCAAGGTACCGTCTCTCTTTCTGGTGGCTCTCTGAAGCTTAGCAAACGGAAGATTCTATTCAGTGTTCATCCTTTATTCTCTATTTATGGAGTAGACCGCGGTGGAGAGCAATGTGGGCATGTAATCCATCGTGTAGAATTATTACATGGAGCTGTACCAACTGTGATGCAGTTTGGAAGGACCTTCCTTCTGCTACTGTAGAAAGTTCTGGTAGTCGGTTGGTCGGTCATGAACCCCAATTCTATTGGATGGTAAAGTGCGGGTTGACGTATGCTATATCCTTTGAATTGTGTGTTGGATCCAATAGTGTATACTAAAGTAGCTCATTAAATCTTGTGGGATCTAACGAGCCATAGTAGGTTCGTTGTGCACTTATTTTAATTCTCTATTTTCCTTTGGCGAAGTTATTTTCCTTGTCGCTTCTGTAGACTTTCCAAAGGTGTACAAATGTAACGTCTTTCCGTTTAAAGCACAAATATAACCTCGCTGAGCTTTGAAATTCCCAAACAGTTGGGGTGGTGTCTTTTAGCATACTTGTGACCTGCAATTGGGCTTCAGCTGCATGATTTGCTGTTGCCATTTACATTAGGTGTGGTACTGTCTGATTTCAATTTTGGATTACGTGCAGCTCTATGCAAGCATGCGGAAACCTGCGAGTTGGGATCAGAGGCATTCCTGATTGATCCTGCTCTGCTTCCAACTCTAGAAGGTCTACTTCTAGAAACATATGCGATGTTGCGCCCAAAGCCAGTTGAGTATGAGCAACGACGTACTATGATAGACGTCTTCAACAAAATTGCCAAAGATATTTTTGGTAAGAGATGTTCCTGTCTGTTACCATTTGGGTCAAGAAATTATACTATCGAACTTTCTGTATTTTCAATTATTATGCCTAATTGTTGTTAACATGTACAGTAAAATTTTATAGATATGTATACGGATTGAAATCATCACATTCATGCCTGGTTTTAGAACACCTGTGATCTTATAGATTACATGCAGATGTTCAAGTATGTGAGTTCACTGGCAGTCAAGCAAAGATGCAAATACTTAAGTAACAGTGTCTCACTATTTCAGATACCTGCCAGCTAAGATGAATATGTGACAACTGCAGATTTCACCATGCACTTCATTTATGGAAGCTTATGCCTTGATAAGTTGATGTACTAGGAATATATTGGTAGGACATAAAGAGTCCTTTTGTTGTATTCTGTAAAGAAATATAAGAGCATTTAGGGAGTACATTATAGAGCATGAGGGAAAAAGTACATTCTGAAATCTGAGCATACATCTTTTGTGCCTGTTGGGTTAGTGGTATTTGGTTTTGATTTTTTAAGTGTATTAAATTCCAACGGAGTCAACCTCTTCTTTGAGGTAGTTGATTAGTTAATGCCAGTACATGTTCTCCAAATTTTTATATGTAACAGGCTATCACTATCCTGATATTATTTTTACTAGGAAGGTTTTGTCTCCCATATGAATATATGAAATTTGCGTGATGGTGTGACCTATTTCTTGTGATGTTTGATTTCAGGTAAAAAAGATGATTTTCCAGTTGTGGAACCGTTTGGGTCATTCACAATGGATCTATTTACTACTAAAAGTGATCTTGATCTCTCTGTCAACTTTAGCAATGATATGGATGGTCAATTTGCTCGCAAGGACAAGATTTCTGTTATTAGAAAGTTCGCAAAAGTCCTACATAAGCATCAGAGTAATTACTACTGTCTTATCTTCATATCTCTCCTAGCATTTGTATGTCCACTCATCTTTCATTGGAGATTCAAGTTCATTAAACACACATTCATAAATTGTCATTCCATCTTATTTACAAAATTATATATTGGACCTGATAGATTTAAAGAAGGGACGTAGACTGGCATAGCGATTGCATACATCATGTGTGAAGATCTTGAGGTTACCATAATTTTTTCTAAAAGTACATAGCTACAGAAGTAACCGTAAGAGAAACTGCTCATGCAATAAAATGATGCTCATCTTCTACTTAGCTTGCACCGCATGTGTAGGCAACAGTTTTATGATGCGTTATGGCACTGCAATATAACATTTGCTGAAAACACCGACACATAAACACTATTAGGTGCATGCCAAAATCGTTTTGAAAGAAAAGTTCAGAACTGTTATGGCGCTGCTAGAAGGAGGGCGCGAGAGGGCTGGCCGGGGGCCTTTTTGCCCACGGCCGGGCAAGAGGGAAGGGATTTCCTTCTTAATTCTTGCTTGATTAGATTGATACATCTCCTCTCTTTATATAGAGAGGTTTACTTGACTCCCAAGCAAGGGATACATCTCCTCTCTTTATATAGAGAGGTTTACTTGACTCCCAAGCAAGGCTTACTTGACCCCTAAGCAAGCGATCCTTATCTCTAATAAACCCTAAGACTAACGGGCTATACCGCCAGCCCAGACCCATTACGCCCATTACGTACTCTAACACTACACCCCACCTGGACATGCAGCTTGTCCTCGAGCTGCAGCCTAACCAACTTATAACCATGACTCGACGCAACACAAACCTAACACCTAAAAACAAGCCTTTTACATCTCGGCTTGTTTTATTACTCTCAACCTGAAATGGACAGGGATGCTTTATTTTGGAGCCCTTAACAAAAAGTGGACACCATCCGCACGTCGGACGTGCACGCGTACAGCCACCTGGATCCCATGGACACCATCTGGACAAAAGGAGTGCATGTGTATGGCCACCTGGAAGTGGTCGCAAGAGCGACCAGCAGAGGCGCCCTCGCGGCGGCCGGCGGAATGCAGTGGTGCTACGTGGTGCGCTCCTGTCGGTGATACCCTGGCTTCTCCCCGCCGGAAAAACAGCATGCCCACCGCCCATGGGGGAAACCGCATGCCCAAGATCCCCGACGCAGTGGACGAGATCGAGGTCCTTTGCGCAGCGAAGGGCAACTTGGAGGAGCGGCAGCTGCAGACCACGCATCTCCCGCACACGCCGACGCGCTAGGAGGCCACGCGCAGCAGCCTGCAGCCTCATCGCCGCCGACACGTGGTGGGTAGCGATCCAAGACGGAAGCGGTGACAGCGATGGTGGGAACTTGATCTGTTGGATGGGGACGCCCTGGGACGGCGGCGGCGCTGATGGGAACGAGGTTGTCGCAGTCCCGTCGTAGGGCATCCCATACTGGTACGAGATGACCGGCGCCGTGGTCGCGGTCGATGCGGGGACGGAGCTGACCGGCGGTGGCTGCTGCAACTGCAGCGGCAGAGCGCCGGGCGCGACGGAGGCCGCTAGGAGCGGCGGCTGCCACTGCAGCCAGGGCGGGGCGGTGGTGGCGGTGGATGGCAGCTGCAGCGGCCTGGCGAGCGCGGCGGATGCCGCTGGGTGTGGCGGCTGCCACGGCAGCCACGGCGGTGCAGCCGGGTGCGGCCCGTAGGACCCGGCCAAGAACATGCGGATCTCCTGGACCGCCAGGGTTAGGTCCTGCAGCGCCCCGGACACCTCCTCCGGGGTGAGGACGGCGGGAGCGGGCGCGAGGTGACCGGCAGCGGAAGAGACGGGTTTGGGCGGCGGTGAAGACATGATCGAACCGAAGCTAGCTGATACCAAACTGTTATGGCGCTGCTAGAAGGAGGGCGCGAGAGGGCCGGCCGGGGGCCTTTTTGCCCACGGCCGGGCAAGAGGGAAGGGATTTCCTTCTTAATTCTTGCTTGATTAGATTGATACATCTCCTCTCTTTATATAGAGAGGTTTACTTGACTCCCAAGCAAGGCTTACTTGACCCCTAAGCAAGCGATACTTATCTCTAATAAACCCTAAGACTAACGGGCTATACTGCCAGCCCAGGCCCATTAGGCCCATTACGTACTCTTAACAAGAACTGTATCATGTAATGCATATTATTGACAACCTTAGTTTGGTGTCTACGCGAGTTTCATATTTAGCCCTGCAGAATGTTAATCTGGATTCATCCCGTTGAAAGCCAAAATGTTCTAAATGCGAAATCGTTATATGCAGTAAGCCTACAGTTTTGCTAATTCGAGGGGCATTTTTTTCATAGAATCCTATATACCTGAGAGAGTGATCCCCATTTCTTCTATTTATCTCAAGATGCAACTATGCCACCTCAACATCCAACCGTGCATGCAAAAAAGGCCACCTCAACATGCTAACATCCATGAGGAATGATCCACCACAACATGCACCCATGCATGTGAATATTATTACACTAATTATATTCCATAACTATCTTAAATGTATACAATAATCAAATATTGTTCCAACTTGATCAAATATATAGCAAATAATTCCCCCAACAATGTGGCGGGTATCATCTAGTTCCACCAATACCTGGGGTCATAATTTATCTATCTATATCTATATCTATACCTCTATATCTTCTCTACTAATAAAGCAAGGTGCGTTTCTCCGAATTTTTGATCCGTTCACCCATATTATTATTTTTGATTTATAAATTGATCAGTGCCGTTATTGGGCCACGTTCATTGTAAGTGAAAAAACGTTTCGTGGGTTGTTCTCCCGATCCTCTCACATGAGGTGCCCTGTTTTCTTGCTTGAGGTGGCGGCCGGCCCAGTCAAAAAAAATTGGCGTGGGTGTGGAGCCCAAAGGGTACATCCAACTGAGCTACCCCATACTATGTGTACAAGTAATGGTTCTTTTGCTTATTAAAAATACCACCTCGCTTCCTTGCATCCTTTCCTACCAATTTATATACGTCTTAATTCGTAATCATCAACAAGCAGTCGCTGCAATACAAGGATAATGGGCTTTGCATGGGCCAATGGGAGAGAGATAAAGATAATGAGGCGTTACAACCAGCAGCGCCAATCATAGCGGCCACCGTGAATGAGCAAAAGAAAAAGAGTCACAACCTTGTGACGATGGATAGGATGTGGCTTGCCGTGTGCATGCTAGGCGACGAGTCGTGCTGAGAACCTATAAATCGGTCATGCATCGGCGCTCGTGGGCTAATTAAACGGAATTCTATGAGACATGCAATTAATTGAGCACAATGCACGTGCATGATGTGTGCTGGTTGTGTGCTAAATAAACAGGAGACATGCATAATTAAAGGATCACATTGGTTCGTATGAGTGACTAGGCTGATATGGCTAACTAATTAACGACATAATTAAAGGAGATCGATGCACATGCATGATGATGTTGGCGAATTAAACAGCTTGAGGGTTGTATTGAGGGTCCCTTTGGCGTTGCGCTTTCACATACAATTATCACTAAATTTGAGTAGACCTAAGAGTGCTCCCCAGTGCATTACATCTTAGGTTATATCATACTCCCTCTGTCTGGAAACACTTGTCGCTCAAACGGATGTATCTAGCACGTCTAGATACATCCGTTGAGCGACAAGTATTTCCGGACGGAGGTAGTATGTGTTAAATATTTATATAGATATAGCCTCTATAATGGATTGCATCTTATTTTTGCTGTCGGCGCTATTTCACGAATGATGAGTGGTTGATAAACCTCGGTAGGTGAACCTCCTTGCCACCGAGTGGCACCATCTGGTTGTTGTTCTGTGGCGTTGTTGGCCGTTTTGGTGGACTGCGCAACTACCGTTTTCTTCGTAGTGTGGCATAAGGCGTTGTGTTTGCACATACGTGTCTCACTAAATATAAGTATATACAAGTATACATCATTTTTTTCTCCCGTTGCAACTACCGTTATACATCAATTTTTTTCTCCCGTTGCAACTACCGTTTTCTTTGTAGTGTGGCATAAGGCGTTGTGTTTACACATACATGTCTCACTAAATATAAGTATATATCATTTTTTTCTACCGTTGCAATGCACGGACATGTGTGCTAGTTATTTTATAATGTCCAGTTTATGTAAAAAAACAAAGATTTAAAATTTTATCCATTTCTTGTGTTGTCTCTTTGTATAAACTGCAAGATATGACATGTACCAAACATGTAAAATCGGAAGAATTATAATTGGCTATATTGAACAAGTTTCATTCGAGGCAAGGCTGCCTGTCATTTACAATTCAATAGCATCAGCATTGCTTGGATAGATGTCCGCAAACTGTGTAGTCCATTTCGTGTTGGGCATATAACCAACTGCTTAGTAGAAGCCTTTTGTTGCTACTGTCGATGTCTTCCTTACTTCTTATCTTTCTTGTATTGTCAATTTCAGGCCGTGGTCGTTGTTATGGGGTTTTACCTGTTTTAAGTGCTATAGTTCCTGTACTGAAGGTTACTGATAAGGGAACTGGGGTTGAATGTGATATTTCAGTCGAAAACAAAGATGGCATGTCAAGATCGATGATATTTAAACTTGTTTCTTCAATTGATGAAAGATTTCAGATACTTTGTTATCTGGTATTTCAATCCTGTCTTGTTGTTTATTTTTGGAAAGTATAACTAGCATTATACTCCCCTTGAAGTTATCTACCTAAAAGATATGACAATTATTTTCTGTTTATTCTGCAGATGAAGTTCTGGGCTAAGACACATGATGTTAATTGTCCCAAAGATCGAACGATGAGCTCGATGGCAATTATCTCCTTAGTTGCTTTCCATTTACAGGTAAATTGAGATTGTTACCTTTATTTGATTTTCTGTTCAAACTTCACGATCGGAGTACATTGGATATAGCTTAGCTGTTGTATAGAATTTTCCATTAGAGGGGCCCAGGCTGAGACTTGAGGCTTAATTATTTTTCTTTTTGAACAAAAATAAATGAGTGCACTTATGAATTGTAAATGTGGAGGGCAGACCCGGCATCCTCCAATATTACCTGCATTTTCCGGCTTACTGAAAGGTACCTCCTCTATTGATGTACATGTCATTCTTTTTGGCTCTTTGCAACTACATTTGCTGTTGTCATATTTTTATCATCTGATTACTGATTAAAAACTAACAGTAAGATATTTTATACCCATTTATAGATGGTGCAGACTTTGCAAGTGTCCAGAGAAACGTTGTGCTATTCAAGGGGTTTGGGAGCACTAATAAAGAATCCGTTGCTGAACTTTTTGTATCACTAATGAGTAAAGTGAGTTCTTTATAGTTTGCTTCAATTTTTGATAGGAAGATATCAGGTGCAAAAGCACAATTTGGTGCACCCTTGTTTTTTTGTCGATGAATGTACTTTTGACAATGTTCCTATTACACTTCCAGTTAATGTAGCCTTAGCCTCCTGCTGCAAACATCTCCACTTGATCTTAACTTCAGCACATGTTCAGCCTACCTGACCCTGCTGGAATGGGATGACATTTTTTTTTTGGGCGGGAATGGGATGACATTGTTCAGTTGAGCTATGACATTGTTGTCATTTGCCCTTCAGAACATTTTCCTGTGAAATATGGTGATCAAGTAACCTGATTATTCAATATAGTGACCCTGTTTCCTCAGAGAACATGATTAAACCACCTGATTCCATTGTGCAGTGTATAGCTTGTCCTCGTTTAACGCACAGCTGTTTTTAGCTCCTTTTTTCTGGCTATGTGCATGTGGCTACGTATGGGCACCTTGCAAAAATAAATAAAATAAATGCAATTGTTCATTCATGCCACATAGCTCGCATCCTAGTTTCATCGTGGCCTCATCTTGACTTTTCAATGGTCAACATGCTCAAATATACTCTTGTCTTCTCTTGTGCAGCTACTAGCAGTAAAGGATTTATGGGAGCAAGGGCTTTGTGCCAGCAATTTTGATGGATTCTGGATCTCAAAGACCTGGAACAGAGGAATTGGTAACTTGAGTGTAAGTTTTGTGTGAATTCGGATTGTGACTTCTCAATAAATCCTGCAGAGCATTGTTTATTTGATTTGATACGTTCATTTTTGCAGGTGGAAGACTTCTTGGACAGATCTCAGAATTTTGCCAGATCAGTAGGGAAGGTGGAGATGCAGAACATCTGTGAATGCCTAAAGGATACTGTTTCCAAATTGACTGATTTCTTTAGGGGTAAAATTGATGCACCGACACTGAAGATCCTCATTTTTGGGGCGTTAAATCAGGATGTGCCAGTCAGTCACCCCAGTCCAAAACATGTTAAGAGCAAGAGGAAGAGGGAGTTGCGACATGACCCCGGAAACAGTGAGAAGCAGCAAAAGAAAGTGAAGCACGCTGCACAACGTGGCCGCGCTGCTAACAGGACTGATTCTATTTTACCAACTCCCACTGTATTTATGCCTCATGTGCATCAAGTAGGTTCTACCCAACCATTTAATCAGATTGTGCATCCATCTCAGCTTCCGATTCCTCCTCGGCTTTCCTATGGGTTGCCACAAGCACACTTTCATCCAGGTCCTCATATGATAGGACAACCTCATGGTAGTTTCATCTACTCGACGGATCCTGGGATTCAACTGCAGCAGCAAGCCCGGCATATGTTTGTTCCTTTGCCAGTCCACCAGCCAGCGATTAATAGGTCGTTCCACCCCCATGGTTTCAACGGGGCACATGAGGTCCTGTATGATGACAATAGCTGGTTACCTTACGGAATCAATCCGAATTACAGGAGGGTATGACAGGTGCAGCAGCTTGATGGGGCGGTGTAGCCAGCTAATTGGTGGGGAATTGTGATGTTGATGTGTTGTAGAATGAAATGTGAATTAGCATTCATGTAACAAGTTGTTGTTTTGTCCAAAGTGACGGCGAAAGGGAAACCGAAAGCTTTTCTATGTTGGTCTGCGGTGAGCAGATTGTAAGTTTATTCTACACTTGGTAATTGCTCAGCGTTGAAATATTTTTGGTTAGGAGCCTGGGTGAAGATTTGAGATGGCCAGGTAGATAGCGCTGCAGCAAAGAACAAACTAGAGTAGCTGCTGCTAACTGTTTGCCCATGTCTGTTTTGTAATGAATGAGTGAACCTATGAGTTCGTATGAAGCAACTGTTGTAATGCAGTTGTATCAGCTTGATTGGTTCTCTGCTGTCATCATCCTTACTACTAGGTAGGAAGTGCGGCTTCTGCCGGGTACAGTCGTATCCAACCCAGTAATAGTCACTGGACCATCGCAAGTACAAAAAATTACAATGATATTGGTTCAGTACAATGCCATACACAAAATCATTATCCATGAACTGACCAGATAGGAAGTGCGCCCAGCCAGATAAGAAGTGCATCCAGCCGCACCCCATACATCCCCGTTTTAGCTAACCCGGTAGCAAACATTATATAAAGGCGGGTGAAAATGCAAAGCGAAGAGATAGGTATATTTGACTGGTGATAGACAATTTTCACTTGGAAGTGATGATCATCACGATATACAAACATCAATTATATGCACACATAACTATCCAAGCACCGGAGATACACAAAGCAAAAGTTTAATGCAAAGCGTCTTTTTTGTGTATGACCGAAAAAGGCTTTCGCTCCGCTTTATATATAAAGCCACGACCAGAGATACAAATCCGGATACAACACGCTACCACCCCACACAACACACACATCCAAGACAATATACAAGGGTGCGGATGCACCGCAACACTATCCAATCGACCACCAAGCATACTACAGATGGGCCAAAAGGAACTACTTGGGGCTGACGAGGACCTCCCGAGACCTAGCCACCGAGAAGTGAAGCGGGACAGTGACGAAGCATGGAGTCCAAGGCGGTGCCTTCAAGAAGGGCACGACACCGGTAGCCGCCACCGCCCGACCCTGAGGATCAAGTTTTCACCCGGAGCAACGTGGAGAGAAGAGAACACCACGACGGAGCTTTCATGAAAGAAACGACGCCCGTGGCCGCCGCCACCGTCGGCCGGAGAAGACCGGGCAAGTTATGCACTGTGGTGTTAACCCTCCGCCAAACCACCATGCTACGTCAAACATCACCAACCATGCCACCCGCATGACCATGGCTGCCCGACCGCACCCAAGACACGCGCTCCGCCCATGAACACCGCGTCTCCCGCCGCCAGGGCCGCCGCCCTGCATCCAAGCAACTATGAGAACGCCCAAAGGCCTTGGCTTTGGCCTGACTCGCAGCATCCGCCAATGGAGCAGCCAACAACCGCCCTGCCTTGAACATCGCCAGAGGGCACACGACCGAGGAAAGGGGGAGGAGGAGCGGACACGTCCGGACCGGTGCACCCCCGCACCGGCGACGAGTGGCCCGACATCGGGGCCTCCCATCCCTCCTAAAAACTCCCCACCGGACACACCCCGTGTCGCCTCACCGTGGCGGCCGACGTGAGGCCACCAAAGACAGCCTGCCCAGCCATCGACAAGGAGCATGAAGCCACCCCTCACCCTCAGCCAAGAGCACTCACCGGAGAGCCATCTCGCGCCGCTCGCCGTTGTCCAGGGGCCGAAACAGGGGAGGCCCGAATGGAGCTCGGCCAGCACGCACCACCAGCATGCGCTCCCGCCGCGAGCCCAACCACCGCACTGCACGCAGCAGCAGAAGCGCCCGCACCTGCCGGCAAGGCGCCGCGCATCGCCCGCGCCCGCCGGACCGCCAGATCTGGCCGCCACCGCAGCCACGAGCGCGAGCCACCCCGTGCAGCCCACCGCGCCGCCACCAAGCCCTCTCTACCCCGCCGCCAGGGCATGCCGCCGCGCCTCCGCGCCTCGCACCAGCGCGAAGCACCGTCGTCCGCCGCCGCCCTGCGCCAACAGCCTTCGAGCGGGATGAAGAAGAGCCCCGTCGCCACCGGCGCCGGCGGGCTTTGCCCGGCAGCGTGGTCCGGCGGCGGCGAGGGAGGGAAGGGACGAGGGGAGGCCCGAAGCCGGCGGCTAGGGTTCCCCCCGGTCGCCACACGTGAGCGACGCGGGGAGGGGAGGGGGGAAGAGGACCGGATCTTATTTATAAAAACAGCCTCTTTTTGTGTATGAAAACCACCAAAATTTCTGTTTGCTGGTTTGCATTATTTTAGACTCAGCACATTTCTCCATCATTAACACTTTTTTTACCATAGTAAATGACCAAACCAATAAGATATGAAATTTAAGATAGGTTTTAGACGTGGATACCATATTTTGAACGTCCACCATGGCATCAACATCGTCTTTGAACGTCCACTGCCGGGCGACCTCCTCCGTGGCCAGTTCACCAAGCTTCGCAATTTGCTTCCCCACGACGCTAGAATATGCCTTGATGCATATCCTGGTTGGAGATCCTTTTCCTGAGCGATCAAACAATGTCATACGACCTGCTAAAAAACACCATTGCTTGGTTATTGCTGGTCAAATAATATTCCTATCAATCGAAGCAGACTAACATGAGTTAACCTTAGGAAGTGATATTCAAACACACCATTGGAACAGGAGAAAACTTATTCAGTACAACAGAAGGCATAATCGAAGAGGGGCAGGCAACACATAAAGCAGTGCATGTTTTATAGACTAATATATTTATCACAGGAAATGTGGAGCATTTAGATGATTGCTAACAAAGTAACAATAGCATGTCATTGCAGATATATTTTTAAGCCAAATGAAACATGTTCTAAAAAATCCAATTCAAGGCCTGGCATTGATAAAGCTGCAGGACGAATAAAGGGTTAAAAGACATAACTTTCCATCAAGAGTATACTCATTGGGAACACACACATATTAGTGAATCAGGCGTTTTTAAATTTCCTCATGTGATACCAAAGAAACTGCATATGTTCCTGTCTAAAGGTACCCACGCGTATTGCAAGCAAGCCACCAAACAACAATAGCGTAGATTTGTGAATCCAAGTTTCCCAAATCGGAAAAAGTATAGCACGACCGATTCATGGTTCAGGATATACCTTGCGTGTCGGTGACACCGTAGACCGGAAGGCCTGTGCATCTGTCGTCGTGTGGCGGAGAAAAGTGTTGGGGAACGTTGCAGGGAAAACAAAAATTTTCTATGCACAAGCAAGATCTATCCATGGAGATGCATAGCTACGAGAGGGGTGAGTATGTCTACGTACCCTCGTAGACCGTTTAGCGGAAGCATTTATCAACACAATTGATGTAGTCGTACACCTTTAGGATCCAACCAATCAAGTATCGAACGTATGCACCTCCGTGTTCGGCACATGTTCAGCTCGATGACGTCCTCGCCTTCTTGATCTAGCAAGACGGGCGAATTAGTAGATGAGTTCCGGCATCACGACGACGTAGTGATGGTGGTGGTGCAGCTATCTCTGCAGGGCTTCGCCGAGCACTACGAAAATAATGACCCAGGACGAACTAGAGGGAGAGGCGCGCCGCACACGGCTTGGGAATCGTGATGTCTGTTGCCCCTATCCCTCCTCACATATATATAGGTGGAGAGGAGGGGAGGGGGGGGGGAGGT
>NC_041393.1:292567488-292577313 GCF_002162155.2 Triticum dicoccoides
AGGCGCCCCCCCCCTTTTCCTTTCCCTGCATGTGGAAGAGAAGGAAAGAGGGGGCTAGCCCTCTCCCTTTCTTCCCTAGGGCTGCCTGCCATGAGGTGGGGGTGCGCCAACCCTATGTGGGATGGTGTGCTCTCCCTCATTGGCCCGTTTGGCCCAATATGCTCCCGTGGCCTCCCGGAATCCTTTCCGATGATCCGATAATACTCCGGTGCATTCCGAAATCTTTTCGGAGAACAAATAGTATCGTCCTATATATCAATTTTTACCTCGGGACCATTCCGGAGCTCCTCGTCATGTCCATGATCTCATTCGGGACTCCGAACAACATTCAATCACCAACTCACATAACTCATATAGTACTATATCGTCAACAAACGTTAAGCGTGCGGACCCTACGGGTTCGAGAATTATGTAGACATGACATAACCAATAGCGGGACCTAGATGCCCATATTGGTTCCTGCATATTCTATGAAGATCTTTATCGGTCGAGCCTTTATGACAACATATGTAATTCCCTTTGTTTGTCGGTATGTTACTTGCCCGAGATTCGATCGCCGGTATCTTCATACCTAGTTTAATATCGTTACCGGCAAGTCTCTTTACTCCTTCCCTAATACATCATCTCTTAACTAACACCTTAGTAACTTTGCTTTCAAGATTCTTGTGATGTGTATTACCGAGAGGGCCCAGAGATACCTCTCCAATATACGGAGTGACAAATCCCAATCTCGATTCATGCCAACTCGACAGACACCTTCGGAGATACCTGCAGAGCATCTTTATGATCACCCAGTTACATTGTGATGTTTGATAGCACACAAAGTATTCCTTCGATATTCAGGAGTTGCATGATCTCATGGTCGAAGAAATATGTATTTGACATTAAGAAAGCAGTAGCAATAAACTGAACGATCATATGCCAAGCTAACGGATGGGTCTTGTCCATCACATCATTCACCTAATGATGTGATCCCGTTATCAAATGACAACACATGTTTGGTCAACGAGCTAGTCTAGTAGAGGCTCAATAGGGACACGATATTTGTTTATGTATCCGCACATGTATTTAAGTTTCCGGTCAATACAATTCTAGCATGAATAATAAACCTTTATCATGATTAAGGAAATATAATAATAACAACTTTATTATTGCCTCTAGGGAATATTTCCATCGGTCTCCCACTTGCACTAGAGTCAATAATCTAGTTCACATCGCCATGTGATTAACGCCCATAATTCACATCGCCATGTGACTAACACCCAAAGAGTTTACAAGAGTCAATAATCTAGTTCACATCGCCATGTGATTAATACCCAAAGAGTACTATGGTGTGATCATGTTTTGCTTGTGAGAGAGGTTTAGCCAACGGGTCTACCATATTCAGATCCGTATGTATTTTGCAAATTTCTATGTCTACAATGCTCTGCATGGAGCTACTCTAGCTAATTGCTCCCACTTTCAATACATATCTAGATTGAGACTCAGAGTCATCTGAATCGGTATCAAAGCTTGCATCGACGTAACCCTTTTATGACGAACTCTTTATCACCTCCATAACCGAGAAACATTTCCTTAGTCCTCTTAGGTAACTAAGGATAAATTTGACCGCTGTCCAGTGATCCACTCCTAGACCACTATTGTACCCCCTTGCCAAACTCATGGCAAGGCACACAACAGGTCTGATACACAACATGGCATACTTTATAGAACCTATGGCTATGGCATAGGGAATGACTTTCATTCTCTCTCTATCTTTTGCCGTGGTCGGGCTTTGAGTCTTTACTCAACTTCAAACCTTGCAACACAGGCAAGAACCCTTTCTTTGACTGATCCATTTTGAACTTCTTCAAAACTTTGCCAAGGTATGTGCTTTATGGAAGTCCTATTAAGCATGTTGATCTATCCCTATAGATCTTGATGTCCAATATGTAAGCAGCTTCACCGATGTCTTTTATTGAAAAATTCTTCAAGTACCCTTTTATGCTATCCAGAAATTCTATATCGTTTCCAATCAGCAATATGTCATCCACATATAATATCAGAAATGCTACAGAGCTCCCACTCACTTTCTTGTAAATACAGGCTTCACCATAAGTCTGTATAAAACCATATGCTTTGATCACCTCATCAAAGGGTATATTCCAACTCCGAGATGCTTGCACCAGTCCATAGATGGATCGCTGGAGCTTGCACACTTTGTTAGTACTTTTAGAATCGACAAAACCTTCTGGTTGCATCATATACAACTCTTCTTTAAGAAATCTGCTAAGGAATGCAGTTTTGACGTCCATTTGCCAGGTTTCATAATCATAAAATGTGGCAATTGCTAACATGATTCTGACAGATTTAAGCATCGCTATGGGTGAGAAAAGTCTCATCATAGTCAACCCCTTGAACTTGTCGAAAACTTTTCACGACAAGTTGAGCTTTGTAGATAGTGATATTACCATAAGCGTCTATCTTCCTCTTGAAGATCCATTTATTTTCAATGGTTTGCCGATCATCAGGCAAGTCCACTAAAGTCCACACTTTGTTCTCATATATGGATCCTATCTCAGATTTCATGGCCTCAAGCCATTTGTCGGAATCTGGGATAATCGTAGCTTCTTCATAGTTCGTAGGTTCGCCGTTGTCTAACAACATGACTTCCAGGACAGGATTACTGTACCACTATGGTGCGAAACATGTTCTGGTCGACCTACGAAGTTTAGTAGTAACTTTATATGAAGTTTCATGATCATCATCATTAGCTTCCTCTCTAGTTGGTGTAGGCATCACGACAACGGTTTTCTCTAATGTTCTACTTTCCAATTCGAGAGAAGGTACAGTGACCTCATCAAGTTCTACTTTCCCCCCACTCACTTCTTTGGAGAGAAACTCCTCTAGAAAGGACCCATTTTTAGCAACAAAGATTTTGCCTTGGGATCTATGGTAGAAGGTGTACCCAATAGTGTCTTTAAGGTATCCTATGAAGACGCACTTCTTCGATTTGGGTTCAAGCTTATCAGGCTGAAGCCTTCTGACATAAGTGTCGTATCCCAAACTTTAAGAAATGACAACTTAGATTTCTTGCCAAACCAAAGTTCATACGGTGTCGTCTCAACGGATTTAGACGGCGCCCTATTTAGCGTGAATGCGGCTGTCTCTAATGCATAACCCCAAAACGATAAAGGCAAATCGGTAAGAGACATCATAGAATGGACCATATCTAATAAAGTACGGTTACGATGTTCGGACACACCATTACGCTATTGTGTTCGAGGTGGCGTGAGTTGTGAAACAATTCCACATTGTTTTAAATGAAGGCCAAACTCGTAACTCAAATATCTGCCTCCGCGATCAGATTGTAGAAACTTTATTTTCTTGTTATGATGATTCTCCACTGCACTCTAAAATTCTTTGAACTTTTCAAATGTTCCAGACTTGTGTTTCATCAAGTAGACATACCCATACCTACTTAAATCATCTGTGAAGGTTAGAAAATAACGATACCCGCCGCGTGCCTCAACACTAATCGGACCGCATACATTGTTATGTATTATTCCCAATAAGTTATTAGCTCGCTCAATTGTTCCGGAGAACGGAGTTTTAGTCATCTTTCCCATGAGGCATGCTTCGCAAGTATCAAATGATTCAAAATCAAGTGATTCCAAAAGTCCATCCGCATGGAGTTTCTTCATGCGCTTTACATCAATATGACCTAAACGACAGTGCCGCAAGTATGTTGCACTATCATTATCAACTTTGCATCTTTTGGCATCAACATTATAAATATGTGTATCACTGCGATCGAGATTCAACAAGAATAGACCATTCATCAAAGGTGCATGACCATAAAATATATTACTCATATAAATAGAACAACCATTATTCTATGATTTAAATGAATAACCATCTCGCATTAAACAAGATCCAGATATAATGTTCATGCTCAACGCTGGCACCATATAACAATTATTGAGGTCTAAAACTAATCCCGAAGGTAGATGTAGAGGTAGCGTGCCGACGGCGATCGCATCGACCTTGGAACCATTCCCGACGCGCATATTGTCCTTAGCCAATCTTTGGTTATTCTGCAACTCCTGTTTCAAGTTACAAACATGAGCAACCGAACCAGTATCAAATACCCAGGGGCTACTACGAGCATTAGTAAGGTATATATCAATAACATGTATATCAAATATACCTTTGTTCACTTTGCCATCCTTCTTATCCGCCAAGTATTTGGGGCAGTTCCGCTTCTAGTGACCATTCCCTTTGCAGTAGAAGCACTCAATTTCAGGCTTGGGTCCACTTTTGGGTTTCTTCACGGGAGCGGCAACTTTCTTACCATTCTTCTTGAAGTTCCCTTTCTTCCCTCACCCTTTTCTTGAAACTAGTGTTCTTGATAACCATCAACATTTGATGCTCCTTCTTGATTTCTACCTCCGCGGCCTTAAGCATTGTGAAGAGCTCGGGAATTGTTTTCGTCATCTCTTGCATATTATAGTTCATCACGAAGCCTTTGTAGCTCGGTGGCAGTGCTTGAAGAACTCTGCCAATAACACTCTCAACCAGAAGATCAATTCCCAACTGAGTCAAGTAGTTATGATACCCAGACATTTGAGTATGTGTTCACTGATAGAACTATTCTCCTCCATCTTACAACTATAGAACTTGTTTGAGACTTCATATCTCTCAACCCGAGCGTTAGCTTGAAATATCAACTTCAGCTCTTGGAACATCTCATATGCTCTGTGGCATTCAAAACACCTTTGCAGTCCCGGTTCTAAGCTGTAAAGCATGACACACTGAACTATTGTGTAGTCATCAGACCGTGTTTGCCAGGCGTTCACATCGTCTAGATTAGCGGGAGTGGTTCTGTCACCTAGCGGTGCATCAATGCCATAACTTTTCTGTGCAGCAATGAGGATAATCCTCAGGTTATAGATCCAGTCCATGTAGTTGCTATCAACATCTTTCAACTTAGCTTTCTCTAGGAACGCATTAATCAAGGGAACGGTAGCACATGCCATTGATCTGCAACATAGATATGCAAAAACTATTAAGACTAAGTTCATGATAAATTAAGTTCAATTAATCAAATTACTAATGAAATAAAACTTAAATTAACATTCCTCAAGTTATCTAAGTGATACATGATCCAAATCAACTAACCCATGTCCGATCATCACGTGAGATGGGGTAGTCATCAATGGTGAACATCTCTATGTTGATCATATCTACTATATGACTCATGTTCGACCTTTCAGTCTCCAGTGTTCCGAGACCATGTCTGTACATGCTAGGCTCGTCAAGTTTAACCCAAGTATTCTACATGTGCAAAACTGTCTTACACCCGTTGTATGTGAACGTAGAGTCTATCACACCCGATCATCACGAGGTGCTTCGGAACGACGAACTTTAGCAACGGTGCATACTACGGGAGAATACTTTTATCTTGAAATTAAGTGAAGGGATCATCTTATAATGCTACCGTCATTCTAAGCAAAATAAGATGCATAAAGGATAAACATCACATGCAATCAAAATATGTGACATGATATTGCCATCATCATCTTGTGCTTTTGATCTCCATCTCCAAAGCATCGACATGATCTCCATCGTCACCGGCTCGACACTTTGATCTCCATCGTAGTGTCGGGGTCGTCTCGCCAACTATTGCTTCTACAACTATTGCTAACACATAGCGATAAAGTAAAGCAATTACAAAGAGCTTAGGGATTGACACGCATGCCATACAATAATTAAAGACGACCCTAAGGCTCCTGCCGGTTGTCATACTCATCTACATGCAAGTCGTGAACTTATTACAAGATGTGATCATCTCATACATCAACATATATCACATCATATCTTGACCATATCACATCACAACATGCCCTGCAAAAACAAGTTAGACGTCCTCTATTTTGTTATTGCAAGTTTTACGTGGCTGCTACGGGCTTCTAGCAAGAATCGTTCTTACCTATGCAAAAACCACAATGGTGATTATCAAGTTTGCTGTTTTAACCTTCTTCAAGGACCCGCCATAGTCAAATTTGATTCAACCAAAGTAGGAGAAACAGACACCTGCCAGCCACCTTTGTGCAAAACAAGTTGCATGTCAGTCGGTGGAACCGGTCTCAAGTGCGTGGACATGTAAGGTTGGTCCGGGCCACTTCATCCCACAATGCCGCCGAATCAAAATGAGATGTTGGTGGTAAGCAGTGTTAACATCACCGCCCACAAATCTTTTGTGTTCTACTCGTGCATATCATCTACGCATAGACATGGCTCATGATACCACTGTTGGGGAACATTGCATGAAAAACAAAAAATTTCTACGCACACGCAAGATCTATCCATGGAGATGCATAGATACGAGAGGGGTGAGTATGTCTACGTACCCTCATAGACCGTTTAGCGGAAGCGTTTATTGACGCGGTTGATGTAGTCGTACACCTTCACGATCCAACCGATCAAGTACCGAACGTACGACACCTCCGCGTTCAGCACACGTTCAGCTCGATGACGTCATCGGCTTCTTGATCCAGCAAGACGGGCGAAGTAGTAGTTGAGTTCCGGCGGCATGACGACATGGTGACGATGGTGGTGCAGCTATCTCCGCAGGGCTTCGCAGAGCATTACGAAAATAATGACCGAGGAGGAACTAGAGGGAGAGGGGCGCCGCACACGGCTTGGGAATCGTGGTGTCTGTTGCCCCTCTCCCTTCTCACATATATATAGGTGGAGGGGGGAGGGAGGCAGCCTAGGTCGCCCCCAAGGGGGCCGACGGCTACCCTAGGCGCTTGCCCTGGCCGGGCCCCTTCCTTTCCTTCCTGGCGCTTGGGGGGGGGGGGAAGGCAGGAGGGGAGGCGCCCCCCTTTTCCTTTCCCTGCATGTGGAAGGGAAGGAAAGAGGGGGATTGCCCTCGCCCTTCCTTCCCTAGGGCTGCCTGCCATGAGGTGGGGACGCGCCAGCACTATGTGGGCTGGTGTGCTCTCCCCTATTGGACCGTTTGGCCCAATATGCTCCCGTGGCCTCCCAGAACCCCTTCCGATGATCCGATAATACTTCAGTGCATTCCGAAACCTTTTCGGAGACCAAATAGTGTCGTCCTATATATCAATCTTTACCTCCGGATGTCGGATTCAGGGTTCCACAGACCCTTGAGAGGTTTGAACTCTGGGGTGCGTGCGAAGAACTTGTCCTCCCCAGTCCGCCTACTCGCTAATCTCACGACCTAGCTCGACGAACCAGATGGAAAAGAGACATGACAGTTTACCCAGGTTCGAGCCAGTTTGCGGTGTAAAACCCTACTCCTGCTTTGTGGTTTATTGGCCTTGAGGGGCTGTGGATGAACTAGTACAATGGTTTAACAACCTCAGCAGGAGAGGTGTTCTTGGGCTCGGACGAGCTGGTGGGTGAGTGGATGATCTGAATGATCCATCCTCCTCTATGGTGGTGGCTAAGTCCTATTAATAGTGGCCTTGGTCCTCTTCCCAAATGTAAGGCGGGAAGGGATCCCACAACGGCCAAATTCGAAGGAGGACAGCTAGTACATGCTATGTTGACAAAAGTAGTCTTTGCCTGCAAAAGCTTCTGGTCGTGACGCCACGGTGGGCTCGGCGATGATCTCCGTCCTGCCATCCTGGCGGTCTTAGTCTTGTTGCACCGAAATGGAAACCTTTGCTTGATTCCTCGAGACTTCACGCCTGCGCTTGCTTCCTTAGCACCAAAGGGGAAACTGGTACACTGCGCCCGCTGGCACCCGCCTGGCCTTGGTCCTCATGGCTCATGTCATATGAACCTCGTGAGGTGGGCCTTGCATAGATATCTCTGCTCCTCGGGAGCCAGCCTGGTGAGGCTGCCCCCCAGGGAGGTCTTGGCGTCATCCGCCTCACGAGGCTTGACCCCTCGCGAGGGTCTTGAGTTGTTGTTGCTAAAGCTGGGCCATACTGGGCCGTTGACGGATCCACGTGTGACGCCCCCGATTCAATCATACACTAATCATACACGCAAATGTGTACGATCAAGATCAGGGACTCACAGGAAGATATCACAACACAACTCTAGACACAAATTAAAATAATACAAGCTTTATATTACAAGCCAGGGGCCTCGAGGGCTCGAATACATAGCTCGATACACAAGAGTTAGTGGAAGCAACAATATCTGAGTACATACATAAGTTAAACAAGGATGCCTTAAGAAGGCTAGCACAAAAGCAACAACGATCGAAGAGGCAAGGCCTCCTGCCTGGGACCTCCTAACTACTCCTGGTCGTCGACAGCCTCCACGTAGTAGCATCCATCAGCGGTGGCATCTGGCACCAAGGATCCACCATCTGGTTGCACCAACCGGAAAGAAGATAGAAGGGGGAAAAGGGGTAGCAAAGCAACCGTGAGTACTCATCCAAAGTACTCGCAAGCATCAGATCTATACTAAGTATGCATTTGTATCAAATGGAAGGGTTGTATCTGTGGACTGAACTGCAGAATGCCAGAATAGAGGGGGAAAGCCTAGCCTATCGAAGACTAGCATCTTCACGCAGCTCCGAGCATCTTGCAGCATGTAGAAGAGTAAAGAATAACAGTTTATATTTAACAAGCATGTTGTAACATTAAGGCCCAGAGATCCTTCCTCGACTCCCTGCGAGAAAGCAATCCCGGAGCCACATATCTCAAGTATCCATTTGTAGTTGTAGAAGATCAGGATATAAGTCTGAACGTCCGTTACCGTGGACATGGCTACTAATAGATAATCTTCCCTGCAGGGGTGCACCACGTTTTCCAACACGCTCGATCACTCTGGCCGGAAACACCTTTCTGGGGTCAATGCCCGGCCTCGGAAGATCAACACGTCGCAGCCCTACCTAGGCTCAGCAGAGAGGTCCCCGCCGGTCTACCTCCTAAGCACTCCGGGGTCTGGGCCCATCGCCCGTTGCACTCTGGGTCGTTGCGTACAGGGCAGGTCCAGGCTCCACCACTACAGGATGGTGCCGGCCCAGCCGTGCCGCACTGCTGAACTGGACGTCTGACAAAACTTCGGCTGATAATGCGACGTCGAGGCCCATAACTATTCTCACGTGGTGGTTGGTGCGTAAAGGCCAGAGGCCAACTCAGAACAAATACCCAAACCATAGTGTGTTATTAGCTTGCAGAGACGAGCAGAGACTCACGATCGAAAGTGACCCCGTCGCCCTGTCTCGTGGACTTACGACAAGGGCCTAGAATGCCCGGCCGTGCCACGTAACCATCTTGCGGGTGCTCTCCGGGCCCGCCCGACTTCCACCAAGGTCTCAAGTAAAGTCAAGGTAACTGTGTGTCCAAACATCAAGGGGAAAACCCGAGGAATTACCCACGGAGGATTCCACTCAATGTAATCATCAAGGTGAACGTAAGAGGGACCACCCTCGAGGTTCACACTTGAGGTGTTGAACGACTGAGCCGTATCGGGAATGGTGAAAGAGGAAATCACCCTTGATGACCACGACTGAATAGCTACACTACAGAATTATCATCAAGAGTGCGTTATGAGGGATCACCCTCGGCACTCAATAGTAGCTCTGCAGAGTCGAGCAACTAAAGGGGCGTGATGTGATGTGAGGTGTCGGGCTCTGGTTGTCGATTACGTCGATCGAGGCGTCGATGATGAACCAGGGGCAACAAGGACAAGTGGGGGTCACTGATGGATCACTAGCCAACCTATACTAAGCAGTTTAGGATGATCAGGTAGGTAACAATAAGCAGGTACAAAAGCAGGCTATGCATCAGAATAGGAGCAATCAATAACAGCAGCAAAATCTAATGCAAGCATGAGAGTATAGAATGGGCGATA
>NC_041393.1:292577871-292584809 GCF_002162155.2 Triticum dicoccoides
AGGGTCGTCGTCGACGTAGTCGATCACAGTGGCATCGGCAGCCGTCACGGGGTATACCGAAGAAAAGAGGGGGGAGAAAACAGTAAGTACACGCAAATATATGCACAACATGACAATAAGCGATGCTAGAGGTGTTCTAACGCGGTGCTACACGATATCGGTGAAGTGGGATAACTTCCGGGAAAGTTTTCCCGGTTCCGGACATCTGTCAGACAGATGAACCGGAGGGGAAAAATTCAACGTTTGCTACGCTAGGGACGTGTGGCAGACGAATGAACCGCGTGTTCGGATTCGTCTCATCATTCTGAGCAACTTTTGTGTTCAAAGTATTTTCATCCGACATACGGATTATTTTATAATATTTTTCCCAAAGTTTAAATGATTTTCTAGAATTCTAATAATTCAAATTAAAAGCAAAATATACTTTTGTCACCTGGTGCTTCTCTAGCCCATTTGTATGACAATGGGGCCAGTGGGGTTGTGTTGACCCAGGGTTGACCCAGTCAAAGGTTGACCGGTGAATATATGAATAGTAGAAGTGGGTCTCGTGTGTCATTCCCTTTACTTTAATTAGATGATTTTAGTTGTTTTATTTAGGCAGCTGGGCCCGGCGTCACTGATTACTAGTAGTAGGATAGCACTAACAGTAATCTAATTAGGCCATATGGTAATGGCACTAGGCAAACTCATTGTGTGGCTGTACGTGAAGCTCACGCACGAGCACATACATAATCTGCTGGCGGCCATGGCCAAGCATCATCATCAGCACCTAGCAGCAGTATTTGAGCAGCAGCGGCATGAGCAGCGCCCACGCAGTAGCAGGCACGCAGAGCAGCGGCTAGCGGCAGCAGCAACAACGACGCAAGGAGCAGCACAACAGCGAAGCAGCGACCGCGACGACGGGCGCGGCGGTGGCGCGGCCACGCGTGGGTGGGCGTGCGCGGGGGGCACGGCCTGGCGAGCAATGGCGCGGCGAGCAGGCGACGAGCAGTGGCAGATAGCAACTGTAGTTGTAGTCGGTGTTCTCGCACTCTCTCGTCGCTCTGGAACTGCAGTGTTTTCTTCTCTTCTACTTATTTGCTGTTACAGCAACACATTCTTCCTAGCCTACCGGCCATGTTTGAGCTAATGGCCGCACCATTCCATGGGAGCGAACACTGCAACACTAGCTACTACATGCAGAAAACAAAGACTACGAGCACATACAAGAATGACTCCTTGTACATTTTTATTCTGACGAAACTGAAAAAAAATTGACACTTGGGTTAACCGAAGAAGGAAGCAGCATGATTCAAAGTCTAACAACAGCGGCTGTGGCACTTGGCAGTAGCGACTGGAGCAATAGGGGCCATGGCAGTGGCGGCTACAGGTGCGCGCAGCAGCAGCTGTTGCAAGGCAGCGGGCGGGGCGCGGCCGTGGGCAGGCGCACACGTGCGAGGGGGCGAACTGGGGTGGCCAGTGACGCGGGGAAAAAGCACGGCCACGATGAGCCCGTGGCCATGGCGGACGATGGCTTTGACCTTAAACAGAGTGACAAATACGACAGCGGATCCGCACGGGAAGGAGAGGGGAATGGTTGGGTGCCTCACCGAGGAGGCACACGATAGCCCGTTGGTGGCTTAGGAGCAGCAGAACGGCGACAATCATCGTGGACGCGCCGGTGACCGTAGGTTGAAGACGACGACGAATCCGGCGATGTAAGGGCTCCCACCAAGGACTCGAGGGTGTGCACGACGTAGCAGACGATGACGGAGCTGATGGTCCAGCTCCTAGGCGCCAGGGTCGACGGTGGCCACGTGGACGAGTCGAGGCATGGCGATGGCGGCGCGGTTGCGAGCGGAGGGAGAGGAGGGCGACGCGAGGGGAATGGGGAGGGGCCGGCTAGGGTTCCAGGCGCAGTGGGTAGATATAGGCAGGGGAACACCGGAGGGCCGTCGGATGGCCGCCACGACGACGACCGGTGCAGTGGCAGGCATCAGCGCTGCCCACGATCCCCCCTGTGAACAGGGAGGGGGAGGCAGTGCGCTTGGGCCGGCCTGGTGGTTAGGTGGGCCAAGTGGCCCAGGGGGAGGGGGTTGTCTTGTTTATTTTTTTGTTTAATTACTTTTTGTTATTTACCTTTCACTGTTTTAATTAATTTTCACATTACTTTAGTTTATTTAAAATACAAAAGTAGTTTCTAAATTAGTATTACTATTTATACCTCTGCCACAAAGAGTTTCACTCACAAATAAAATAGTTTAACTTTTTAGAAATTATAAGAGGCATTTCAATGGTTGTTTAAGCTACTGTTATATTCACAAAAGGGGATTTAAACATTTTACAAAAGTGTTGGGTCACCACCATAAGTAGATATGGAATATATGCCACACTTTGAACATTTTATTTCATGTTTGACAAACTTGAATTTTGGACTTTAGTTTGAACTTGAATTTGGATTGCGATTTGGATCAACCAAGGATTAGCAATAGTAAGAGTGATGACAAGGCACCGTTAGCGGGGGATTACTGTAGCTTAATTATCCTGGCGTCACAATTCTCCTCCACTACAAGAAATCTCGTCCCGAGATTTAAGGGGTGGAGTAAGGGAAAAAACTCGAGAAGGATGGAGCTCAACACAAGATAGGTACCTAGGGGCTATCTCAGTGAACATGGCATATAGGCATCTCTCGAGTTAAATTCAAGAAGTCATCAAGAGCAAGGTAAGGAGGTGCAATAAGATGCTTTAAGCGGGTAGGCAATCGTTCGTTGCCTGAAACAGAGGGTGAAAAGGGGTTCAGAGGAATGAGAATAAGTATTGCGTTTGATACGAGAACAGATCACAAGGAATGTGGCTCGTGAATTACATATGAAGCCAAGCGCGAGGAATAACTTAGAAAACAGGGATGTATAGGAGAGTCAGGTTTCGATCCTGGGACCTATGGGTTATGGGCCCACCATGTGGGCTAAAAGCAGGAAGGGTGCTAACATTTTGTACGGTCATGATAGCAAGGCAGGTCAGAGGATAGCCTGTCAGTTATGTTGGCAACAACGCGGTACCAAGGGCGAGGGATGAAGAGAACCATTTTCCTGCTCGTTAAGATGAGGCGGACCAATAGGCAAAGTTCTCGTCCATCGGCGGCTACCAGAATGTCATCAACAATAGTATCAAGGTCTTTCTGACAGACTTTGTACACCGATGTGTTTACATAAGCAGAGAATTACCACTGCTCAGATATGTTAGGTTACAAGAAAGGTTAAACAAAACAATGGAAATGAAAGTGTAGACTCGAATCAGTTATCGGTGTTCTCGAGTGTGTAACAACTCAGAACACGTGGAAATTTTTGAATCGGCGAGAATAATAGTTGATGAAGAACTCATAAGAAGTTATGTAGTTCCGGGATATTGTCGAGATACCAGAGGGTAATACTCGAGGGTATAGCAGAACAGAGGTTGGACGGGTGGAATGATCTACAGAAGACAAGTACTTCCACTTGTCCAAGAAATGAAATCAAAGAAGAACAATCATGGTTGGAACCACGGTTGCGAAGGAACAAACATAAATACTAGATGAACTTATCACAAGAGGGTTATTATTATAACAAGAAGCTTCCATGATAGGATGTACATCGTGTCCATGGGCATGAACATAAAGTTCAAGGTCGACTCCTACTTCTCCAATGCACAACCTTCCCTTCACTTCTCGGATTCGAAGAAGTTGTAGCATTGAAAATTTACCTGGCAAAAAGCCAGCAGAGTATAACCCGCATAACTTTTGAGCTCACACGGATTTAGGGAAGACATAGATTCAACCCATCGGGGCATCTTAGGAACAAACAACGCAAACTTTATGAGTAAATAAAGCCCGGAAGCAGAGTATGGCTGGCAAGAGCGGGGAATACAATTTACCAAAGGCATTATGTATCCGAGGAAAGGCTCACAAGGTTACTGTATATGAAGGACGTTGTCGGATAGAACCCCACAAAGGATCTGGTGGTTCACAAGGGATCTGATGTGAGTATCGATACTCAACCAAAAGAAGAAGAAAAGGCAAGGAGATCGGGTTATAGAAACAACTGACTAATTCAAAGCTCAAATGCATAGGAATTATGATTTCCAAAATGGTGGGTCAGAAGCAGAGGCTCTGATCAAAGACAAGTAAGTTAAATATACATAGATCAATAATCAATCAAGGCTTGATTTGTCGAACACAAGCTCATGTCCGGGGGTGACATCTGAGCCGATGGGAGGAATTCTAAATAGGACTGATGATCACAAGCATTCACAAATAAATCGAATCAAATGCTCGAAATAACGATGACAAAGGATGCTAATGAGTATTGCTGGACATATGGAAGTAACCATAATGCAAGCAGATAAATATTAGCAGAGCAATAGTTGGAGAGGATTATCGAAAGATCGGATGGTATTCCAAAGTATCTTATGAATCACATGAACAACTGTGGATGAACGGATACTCGCAAGTGCGGGTAATTATCTGTAGGGGATATTCATGTGGCAAAGAACTACAAGGTAGTAGGCTCAACGGATTCTCAGGACACCAGAGAGTAATTCGAGGCATCTTGTAATAACAAGAGCAACTGGGGATGAAGGTATGAACGACAATGTAGGTAGTTACTCATAAGGACTTAGTAGTGGTAGGGATCGCAACAGCGAAGGGCACAAGGGTCTCGGGAACACATCGAAGAGTATCTCCAGAATCTTCCGATGCACCAAGTAATAATCTGGGGTGAGGGGCTCTCCGGGAGAAAGTATTTACGAGAACCTAGAGTTAGAGTCAGCAAAATCATTTAACCCGAATAGAAGAGAGATTAGATTCCCAGAGTATAGACAAGGAATAAAAGATCCTAATACCACCCAATTGGCGACGTGGGCCCGTAAGCCACACAGCCATATTAGTAAAATCGTTTTTTTTAAACTAGACTCAACTTCGGCCAAGGAGTTGAAAAGGGGATCCTATAGGCAGTCGGCTCTGATACCAAATTGTGACACCCCCAATTCAATCGTACACTAATCATACACGCAAATGTGTACAATCAAGATCAGGGACTCACGGGAAGATATCACAACACAACTCTAGACACAAATTAAAATAATACAAGCTTTATATTACAAGCCAGGGGCCTCGAGGGCTTGAATACATAGCTCGATACACAAGAGTCAGCGAAAGCAACAATATCTGAGTACATACATAAGTTAAACAAGGATGCCTTAAGAAGGCTAGCACAAAAGCAACAACGATCGAAGAGGCAAGGCCTCCTGCCTGGGACCTCCTAACTACTCCTGGTCGTCGACAGCCTCCACGTAGTAGCATCCATCAGCGGTGGCATCTGGCACCAAGGATCCACCATCTGGTTGCACCAACCGGAAAGAAGATAGAAGGGGGAAAAGGGGTAGCAAAGAAACCGTGAGTACTCATCCAAAGTACTCGCAAGCATCAGATCTATACTAAGTATGCATTTGTATCAAATGGAAGGGTTGTATCTGTGGACTGAACTGCAGAATGCCAGAATAGAGGGGGAAAGCCTAGCCTATCGAAGACTAGCATCTTCACGCAGCTCCGAGCATCTTGCAGCATGTAGAAGAGTAAAGAATAGCAGTTTATATTTAACAAGCATGTTGTAACATTAAGGCCCAGAGATCCTTCCTCGACTCCCTGCGAGAAAGCAATCCCGGAGCCACATATCTCAAGTATCCATTTGTAGTTGTAGAAGATCAGGATATAAGTCTGAACGTCCGTTACCGTGGACATGGCTATTAATAGATAATCTTCCCTGCAGGGGTGCACCACGTTTTCCAACACGCTCGATCACTCTGGCCGGAAACACCTTTCTGGGGTCAATGCCCGGCCTCGGAAGATCAACACGTCGCAGCCCTACCTAGGCTCAGCAGAGAGGTCCCCGCCGGTCTACCTCCTAAGCACTCCGGGGTCTGGGCCCATCGCCCGTTGCACTCCGGGTCGTTGCGTACAGGGCGGGTCCAGGCTCCACCACTACAGGATGGTGCCGGCCCAGCCGTGCCGCACTGCTGAACTGGACGTCTGACAAAACTTCGGCTGATAATGCGACGTCGAGGCCCATAACTATTCTCATGTGGTGGTTGGTGCGTAAAGGCCAGAGGCCAACTCAGAACAAATACCCAAATCATAGTGTGTTATTAGCTTGCAGAGACGAGCAGAGACTCACGATCGAAAGTGACCCCGTCGCCCCGTCTCGTGGACTTACGACAAGGGCCTAGAATGCCCGGCCGTGCCACGTAACCATCTTGCGGGTGCTCTCCGGGCCCGCCCGACTTCCACCAAGGTCTCAAGTAAAGTCAAGGTAACTGCGTGTCCAAACATCAAGGGGAAAACCCGAGGAATCACCCACGGAGGATTCCACTCAATGTAATCATCAAGGTGAACATAAGAAGGACCACCCTTGAGGTTCACACTTGAGGTGTTGAACGACTGAGCCGTATCGGGAATGGTGAAAGAGGAAATCACCCTCGATGACCACGACTGAATAGCTACACTACAGAATTATCATCAGGAGTGCGTTATGAGGGATCACCCTCAGCACTCAATAGTAGCTCTGCAGAGTCGAGCAACTAAAGGGGCGTGATGTCATGTGAGGTGTCGGGCTCTGGTCGTCGATCAGGTCGATCGAGGCGTCGATGATGAAGAAAGGACAACAAGGACAAGTGGGGGTCACTGATGGATCACTAGCCAACCTATACTAAGTAGTTTAGGATGAGCAGGTAGGTAACAATAAGCAGGTACAAAAGCAGGCTATGCATCAGAATAGGGGCAATCAATAACAGTAGCAAAATCTAATGCAAGCATGAGAGTATAGAATGGGCGATATCGAGATGATCAAAAAGGGGGGGGCTTGCCTGGTTGCTCAGACAAGGAGGGTCGTCGTCGACGTAGTCGATCACAGTGACATCGGCAGCCGTCA
>NC_041393.1:292585001-292636786 GCF_002162155.2 Triticum dicoccoides
TAAATACACGCAAATATATGCACAACATGACAATAAGCGATGCTAGAGATGTTCTAACGCGGTGCTACATGATACCGGTGAAGTGGGATAACATCCGGGAAAGTTTTCCCGGTTCCGGACGTCTGTCAGACAGATGAACCGGAGGGGAAAAGTTCAACGTTTGCTATGCTAGGGACATGTGGCGGACGAACGGATCGCGTGTTCAGATTCGTCTCGTCGTTCTGAGCAACTTTTGTGTACAAAGTATTTTCATCTGACATACGGAGTATTTTATATTGTTTTCCCAAAGTTTAAATGATTTTCTAGAATTCTAATAATTCAAATTAAAAGCAAAATATACTTTTGTCACATGGTGCTTCTCTAGCCCATTTGTATGACAATGGGGCCAGTGGGGTTGGGTTGACCCAGTTAAAGGTTGACCGGTCAATATATGAATAGTAGAAGTGGGTCCCGTGTGTCATTCCCTTTACTTTAATTAGATGATTTTAGTTGTTTTATTTAGGCAGCTGGGCCCGGCGTCACTGATTACTAGTAGTAGGATAGCACTAACAGTAATCTAATTAGGCCATATGGTAATGGCACTAGGCAAACTCATTGTGTGGCTGTACGTGAAGCTCACGCACAAGCACATACATAATCTGCTGGCGGCCATGGCCAAGGATCATCAGCAGCACCTAGCAGCAGTATTTGAGCAGCAGCGGCATGAGCAGCGGCCATGCAGTAGCAGGCACGCAGAGCAGTGGCCACGCAGTAGCAGGCACGCAGAGCAGCGGCTAGCGGCAGCAGCAACAACGACGCAAGGAGCAGCACAACAGCGGAGCAGCGCCGGCGACGACAGGCGCGGCGGTGGCGCGGCCACGCGTGGGTGGGCGTGCGCGGGGGGCACGGCCAGGCGAGCAATGGCGCAGCGAGCACGCGACGAGCAGCGGCAGATAGCAACTGTAGTTGTAGCCGGTGTTCTCGCACTCGTCGCTGTGGAACTGCAGCGTTTTCTTCTCTTCTACTTATTTGCTGTTACAGCAACACATTCTTTGAGCTAATGGCCGCACCATTCCATGGGAGCGAACACTACAACACTAGCTACTACATGCAGAAAACAAAGACTACGAGCACATACAAGAATGACTCCTTGTACTCCCTCCGTCCCAAAATTTTTGTCTTAGATTTGTCTAGATACGGATGTACCTAATACTAAAACATGACTTGATACATCCGTATTTGGACAAATCTAAGATAAAAATTTTGGGACGGAGGGAGTACATATTTATTCTGACGAAACTGAAAAAAAATCGACAATTGGGTTAACTGAAGAAGGAAGCAGCATGATTCAAAGTCTAACAGCAGCGGCTGTGGCACTTGGCAGTAGCGACGGGAGCAATAGGGGCCACGGCAGTGGCGGCTACAGGCGCGCGCAGCAGCAGCTATTGCAAGGCAGCGGGCGCGGCGCGGCCGTGGGCAGGCGCACACACGCGAGGGGGCGAACTGGGGTGGCTAGGGACGCGGGGAAAAAGCACGGCCACAACGAGCTCGTGGCCATGGCGGACGATGGCTTCGGCCTCGAACAGAGCGACAAATACGACAGTGGATCCGCACGAGAAGGAGAGGGGAATGGTTGGGTGCCTCACCGAGGAGGCACACGATGGCCCGTTGGTGGCTTAGGAGCAGCAGAACAACGACAATCGTCGCGGACGCGCCGGTGACCGTAGGTTGAAGACGACGACGAATCCGGCGATGTAGGGGCTCCCACCAAGGACCCGAGGGTGTGCACGACGCAGCAGACGATGACGGAGCTGATGGTCCAGCTCTTAGGCGCCAGGGTCGACGGTGGCCACGTGGATGAGTCGAGGCATGGCGATGGCGGCGCGGTTGCGAGCGGAGGGAGAGGAGGGCGACGCGAGGGGAATGGGGAGGGGCCGGCTAGGGTTTCAGGCGCAGTGGGTAGATATAGGCAGGGGAACGCCGGAGGGCCGTCGGATGGCCGCCACGGCGACGGCCGGTGCAGTGGCAGGCATCGGCGCTGCCCACGATCCCCCCTATGAACATGGAGGGGGAGGCAGTGCGCTTGGGCCGGCCTGGTGGTTAGGTAGGCCAAGTGGCCCAGGGGGAGGGGGTTGTCTCGTTTATTTTTTTTGTTTAATTACTTTTTGTTATTTACCTTTCACTGCTTTAATTAATTTTCACAATACTTTAGTTTATTTAAAATACAAAAGTAGTTTCTAAATTAGTATTACTATTTATACCTCTGCCACAAAGAGTTTCACTCACAAATAAAATAGTTTAACTTTTTAGAAATTACAAGAGGCATTTCAATGGTTGTTTAAGCCACTGTTATATTCACAAAAGGGGATTTAAACATTTTACAAAAGTGTTGGGTCACCACCATAAGTAGATATGGAATATATGCCACACTTTGAACATTTTATTTCATGTTTGACAAATTTGAATTTTGGACTTTAGTTTGAACTTGAATTTGGATTGCGATTTGGATCAACCGAGGATTGGCAATAGTAAGAGTGATGACAAGGCACCATTAGCGGGGGATTACTGTAGCTTAATTATCCGGGCATCACACCACGCCATGGGCCGCAGGCAGGCAAGTCTGGGTACCCATGTTCCCAGAACGCCGACACTAGACCTCGGGCCCAGGGCGCGCTCGAACTTGGCTTCGAGGCGAAGCCAAAGGGCAAGTGCAGAGCGCCACGGTCCCCAACCGCCTGCGACCTAGGTCGGCGCGTGGCGATTGATGGGACATGGGCGTCTCCGCTTCTCCATGCTGCCTCGGCAATCGTCCTTGCCTGGCAAAAAGGCTGGCGCCCACCGCGGGGCTTTCATTTCCTTTCCTTCATCTTGCTCCAGATCCCCTTCTCCTTCTGTCCGAAAAACCTCCAGATCTACCGAAACTCATCCCAAATCTGCGACCGATGGTTGCCGATAAGGCGAAGCCCTCTGCCGCGGCCGGGCGTCAGGTCTCCTAGTTCGAGCCAACCCTGAGCGCGTCCACCATCGTCAAGGAGAAGCACCTCGCCACCGCGCTCCAATTGACGGCCGACTGCAGCAACGAAGGGGGAGAGACAACGCTCCGGGTCAGCTCCGCCAAGACGGAGATCTTGGGCGGCACCTTCTACCCCTTCTTCCAGCACATCGTCTTCACAGGTCTGGTTCCCCCTTTCTCCAACTTCTTCTACGCCATTCTTCGCCACTACAAGCTCCACGCCCTTCATCTTCACCCCAACTCTATCCTCCTCCTGTCAATCTTTGCTTTTTACTATGAGGCATTCTTGGGGGTGATGCCTTTCGTGGTGCCGCTCCGCCACTTCTTCTACCTTCGGGTTAATGGTGTCCAGTGCTTGGGTTGCACCAACTTCATCGCGGCCAACGACAGCAACACAATCTTGCGGGCCAGGAAGAAGGTGGATGACTTCAAGAACAAGTGGATCTTCATGGACGCCAAGCAGTCCCATCCTCGGCTGGAGCTGCCGACCTTGCAGCCGACGCCCCTGGAAGGATGGGCTCACGAGAAGCTCACCGATCCCAGGGCGGAGCTGTTGCTGGAGAAGATGGTGGCAGACCTGAAGACCGATGACCCGAAGACAGAGAAGCTGACGCATGATCGTCAAGGATTTCCTGACGCAGCGCCTGGCCCCACTCCAGGCGCACTCCTGCCCCCTGTGCAAGTTTAAGGGCACAGAAGATGACCTCCGACTGCGCCCGTATGACTTGTCCAAGGAGGAGCTGGACAAGGTCGTGCTCACCGTGCTCGGGAAGGATCAGGGCTGCCCCCCGGACTCCCATCTTCTGTTGTACCTGTGACGCCCGGGTAATTAAGCTACAGTAATCCCCACTAATGATGCCACGTCACCTTTGTCACTGTAGTTAATCTCGGGTTAGTTCAAAAACCGGTTCGAATTTCAAATACAAATCGATCAAACAACAAAAGTTTTCAAAATTAAAACTAAAATGTTCGGGTTATGTCAAATAAATCATAGGTAATTATGGTGGAAAAACCACACTTTTATAAAGTGTTTAAATGCACTATAATAGATAAACAGTGGCAAAACAGTTATTCAAATGCTTTTAGAATAATAAATAATTCCAAAACTATTTTATTTCAGTACTAAACGGTTTGTGGCAGTGGCATAAATTGTAACACTATCTTAGGTGCCACTTTTATATTTTGTTGAAACTAGGCTAACACAGAAAAGAAAGAAATAAATAAAAGTAACAGAAAACAAAACAAAAAAAGGAAAAAAAAGAGAATTCCCCCACTGGACTTTGGCCCACCGGGCCGCCTTGTCGGCCCAATCGGCCCAGCCCGCCCCGCTGGCCTATATGGCCTACCGCGAGCCACCAGGAACCCTAACCCTATCCACTCCCCCCCACTCTCTCTGGCTCTTCCTTCCCCCCCCCGATCCAGAACAGATCGGGGCATCGACGACTCGCCGCCGCGCCTGTCGCCTACCCCCGCCGTCGTCGCCCATGGCCCACGCCGGGGCGACCCCCTTCCCTCCCACGCGCGCTCTGGATCGGGAGTGCCCCAGCGCTCACCGCCTCGATCCCGCAGCCGCCCGGGGGCCCCGTCGCCGACCACCACTGCTTGAGGACTCCGCCGACGCGCCATCGACCCCGTCGCCTCGCCGCACTCGTCCCCGGCGACCCGGACGCCGCCCCTTCGTCGTCCTCCTCCCCGAGCCCACTGACACGAACCCTACGCCTCCCTTGTGAGCTTTCTCCTCCTCTCTTCCACGCGCACACGCTCACTCGCCGTCGCCGTGAGCACCCCCCTGGCCTCTCCCTCTTTCCCCGTCCTCGCGGTCGCCGTGCTCCGCACGCGCACACGCTCACTCGCCGTCGCCCCTCGCCCGTGCGTGGCCACGCGCCCGCGCTGCCCCCTGGCCGCACCCGCCTCCGCCTGACCTTGCTGGCGGCGGCCCGCATCTGCCCCGCGGCCACCCTGCCGGCCACCACGCCACCGCCCTGGCCGGCGCCCCACCGCAGCCCCGGTGGCCTCGCCCCGCTGTAATCCCTGCGGGCGAGCACTCGCCCGTCTGGCGCCCGACGCCCGCGCCGACTCCACCCGCTAGGCCTCTGTGCCACAGACAAACGGGCCCCACCCCCCAAAAAAAAGGAATTAAAAAAAATTAATAAAAATAAAGAAATGATTTAATAAAATTATTAATTAATTAACTAATTAATCAAGTAATTAATTAAGTTAATTAATCCTGGTTAATTAACCTAATAACTAATTAACCTAATTAACTACTGTTAATTAAACTTAATTAGGTTAATTAGTTAACAGTGTATGACGAACGGGACCCACCTGTCAGGGTTGACTCAGTCAACCCCTGTTGACTGCTGACGTCAGCATGACATCATGCTGACGTCATAAATACATTTTTTCGAATTAATTAAATAAATAATTAAATTCCAAAATTGTTAAAATCTTTTAAAAATCATATCTTTTAATCCGTAACTCGGATTAAAATATTTTCAACATGAAAGTTGCTCAGAACGACGAGACGAACCCGGAAACGCAGCCCGTTCGTCTGCCACGCGTCCCTAGCATAGTGAACCTGCAACATTTCACCACCGGTTCATCTGCCCGGAAACACGGAACACCGGGGATACTTTCCCGGATGTTTCCCCCCTTCACCGGTATCACCTCATACCGCGTTAGAACACGTCTAGCTCTGCTTGTTGTACTGTTATGCACTTGCTTGCTATGTATTTATTGTTTCTCCCCCCCTCTTCTCTCCGATAGACCCCGTGACGATGCTGATGCCCCTATGGTCGACTACGTCACCGACGACCCCTCCTTGTCTGAGCAACCAGGCAAGCCCCCCCCTTGATCACCAGATATCGCCTATTCTCCTCTATACTGCTTGCATTAGAGTAGTGTAGCATGTTACTGCTTTCGTTAATCCTATTCTAATGCATAGCCTGACATTGTCGCTACATCTGTTGATACCTTACCTGCAATCCTAAATGCTTAGTATAGGATGCTAGTTTATCATCATTGGCCCTACATTCTTGTCAGTCTGCCTTGCTATACTATCGGGCCGTGATCACTTGGGAGGTGATCACGGGTATATACTATACATACATACATACTATACAGATGGTGACTAAAGTCGGGTCAGCTCGTTGAGTACCCGCAAGTGATTCGGATAAGGGGACTGAAAGGACAGGTGGCTCCATCCCGGTAGTGGTGGGCCTGGGTTCCCGACGGCCCTCGACTGTTACTTTGTGGCGGAGCGACAGGGCAGGTTGAGACCACCTAGGAGACAGGTGGGCCTGGCCCTGTTCGGCGTTCGCGGATACTTAACACGCTTAACGAGATCTTGGTATTTGATCTGAGTCCGGCTACTGGCCTATACGCACTAACCATCTACGCGGGAGTAGTTATGGGTATCCCGACGTCGTGGTATCAGCCGAAGCACTTCAGACGTCAGCGACGGAGCGGCGCGCGCCGAATTGGACTGGAACGCCACTAGGCTAGGTCTACTTTCGGCCGCCCACGCAACGTGCAGGTGTGCTCAGGGCGATGGGCCCAGACCCCTGCGCGCTTAGGTTTAGACCGGCGTGCTGGCCTCTCTGTTTTGCCTAGGTGGGGCTGCGACGTGTTGATCTTCCGAGGCCGGGCATGACCCAGGAAAGTGTGTCCGGCCAAATGGGATCGAGCGTGTTGGGTTATGTGGTGCACCCCTGCAGGGAAGTTAATCTATTCGAATAGCCGTGATCTTCGGTAACAGGACGACTTGGAGTTGTACCTTGACCTTATGACAACTAGAACCGGATACTTAATAAAACACACCCTTCCAAGTGCCAGATACAACCGGTGGTCGCTCTCTCTCAGGGATACGAGGAGGGGATCGCCGGGTAGGATTATGCTACTGGAGATGCTACCTGGATATGCTACTCGGAGATGCTACTTGGAGGACTTCAATCTACTCTCTTCTACATGCTGCAAGAGGGAGGCTGCCAGAAGCGTAGTCTTCGACAGGATTAGCTATCCCCCTCTTATTCTGGCATTCTGCAGTTCAGTCCACTGATATGGCCCTTTACACATATACCCATGCATATGTAGTGTAGCTCCTTGCTTGCGAGTACTTTGGATGAGTACTCACGGTTGCTTTCTCCCCCCTTTTTTCCCTTTCTTTTCTTTTTGGTTGTCGCAACCAGATGCTGGAGTCCAGGAGCCAGACGCCACCATCGACGACGACCCCTACTACACTGGAGGTGCCTACTACTACGCGCTGCCCGCTGATGACGACCTGGAGTAGTTTAGGAGGATCCCAGGCAGGAGGCCTGCGCCTCTTTCGATCTGTATCCCAGTTTGTGCTAGCCATCTTATGGCAACTTGTTTAACTTATGTCTGTACTCAGATATTGTTGCTTCCGCTGACTCGTCTATGATCGAGCACTTGTATTCGAGCCCTCGAGGCCCCTGGCTTGTATTAAGATGCTTGTATGACTTATTTTATTTGTAGAGTTGTGTTGTGATATCTTCCCGTGAGTCCCTGATCTTGATCGTACACATTTGCGTGCATGATTAGTGTACGATTGAATCGGGGGCGTCACAAGTTGGTATCAGAGCCGACTGCCTGTAGGAATCCCTCTTCCAACTCCTTGGCCGAAGTTGAGTCTAGACATTGTAAAACTTTTACTAACATGGCTGTGTGTCTTACGGGCACACGTCGCCATTGGGTGGTACTAGGATCTTTTACTCCTCGACCTTTACTCTGGGACGCTGATCTCTCCTCTATTTGGGTTAAATGAAGTTTACTAAATCTAACAATAGGATCTCGTTATCACTTTCACCCGGAGAGCCCCTTGTTACTGAGGATCGCCTGCTACATCAGAAGATTCCGAAGATACTCTCTGATGTTCTCTCGAGACTTGTGCCCATCACTTTTGCTATTCCCGACCACCGATAAATCCTTATGGATAACTACTTACGCTTGCCATTCTTACGATCATTCCCCATTGTTCTTGTTATTACAAGATACCCGAAGTTTTCTCTATTGTTCCGAGAATACTTCGTGCCTATTGCCTAGCAGTTCTTTGCCACATGAATACCCCTATGGATAACTCTCGCACTTGTCGAGTATCCGCTTATCCCCAGTTGTTCATGTGTTTCACAAAAGTCTTCGAAATACTATTCGATACTCCAAAAATCCTTAGTAGCTTATTGCTCTGCAATACTTGTCTGCTTGCATTGTGGATGCTTTCCATATGTCTGGCAATGTTCGTTAGTATCCTTAGGCACCGTCATTTTGATCCTATTGATTCAACATGAGTGCGAATGCACGCAATCATCATTTGATCCTTTTAAATTATCCTTCTGGCTCAGACGTCATTTTTGAACATGAGCTTGTTCTCGACCATTCTGTTCGCCGTCAATTGTACCCTTAGGTCTATTGAACTTATCCACCCTTGATCAGAGCGTCTGTTTCTGATCCTTCTATTTGGAAATCGTAATTCCTTTGATATCTAAGCATCGAATCATTCAGGTGTTCTATAATCTGATGCCCTTGCATCCTTTCTTCAACTGATTGTGTGCCGATGCTCACATCAGCTCCGCTATGGACCGTCGGATCCTTATTGGATTATTATTCGACAGTGTCCTCCTTAATCAATAACCTCGTGAGCCTTTCCTCTGATACATAATGCTTTTGGTAAATTGCATCCTCTGTTTTATCAACCATGCTCTATTTTCGAGCTGGTGGTATTTATGATTGAAGTTTGTGGTATATGTTCGTAAGATGCCCGGATGGGTTGAACCTATGCCTTCCTTAATATGTGTGAACTCGGAAGATTTCACGAGTCATACTCATCTGGTATTTCACCAGGTAAAACTTTCAACACTAATGCCTTTATCAAAGCGAGAAGTGAATGGAAGGTTATGCATTGAGGAAGTGGGAGTCGACCTTGAACTTTGTGTTTGATGCCCATGGACGCGATGTATATCCTATCATGGAAGCTTCTTGTAATAATAACTATTTCCTTGATAACTAACATATGGTATCTGTGAATTGATCCTACGCAACCGTGGTTCCGACCATGATTGTTCTCCTTTGATTCCATTTCTCGGACAAGTTAAAACAATTGTCTTCTATGGATCAATACACCAGTCCGACCTTTACTTTGATCTTGTGTTGAGTATTACCCCCCCTGGTATCTCGAGATTATCATGGTACTGCATAACTTCTTATAAGTTCTTCATCAAGTGCTACCTTACCACTGATACCCATTTTTCACGGGCTCTGAGTTATTAAACACTCAAAGACACCGATAACTGAACCGAGTCCGCTCTACGGTTCAACAACTCTTTAGTAAGCTTCTATAAATACGAGTTTGTACCCGATCACGCCATTCCTAGCCTGTTTGGCTATATCATTGTCGTGACAATTCTAACTGTGCTACCTGGTCCTTATTCTCGGAGCACCAATTTGCGACGATAGCTAAGCTTACGTCGATTTTCCTCGTCATACCCTTTCACCTTAAACAACAAACTTGAGTTCGAGTTTGTGTCGTAACTGTGGTTCCAATAACCTCTTGCTTCATCATTCCTTCGGCTTGATGTCGTCGCTGATTGATTACATCTGCATGAAATCTCTCGACAATTGTGTCGTGATCATCATCAACCTTATGAGCTCTTCCAGGAATTCAATTGAATTCATGATGGGTAATACCATCCTTGCACCTCGATGATTCCTGTTCTCATCGACCACTTTATTGCCTTCCGTTCAACACAACTTGTTCGTGTTTTGTGTAAACCTTGAGATCCCTGCTACCCAGCAGTTGATCTTCCTTACCTCGGAAGTATTACCATCTCTTTTTGTCAAGAATGTGGTGAGAATTTCACCACCTCTTAAGAATTCTTGATATCATAATACTTCTTGCCATCTTCGTTCATTCCTTGGCCCCCGTATTGTTTTCAACCGGAATACCGACAATTGAGCTATGACGTGTGAATTCAAAACTTCTAGCAAGCCTCTTGCTTTGAAGTGAAATTCTTAGACTATTGATTATTGAATCACCATTCCGACGTTGGTCGTGCAACCCAGCCCATATTTCGGGTGCACCTTTCAACCAATGTTTAATTGTGTATGTTTTCCTCGAGCATACATCATTATACCATTTGAGCTGACAAATGTCATCTTCTTGTTCACATTATCGTGGAAATCCATCCGTTTGGAATTCTCGATGAATTGTCGCTGAGCCCATCAGCCACCTTCTCATCCCCTCCTTGGTTTAATGATGAACTATTGCTTCAGAAACCCGCTCCCATAGTTCATTTCTCGAGAATCTTGCAATGTCATTTCGTCGATTTGTGTTGCACCTTTTCCTCTCGGACCCCCTGAGTCTGAGGTATCATGACACCAATTGGATATGAATCTCGGTCAGATATGATGGTTGGGACAACTTTCCGAGAGTTATGATGTTGATCCTTTGGTGACCCGGTAACCTGATGTCATGCCTAGCACCCCCCCCCACGGCTGGAGGACCTATCCTTATAGATTCCTTTTCAGCAAGGTTATCCGTTCATCCATGAGGAAATTGTAAGACTTATTCTACAAGTTGTTCCTGATGGATCCTTCGTGTTTCCAAAGTCTGATCTTCACCTGAAGACCATGTCACTGCTATCTCGAAGCATGTCAATGGTACTCCGATTTTCAATAGGCACGTTTGAAGCACGATGCTATATTTTAATTATCAATTATCCTAACACCGTTGTATGAGTAATATCATGAGATTCCTCCCCCCTTACCTAAATGGTTTTCTACTTATATCCTGTCATGGATATCTTGCTCTGCTTGTCCTTGGGAAGGATATACCCTCGAAATATGTGTTTAAACATATTTTCCTTTCCATTGTTCTGTTTAATCTGATGATCATATTTTCCTTCCATTGGTTTGTTTAAACCTTTTCTATGATCTATATGATATAAGCAATAATAATCCACTGCTTGTGCAAACACCTCGATGTACAACTCTGTCAGTAAGACCTTGTTACTACTGTTGATGACTTCCGGTAACCGCCGATGGACGAGAACTTTGCCTATTGGTCCGCCTCGTTCAACGAGCAGGAAAATAGTTCTCTTCGTCCCTCGCCCTTGGTATCGACGTTGTCGCCGACTTAATCGACAGGCTACCCCCTGACATGCCTTGCTTGCATGATCACGCAAGACGTCTCCGCCCTTCCTACTTCTAACCCACATGGTGGGCCCACAACCCACAGTTCCACAGGATCGAAACCTGACTCTCCTATACCCCCTGCTGTCGAAGTTATTCCTCGCGCTTGGCTTCGTATTTAATTCACGGGCCACCTTCCTAATGCTCTATTCTGGTAACAGACGCAATACTTACTCTCGCTGCTTTGAAACCCTTTCTCACTCTGGTTCAGACTTCGAGCAACTATCTATCCACTTGGAACCTCTTATTGTACCTTCGTACCTTATTCTTGATGTATTCGATATGTTCAACTCGAGAGATCATCTTATGCTCACTCATGGGTTAACCCCCAGATTGTTTCCCTCATAAGCATTCTGTCGTAGCCGAGCTGCCCCTTACCTATTCGTAAGTACGTTGGAGTTCCCGAGAAAAGAACGACACCACCATGATGACCTGAAGCAGAGAAGTGAAGACAACAATGTAATGGATCGACCTCCTCGAGAAGAGTAGCCAAGACCAACAAGACCCGTTAGAATTTCGCAACCTAATCCCTTCCCCGCACTTCCCCTCTTAAATCTCGGGACGAGATTTCTTGTAGTGGAGGAGAATTGTGACGCCCGGGTAATTAAGCTACAGTAATCCCCACTAATGATGCCACGTCACCTTTGTCACTGTAGTTAATCTCGGGTTAGTTCAAAAACCGGTTCGAATTTCAAATACAAATCGATCAAACAACAAAAGTTTTCAAAATTAAAACTAAAATGTTCGGGTTATGTCAAATAAATCATAGGTAATTATGGTGGAAAAACCACACTTTTATAAAGTGTTTAAATGCACTATAATAGATAAACAGTGGCAAAACAGTTATTCAAATGCTTTTAGAATAATAAATAATTCCAAAACTATTTTATTTCAGTACTAAACGGTTTGTGGCAGTGGCATAAATTGTAACACTATCTTAGGTGCCACTTTTATATTTTGTTGAAACTAGGCTAACACAGAAAAGAAATAAATAAATAAAAGTAACAGAAAACAAAACAAAAAAAAGGAAAAAAAAGAGAATTCCCCCACTGGACTTTGGCCCACCGGGCCGCCTTGTCGGCCCAATCGGCCCAGCCCGCCCCGCTGGCCTATATGGCCTACCGCGAGCCACCAGGAACCCTAACCCTATCCACTCCCCCCCACTCTCTCTGGCTCTTCCTTCCCCCCCCGATCCAGAACAGATCGGGGCATCGACGACTCGCCGCCGCGCCTGTCGCCTACCCCCGCCGTCGTCGCCCATGGCCCACGCCGGGGCGACCCCCCTTCCCTCCCGCGCGCGCTCTGGATCGGGAGCGCCCCAGCGCTCACCGCCTCGATCCCGCAGCCGCCCGGGGGCCCCGTCGCCGACCACCACTGCTTGAGGACTCCGCCGACGCGCCATCGACCCCGTCGCCTCGCCGCACTCGTCCCCGGCGACCCGGACGCCGCCCCTTCGTCGTCCTCCTCCCCGAGCCCACTGACACGAACCCTACGCCTCCCTTGTGAGCTTTCTCCTCCTCTCTTCCACGCGCACACGCTCACTCGCCGTCGCCGTGAGCACCCCCCTGGCCTCTCCCTCTTTCCCCGTCCTCGCGGTCGCCGTGCTCCGCACGCGCACACGCTCACTCGCCGTCGCCCCTCGCCCGTGCGTGGCCACGCGCCCGCGCTGCCCCCTGGCCGCACCCGCCTCCGCCTGACCTTGCTGGCGGTGGCCCGCATCTGCCCCGCGGCCGCCCTGCCGGCCACCACGCCACCGCCCTGGCCGGCGCCCCACCGCAGCCCCGGTGGCCTCGCCCCGCTGTAATCCCTGCGGGCGAGCACTCGCCCGTCTGGCGCCCGACGCCCGCGCCGACTCCACCCGCTAGGCCTTTGTGCCACAGACAAACGGGCCCCACCCCCCCAAAAAAAAAGGGAATTAAAAAAAAATTAATAAAAATAAAGAAATGATTTAATAAAATTATTAATTAATTAACTAATTAATTAAGTTAATTAATCCTGGTTAATTAACCTAATAACTAATTAACCTAATTAACTACTGTTAATTAAACTTAATTAGGTTAATTAGTTAACAGTGTATGACGAACGGGACCCACCTGTCAGGGTTGACTCAGTCAACCCCTGTTGACTGCTGACGTCAGCATGACATCATGCTGACGTCATAAATACATTTTTTCGAATTAATTAAATAAATAATTAAATTCCAAAATTGTTAAAATCTTTTAAAAATCATATCTTTTAATCCGTAACTCGGATTAAAATATTTTCAACATGAAAGTTGCTCAGAACGACGAGACGAACCCGGAAACGCAGCCCGTTCGTCTGCCACGCGTCCCTAGCATAGTGAACCTGCAACATTTCACCACCGGTTCATCTGCCCGGAAACACGGAACACCGGGGATACTTTCCCGGATGTTTCCCCCCTTCACCGGTATCACCTCATACCGCGTTAGAACACGTCTAGCTCTGCTTGTTGTACTGTTATGCACCTGCTTGCTATGTATTTATTGTTTCTCCCCCCTCTTCTCTCCGATAGACCCCGTGACGATGCTGATGCCCCTATGGTCGACTACGTCACCGACGACCCCTCCTTGTCTGAGCAACCAGGCAAGCCCCCCCCTTGATCACCAGATATCGCCTATTCTCCTCTATACTGCTTGCATTAGAGTAGTGTAGCATGTTACTGCTTTCGTTAATCCTATTCTAATGCATAGCCTGACATTGTCGCTACATCTGTTGATACCTTACCTGCAATCCTAAATGCTTAGTATAGGATGCTAGTTTATCATCATTGGCCCTACATTCTTGTCAGTCTGCCTTGCTATACTATCGGGCCGTGATCACTTGGGAGGTGATCACGGGTATATACTATACATACATACATACTATACAGATGGTGACTAAAGTCGGGTCAGCTCGTTGAGTACCCGCAAGTGATTCGGATAAGGGGGCTGAAAGGACAGGTGGCTCCATCCCGGTAGTGGTGGGCCTGGGTTCCCGACGGCCCTCGACTGTTACTTTGTGGCGGAGCGACAGGGCAGGTTGAGACCACCTAGGAGACAGGTGGGCCTGGCCCTGTTCGGCGTTCGCGGATACTTAACACGCTTAACGAGATCTTGGTATTTGATCTGAGTCCGGCTACTGGCCTATACGCACTAACCATCTACGCGGGAGTAGTTATGGGTATCCCGACGTCGTGGTATCAGCCGAAGCACTTCAGACGTCAGCGACGGAGCGGCGCGCGCCGAATTGGACTGGAACGCCACTAGGCTAGGTCTGCTTTCGGCCGCCCACGCAACGTGCAGGTGTGCTCAGGGCGATGGGCCCAGACCCCTGCGCGCTTAGGTTTAGACCGGCGTGCTGGCCTCTCTGTTTTGCCTAGGTGGGGCTGCGACGTGTTGATCTTCCGAGGCCGGGCATGACCCAGGAAAGTGTGTCCGGCCAAATGGGATCGAGCGTGTTGGGTTATGTGGTGCACCCCTGCAGGGAAGTTAATCTATTCGAATAGCCGTGATCTTCGGTAACAGGACGACTTGGAGTTGTACCTTGACCTTATGACAACTAGAACCGGATACTTAATAAAACACACCCTTCCAAGTGCCAGATACAACCGGTGGTCGCTCTCTCTCAGGGATACGAGGAGGGGATCGCCGGGTAGGATTATGCTACTGGAGATGCTACCTGGATATGCTACTCGGAGATGCTACTTGGAGGACTTCAATCTACTCTCTTCTACATGCTGCAAGAGGGAGGCTGCCAGAAGCGTAGTCTTCGACAGGATTAGCTATCCCCCTCTTATTCTGGCATTCTGCAGTTCAGTCCACTGATATGGCCCTTTACACATATACCCATGCATATGTAGTGTAGCTCCTTGCTTGCGAGTACTTTGGATGAGTACTCACGGTTGCTTTCTCCCCCCTTTTTTCCCTTTCTTTTCTTTTTGGTTGTCGCAACCAGATGCTGGAGTCCAGGAGCCAGACGCCACCATCGACGACGACCCCTACTACACTGGAGGTGCCTACTACTACGCGCTGCCCGCTGATGACGACCTGGAGTAGTTTAGGAGGATCCCAGGCAGGAGGCCTGCGCCTCTTTCGATCTGTATCCCAGTTTGTGCTAGCCATCTTATGGCAACTTGTTTAACTTATGTCTGTACTCAGATATTGTTGCTTCCGCTGACTCGTCTATGATCGAGCACTTGTATTCGAGCCCTCGAGGCCCCTGGCTTGTATTAAGATGCTTGTGTGACTTATTTTATTTGTAGAGTTGTGTTGTGATATCTTCCCGTGAGTCCCTGATCTTGATCGTACACATTTGCGTGCATGATTAGTGTACGATTGAATCGGGGGCGTCACAGTACCATCGCCCGGACGGGGAGAAGATTGCCGACGCCATGCCTGTCTTCAATGAGCGTGGGCTCGTGCCTTTGGAGCCTTCCCGACCCCCGGGCTCCCCGGTGATGGTGTCCTCCGGCCGGTCCGACGAGGAGGGGAAGGCGGACTCGGAGGCGACAAGGGAAGGCGCAGGGAGGCCTCTCCCCCGTGCCAAACCGATCTCCTCTGCGTCCTTTCCAATGATGACGATGCCGGTGAGCACCCGGTCAGGGAGTCACCGTGCTCCGCTGGGGTTACCACGAGGTCCAAGGGCACCCCTCCGAAGAAGGTGAAGCTGGGGTCCCGAAGAACGGTAGGTCAGCGCTAATCCCTCGGGGTGACGCCTCTGCTTCGTCGCCAGCCGCCACCATTGCAAAGCCAGTCGCGCGTCCGTCTGCCACTAAGGCACGATGGCTCCCATGCCCACGCTACCTGCGGGCCTCGCGCTCCTGAAGAGGACGAGGGATTATGTTGCCCCGGACCAGTAAGCGCGCCATCTTTTATTGGTTTCTTGATCTTGTTGTTGTGTCTTGATGCTTCCTTCTTGTACGGCTAGGACAACGCCGGTGGTGAAGAAGAAGAATGAGTCGACCAGGACCATCGAGGACAAGTATCCTGGCGCGGTCATGTTACCTCCGACGCAGAAGGATGGGGCCGGCCCACGCGCTCCTACGGCCGGATCGTCCTCCTGAGGCTCAGGAGCCCATCCTCAGGAGGAGACAACCTCTGCGGTCAGACTGGCTCCTAAGGTGCCCACCCTCAGCTCGCTTGCTGAGGTCCCGAATGCTTTGGAGCCCCCGGCCTCCTCAGCCGTTGCTGCTTCGCCAGTCCTGGCGCTGGTGCCATCTCTTCCCCCGTCCATCACGCCGCCGAACCGCGACTCTTTTGCCGCGCCCGATGCTCTGAAGGAGGCTCTTTCCGCGTTGAACCAGCTCCGGGACGATCTTCAGGGCTCCGACCGGTGCATGGCATCGGGGCGCCTGGAGCTGGTCTTGGGATGGCTCCGGGCCGACGTGTCCGTTCGGGCGGGCTGGTACCAAGCCGTGGCGGCCTCAGAGGAGGCAAAAAGGCTGCCGGCCTGGCCGCGGCCACCCACGACGCGGCGATGAAGGATGCGGAGGCTGCTGAGGAGAGCTGCCGAGCGGCGGAGGCCGAGCCGAAGACCCTCTGCGATAGGCAGGCCGCCGAGGCTCGTCAGCACGAGGCGCGGGGGGAGAAGCTGAAGGCCCAGGAAGCTGCAATCACCGACTGTGACACCGAGCTAGTGCAGGCGGCACACAAGCAGGCCGCAGAGCATGGACGCCTGGAGAAGTTGAAGGACAAGGCGGAGGCGGAGAGGGTCCAACTGGAGGCCAAGGAAAATGTTCTTGCCGAGGGGCGTGCCGCCTTCAACTCTCTTGAGCAGAGGTCCCACAAGGCACTGTGGGATCTCTACGAGAGGGGGTTGAAGGAGCCGCTGGTGACTGCGAAGGAAGGCCCGGCCGAGCTGCTCCCCCAGCTTGTCACGATGCTCGAGGGCGTTGTCGTTGGAGTCGGCCCCATGGTGGAAGGAGAAGCCCACACGCTTTCCCCCTCGGCTGTGACACGTATCTTTAGCCACCTTCATCTTCGCGACCCTGGCTTCGACTTTGGTACCTTGCTTGAGCCAGTGGACCTGGAGCGCTGCACCGCCGCTGCCGAAGCCGTGAAGGACCAGGTGGAGGCCCTGCTGTAGAAGTTCCTCGCCGTCGACCCCACAACCACGGCTGACAGTGCCACCGACCCCATGACCACGGCTGACGGTACGGGTGATGGCGACGTTGTTGATGATGGGACTCCCCTCGTGGGCGACGGCGACACCCAAGGCTGAAGGAGGAGCTTGATGGTGGCGCTTCCCTCTGTTTTATCTCCTGCAACATGCATCGTGCCTCATGGAGGCGTAAGAACTTATATGCTTTGCACCTTTAAGAGGCAGTATGTTTTGTAATAATTTGCTAGGATGTGGGGATTTCCTTCCCGTTTGCTTTAATGTTCTGCATCGGCAGGGCCCGCCCCACGCATACCTCAGCCGCCATTGGGTCGTCTAGATCACCAGGACGAGACCAAGGGGTGAGGGGCTACGTGACCAGTTAGGCTCCTGAGTCGCGATGCCCAGGAGTCCCCCTTGACGTGCAAACTGCCCTCGGGAAGGAGATGCGAGATTAGGCCTTAGCGTTCTGCGTCGGCAGGGTCCAGCCCCGCGTGTACCTCAACCACTATTGGGTCGTCCGGATCACCAGGACGAGACCAAGGGGTGAGGGGCTACATGACCAGTTAGGATACTGAGTCACGATGCTCAGCAGTCCCCCTTGATGTACGAACAGACCTCCATACCTTTCCTCGCCGAGGTCCTGCTTGGGAGGGGCACGCGAAGAACAGGTCCGGTGGACCTTGCAGGGCGACGTATGCTAGGCATGACCTAAGCATAGCCCCCATGCCCAGCCCCCTCATGCGACTCTCATGAAGGGAAAGCATTGCGGCGAGGCTGAACCTCGAGCCTGGTGGCTCCCTGAGGTTATTGCGACCATGGGGCCACCCTCAGTTGTTTATCACCAGAGCGGAGCATGGCGCTTCCACACTTGCATGGGAATAGCCGCTCCTCAACCGTGTCGACTGCCAGCATGGACCATGGTGCTTCCACTGGTGCGTGGATGGGGCCTCCCTCTGACTGGAGCCCCCGGGGCGTGTACAGCCCCACCCTGACATGTGGCTTGCATGACAGGGCTAGAGGAGGTGTGTATGGGCACTCGTGAGCCAGCGCGAGACTCACGAGGCCCTACCTCAAGGCGGGTTGCGCCCGAATTTGATTTGGAACACTTGTGATGGCCCTGCGAGATGGTTAGACAACCTGTGCAGAATGAATCTCATGAGGTTATCACATGAGAAGGCCAAACACCAATGACCCCAGGAGGTGACATGAACGGGGCCGACCCGCCAGACAGAGCTCAGCCGTTGGGTTTATTGACGCTTGATGACCCACAAGTGTAGGGGATCTATCGTAGTCCTTTCGATAAGTAAGAGTGTCGAACCCAACGAGGAGCAGAAGAAATTGATAAGCGGTTTTCCGTAAGGTTTTCTCTGCAAGCACTGAAATTGTAGGTAACAGCTAGTTTTGTGATAAGATAAATTGTAATGAGTAACAAGCAATGAAAGTAAATAAAGTGCAACAAGGTGGCCCAATCCTTTTTGTAGCAAAGGATAAGCCTGGACAATTTCTTATGATGAGAAAAGAGCTCCCGAGGACACATGGGAATTATCGTCAAGCTAGTTTTCATCACGCTCATATGATTCGCGTTCGGTACTTTGATAATTTGATATGTGGGTGGACCGGTGCTTGGGTACTGCCCTTACTTGGACACGCATACCACTTATGATTAACCCCTATTGCAAGCATTCACAACTACAAAAGAAGTATTAAGGTAAACCTAACCACAACATTAAACATATGGATCCAAATCAGCCCCTTATGAAGCAACGCATAAACTAGGGTTTAAGCTTCTGTCACTCTAGCAACTCATCATCTACTTATTACTTCCCAATGCCTTCCTATAGACCCAAATAATGGTGAAGTGTCATGTAGTCGACGTTCACATAACACCACTAGAGGAAAAGACAACATACATCTCATCAAAATATCGAACGAATACCAAATTCACATGACTACTAATAGCAAGAGTTCACCCATGTCCTCAGGAACAAACATAACTACTCACAAAGCATATTCATGTTCATAATGAGAGGAGTAATAATATGCATAAAGGATCTGAACATATGATCTTCCACCAAGTAAACCAATTAGCATCAACTACAAGGAGTAATCAACACTACTAGCAACCCACAGGTACCAATTTGTGGTTTTGATACAAGATTGGATACAAGAGACGAACTAGGGTTTTGAGAGGAGATGGTGCTGGTGAAGATGTTGATCGAGATTGACCCCCTCCCGGTGAGAGGATCGTTGGTGATGACGATGGTGATGATTTCCCCTTCCTGGAGGGAAGTTTCCCCGACAGAACAGCTCTGCCGGAGCTCTAGATTGGTTCCGCGAAGGTTCCGCCTCGTGGCGGCGGAATTTCGTCCTGTAAGCTTGCCCACGATTTTTTCGAGGGTAAAAGCCTTCATATAGCAGAAGATGGACACTGGAGGGCCACCAGGGGGCCCAGGAGACAGGGGGGCGTGCCCTGTAGGGGTGGGCGCGCCCCCACCCTCTTGGCCAGGGTGTGGTCCCCCTCAGGTGTTTCTTTCGCTCAATAATTCTTATTAATTCCAAAAATAAGTTCCGTGGAGTTTCAGGATTTTTGGAGCAGTGCAGAATAGGTTTCCAATGTTTGCTCCTTTTCCAGCCAGAATTCCAGCTGCCAGCATTCCCCCTCTTCATGGTAAACCTTGTAAAATAAGAGATAATAGCCATAAGTATTGAGATATAATGTGTAATAACAGCCCATAATGCAATAAATATTGATATAAAAGCATGATGCAAAATGGACGTATCAACGCTGCAGGGACGGACCCGAGCACAAACTCCGTGCCCAGTCTTTTCATGAGAAAGTTCTGAAGAAACATAGCCGGCGCGCGGCTCCCGTGGCGACGAGGCATCGGATTGCGTGCCCTAGCTCATCCCCCGTGATTAGCTCATGCGAGAACAAGGCACCAAGGACCATGGGAGGTGACGTGCACGTGAGCTGGCCCGCGAGACAGAGCTCAACCTCTTGGGTTTAGCAATGCTGCAGGGATGGACCCAAGCATAGACGCCGTGCCCGCCCTTAATCATGAGGCGGTCGCGGGTGGGTTCGCAAGGGCATACGACATTCATGGCAATGAAGTACTAGACATGCAGATGATAACCATAAAGCAACTCATGGAAGGAAGAAGAGCCAGTTCTGATAGATGCAAAACGATACATGCCACAAGGACGGACCCATGTGGCTTGGGGATGATGCAGCCCAAGGGGCGCCCCCAACTGAATAAACCGTAAAATGTCACCTGGCACCATTGCTGAAGAGATGTTGAAGTCGCTGAAGACGCATGCTGAAGAAGTCGCCCCTCACGAGTTGCCTGGGTCCTGAGCCTCGGGAGGCTCTGGAGGCTCAGCGGGCTCATGAAGAACCGTCGCAATCTCCGCCAGGACCGCCTGGTGCCTGGCCTCTTGATTATGCTCGCATGTGGCGCTGAGGTGCAATAGCTGCGTTCGGCAAGCTGAAGGGCATGCAAACGTAGCTGTGAGGGGGCCCTCGCACCGGCCGACACGTGACGGCCATAAGCGCTCCTGAGATGCGGCCCTGTTGAGCCCTGGGATGTCGACACAGATGCGCAGCTCGCTTTCCTCGCCAGGACGGGGAGCTGCACCAGGTGGTGGGCGGCTGTCGCCGCGCATGGCTCTCGCCTCTTGAAGCTCCTCGGTTGCCTTGGTGATGAAATCTTGAGCACCTGGCACTACGTGCCTTGTGCCCTCCTGGCAGAAGCGAGCGCCGGAGCACGCCTCCACATGGTGCCCGAGCGCCTCCCTCGTGACGTTGGCTAGGTCAAAGGCCCTCCAGGGGAGAGCCCCTGATTATAGCCTGAGAGGCGCACCGGGCGCGCCTTCCTATGTGAGAGAGGGAGGCGCCTCATCCGTGGGTGCAGGTCCTGAGGTGGTGCCACTGGAGGCGCCGTTCTCTTGAGGCTCTTGGCGGAGCAACTGCTTCTTCTTCTTGGGGACAACCTCAGGAGGGTAGATGGTGCCTTCGCCGTCTGGGTTCTCAACCGCTGCAGCCTGGTAGGCGCGCTCGAGAGAGCACACTGCGTCCTTCTCCTCACATGCGATGGTGATGATGTCACAGTTCCCTGGCATCTTGAGGAGATTGTAACCATGATGAGTCACTGCCATGAACTTGGCTAGGGCTGGATACCCAAGGATGGTGTTGTATGGAAGGTGAATGTTGGCAACGTCAAAGTGATGAGCTCAGTGCAGTAGTTGTCGCGCTTGCCAAAGGTGACAGGGAGGCGGATCTGCCCTATTGGGGTGGTGGAGCCGTCGGTCACTCCTGAGAAACGATTAGTGGGCTACAGCTGGTCGTAGGGCACTGGGAGGCGGTCGAACGTCTCGATGGAAAGAACGTTGAGCCCCGCACCATCATCGATGAGGGTCTTCGTGACGAGGACGCTGCTGATGACAAGCGAACAGAGCATCGGGAGGGCGCCGACAGTTACCATGGACTTGAGCTGGTCTAATGAGCTGAAGGTGATGGTGCACTTGGACCACCTGAGGGGTCGCGTGGCCTCGAGCCTTGAGAGAGCCGCGTTCGCTTCACGGGCAAACTGCTTGAAGATGCGATGAGAGGCCGGGGGCTGAGCACCGCCCAGGATGTAGGCGACGGTGTGAGGCTCCTGGAAGTCCCCAACCCCCTTGTCTTGGTGGCGGTCATCATTCCTTCTTGGTGGTGGTGGCAGCGGAGGGAGGCCAGCATTGCTCTGAGGACGATCCTCACGAGGCTGGTCTCTCCAGGCGCCCTCACGAGGCTGGGCTTGCCACCGCTCCTCATGAGGCTAGTCGTGACACTCCTGGTGGGGGCCACGGTTGTCCTAGCATCCTCCTCCTCGGCCTCCCTAGCAGCGGTAGCCACGGTCGATGCACTCGGGGCGACGACCGCGGCGCCCGTCCCGGATGGACCTGAGCTCTTGAAAGTCGTTAGTGTTGTGGCTATGCATGTTGTGGAAGATGCAGAATGGGCGGCTGCCCTTGGATGACTCTGGGTGGTCGCAGCCGCACTTCATCTCCGTCTTGGACACAAGCACGACTGGTCCCTTGCGCTTCACGTCCTTGGCCTTGGCCTTCTTGTCTTCTGTGTCTGCCCCCGGGAGCTCCACGAGGGAGAGGTGACCCTCCTCAGCTCTTGCGCACCTGGTTTCCATGTTGAACATTTCCAGAGCCGTGCACATGTCCTCGTGTATGGTGAGCTCCTCCTTCATCTTGACGTCGCGGACTCCATCAGAAAACACTGAGATGATGGCCTCGTTCGAAACCTTGGGGATCTTGAGGCGAACACTGTTTAAGCGTTGGATGTACTTCTGCAGGGTCTCCCCTGGCTGCTGCTTGATGCGTTGCAGGTCACCTGCGGCCTGCGGGCGGTCGCAAGTGCCCTGGAAGTTGGCGACAAAACGCTCTCGCATCTCGTCCCAGGAGGAGATCGATCCCGCGAGCAGGTTTAGGAGCCATGAGCGTGCACCATCCTTGAGGGCCATGGGAAACTAGTTCACCATGACCTTCTCGTCGCCGTTGGCCGCCTCGATGCTCAGCTTGTAGAGCTGCAGGAACTCAACAGGGTCGGGGGTGCCGTCATAGCATGGAGACAGGCCAGGCTTGAACTTCCCCAGCCAAACAACGCTGCGAAGCCCGGGAGTGAAGGCGCGGTAGCCCGCTGTGGTCACCGGAGCCCGTCGTGGAGGTGGTGCTTGATCTTGGAGCTCGCGCGCCACCGTGATAGGTGGCATGCGGTCTTGACGCGGTAGTGCTAGAAGCGCACGCGCCTCCCCTTGTGGCCGCTGGACCTCTTGGCAGCTTCCTTCTTTACGCACGGGCGCCCTGCACGGCAGGTCACACCATGGAGCTGTGCGCCTTGGTGCGAGGACAACGTGTTGACGAGGAGGCGGTGGAGGAGGCGCTCCATGGGCTACGTCACCCACCACAGACAGTGGGCGAGGTAGTGAAAGAGACGATGCAGGAGAGCCCGCAGCGGCGCTGACCAGCTCGGTGATGCAGTCCAGCCAGTCTTCGTAGAAGTCGTTGATGGGGCGGTAGTGACGGAGCTCGCGCGCCATGAGCAACGTAGCCTACGCGTTCGCCGGACCGTGATGAGCGTGGAACGATGAACCAGCTGGAGTCAGTGACGGGATGGCCGTGCGCCCATCATGTCACACAGAGGGGTGCAACAACGAGGCTTGCTGCTCGTGCCTCGCCGGTCCGGTGGCGGTGTTGGTGGCTGGCGATGGAGACCAATGGGGAGGCCCGCCGGTAGGCGCCGTTTGGGAGACATGGGCAGCGAGGGCGGCCTGACACTCAGCACGGGCTCGACGAGCGTCAACCATGGAAGCGGTGAAGTGGTGGCGAGTCGACCGGCGAAAGAGAGACTCCGACGCACCCCTACCTGGCATGCCAAATGTAGGATTCAGGGTTCCACATACCCTTGAGAGGTCCGAACTCTGGGGTGCATGCAAAGAACTCGTCCTCCCCAGTCCGCCTACTCGCTAATCTCACGGCCTAGTGATGTCAACTACGCAACCTTCTCCTTGTAGACGTTGTTGGGCCTCCAAGTGCAGAGGTTTGTAGGACAGTAGCAAATTTGCCTCAAGTGGATGACCTAAGGTTTATCAATCCGTGGGAGGCGTAGGATGAAGATGGTATCTCTCAAACAACCCTGCAACCAAATAACAAAGAGTCTCTTGTGTCCCCAACACACCCAATACAATGGCAAATTGTATAGGTGCACTCGTTCGGCGAAGAGATGGTGATACAAGTGCAATATGGATGGTAGATATAGGTTTTTCTAATCTAAAAATATAAAAACAGCAAGGTAACAAATGATAAAAGTGAGCGTAAATGGTATTGCAATGCTAGGAAACAAGGCCTAGGGTTCATACTTTCACTAGTGCAAGTTCTCTCAACAATAATAACATAATTGGATCATATAACTATCCCTCAACATGCAACAAAGAGTCACTCCAAAGTCACTAATAGCGGAGAACAAAGGAAAAGATTATTGTAGGGGTACAAAACCACCTCAAAGTTATCCTTTCTGATCGATCTATTCAAGAGTCCGTAGTAAAATAACACAAAGCTATTCTTTCCGTTCGATCTATCATAGAGTTCGTACTAGAATAACACCTTAAGACACAAATCAACCAAAACCCTAATGTCACCTAGATACTCCAATGTCACCTCAAGTATCCGTGGGCATGGTTATACGATATGCATCACACAATCTCAGATTCATTTATTCAACCAACACAAAGTACTTCAAAGAGTGCCCCAAAGTTTCTACCAAAGAGTCAAGACAAAAACGTGTGCCAACCCCTATGCATAAGTTCATTGAACCCGCACGTTGATCACCAAAACATACATCAAGTAGATCACATGAATATCCCATTTTTACCACAGATAAGCACGACAAGACATACATCACGTGTTCTCAAATCCTTAAAGACTCAATCCGACAAGACAACTTCAAGGGGAAAACTCAATTCATCACAAGAGAGTAGAGGGGGAGAAACATCATAAGATCCAACTATAATAGCAAAGCTCGTGATACATCAAGATCGTATCACCTCAAGAACACGAGAGAGAGAGAGAGAGAGCAAACACATAGCTACTATTACATATCCTCAGCCCTGCGGGTGAACTACTCCCTCCTTGTCATGGAGAGCGTCGGGATGATGAAGATGGCCACCGGTGACGGATCCCCCCCTCCGGCAGGGTGCCGCAACAGGCCCCGATTGGTTTTTGGTGGCTACAGAGGCTTGCGGTGGTGGAACTCCCGATCTATTGTGCTCCTCGATGTTTTTAGGGTATATGGACATATATAGGTGAAAGAAGTCGGTCAGGGGAGCCACGAGGGGCCCACGAGGGTGGGGGGCGCACCCAGGGGGGTAGGGCGCACCTCCCTGCCTCGTGGCCACCTCAAAGCTGCCCTGACGTCTACTCCAAGTCTCCTGGATTGCTTCCGTTCCAAAAATAACTCTCCCGAAGGTTTCATTCCGTTTGGACTCCGTTTGATATTCCTTTTCTTCGGAACACTCAAATAGGCAAGAAAACAACAATTTGGGCTGGGCCTCCGGTTAATAGGTTAGTCCCAAAAATAAAATAAAAGTGCTTAGTAAAGCCCATAAACATCCAAAACAGATAATATAATAGCATGAATACTTCATAAATTATAGATACGTTGGAGACGTATCAGCATCCCCAAGCTTAATTCCTGCTCGTCCTCGAGTAGGCAAATGATAAAAGAAAGAATTTATGAAGTGTGAATGCTAGCAGGTGCATAAGTTGATAATTTCAATCACCTTTTCTAGCATCATTATATGTCATAACAGTAGCTCATCTCATAAAACTCATGATCAAGTAACAAGCTATTCAAATGTTTAAAACATAGACCATAAACTTTCTTGAAAACTAGCAAACTATGTTCTCAGTTCTCAGTCATCAAACAATTGCAATTGATCTTATTTTCAGGAAGGGTCTATGTAAGAGCTTTGATTTAGAAAATCCCACATACTCAACTATCATATAGTCTTCCATGATTGCTACCACTCAAAGCATATTTTTAGAACAAATAGCATCCATCGAACATAGAGAAAGATAGGGGCTTAATGTTTCGCCTCCCAACTTATTTATCATATAGATAATTGTCAACAATAATAAATCATGATCAAATATATTTGAATGGCCATATATGCTTAGATCTTTCCCCATCACATGATGCTTGCCAACTAAATAGTAGGTTGGAATGAGAAGGAATGCTACTGACTCTTGCATAAAAGTAAAAGATAGGCCCTTCACAGAGGGAAGCAGGGATTTGCAGAGGTGCCAGAGCTCGAAGCTTTTAAACAGAGATGAAAATAATTTTGAGTGGTATGCTTTCATTGTCAACATAACAACCAAGAGTTCCCGATATCTCCCATACTAGATACATTATAGGCGGTTCCCAAACAGAATGGTAAAGTTTTTACTCCCCCTCCACCAACAATCATCAATCCATGGCTTGCCCGAAACAACGGGTGCCTCCAACTAACAACAATCCAGGGGGAGTTTTGTTTGCAATTACTCTGATTTGATTTTGGTCTTTTGATCATGGGACTGGGCATCCCAGTTACCAGCCATTTTTCTCATGAATGATGAGCGGAGTCCACTCATCGTGAGAATAACCCACCTATCATGGAAGATACTGACAACCCCTAGTCGCTACATGAGCGATTTGGGCATACAAAACATATTATTATTTGAAGGTTTAGAGTTTGGCACATGCAAATTTACTTGGAACGACAGGTAAATACCGCATATAGGTAGGGCATACAAAACAGATTATTATTTGAAGGTTTAGAGTTTGGCACATGCAAATTTACTTGGAACGAAAGGTAAATACCGCATATACGTAGATATGGTGGACACTCATGGAAGAAACTTGGTTCAAGGAATTTTGATGCACAAGCAGTATTCCCGCTTAGTACATATATTTGGCTAGCAAAGGATTCTAAACAGCAAGCACCACATGTTGGAGGATCTATAACAATATAACTTCTGTACAAATATACCCAAGCATAACTCATTACGTTGACTTCCTTGTCTTGAAAATAATTAATGGGGCTCACAATCATAGAAGATGTCTAAGATAGTATATTTATATGTGAAATCTCTCTTCCTTCAATATTCTTTCATGAATTGTTCAAGTGACCAATACAATGTTTGCTAACCTTCAATAAATTTACCACCTCTACTTGTTAGATGTGAAGTCATTACTCCCAATGGGGTAAGCATATGAAACATATATAATTTAAGATTTATGACATTCAACTCATTCAACCATTTACTCATAGGGTATAAGCGAAGCACACGAGCAAATGACAAACTACTCCAAAAAGATATAAGTGAAGATCAGTGAGTAGTTAAATAATTATGCAACTATGTGAAGACTCTCTAACATTTAAGAATTTAATATCTTGGTATTTTATTCAAACATAAAGCATGACAAAATAAAATAAAATGACGCTCCAAGCAAAACACATATCATGTGGTGAACAAAAATATAGCTCAAGTAAAGTCACCGATGAACAAAGATGAAAGAGGGGATGTCATCCGGGGCATACCCAAGCTTAGGCTCTTGGTTGTCCTTGAATATTACATTGGGGTGCCTTGTGCATCCCCAATCTTAGGCTCTTACCACTCCTTATTCCATAGTCCATCAAACCTTTACCCAAAACTTGAAAACTTCACAACACAAAACTTAACAGAAAACTCGTAAGCTCCGTTAGTATAAGAAAATAAATCACCACTTAGGTACTGTTGTGAACTCATTCTAAATTCATATTGGTGTAATATCTACTGTATTCCAACTTCTCTATGGTTCATACCCTCCGATACTACTCATAGATTCATCAAAAGCAAACAACACATAGAAAACAGAATCTGTCAAAAATAGAACAGTCTGTAGTAATCTGCATCATTCGAATACTTATGTAACTCCAAAAATTCTTAAATAAATTGGTGGAAGTGAGGAATTTTTATATTAATCATATTAAAAAAGAATAAACCTAAAATCACTCTCCAGTAAAAAATGGAAGCTAATCTCGTGAGCGCAAAAGTTTCTGTTTTTTACAGCAAGATCGCAAAGACTTCACCCAAGTCTTCCCAAAGGTTCTACTTGGCACAAACACTAATTAAAACATAAAACCACATCTAACCAGAGACTAGGTGAATTATTTATACTAAACAGGAGCAAAAAGCAAAGAAAGAAAATAAAATTGGGTTGCCTCCCAACAAGCGCTAACGTTTAACGCCCCTAGCTAGGCATGATGATTTCAATGATGCTCACATAAAAGATAAGAATTGAAACATAAAGAGAGCATCATGAAGAATATGAATAGAACATTTAAGTCTAACCCACTTCCTATGCATAGGGATTTTGTGAGCAAACAACTTATGGTAACAATAATCAACTAGCATAGGAAGGCAAAACAAGCATAACTTCAAAATTTTCAACACATAGAGAGGAAACTTGATATTATTGCAATATGTAGAAGCATATGCTCCTCTCTAATAATAATTTTCAGTAGCATCATGAATGAATTCAACCATATAACCAGCACCTAATGCATTCTTTTCATGATCTACTTGCATATAAATTTTTACTACTCTCCACATAAGCAAATTTATTCTCATCAATAGTAGTGGCAGAAAACTCAACAAAATAAATATCATGTGAAGCATAATACAATTGAAAATTAAAATAAAGATGACAAGTTTCATGGTTATATTTATTCTTTATAGCATACGTGTCATCACAATAATCATCATAAATAGGAGGCATGCTATCATCATAATATATTTTCTCATCAAAACTTGGGAGACTAAAAATATCATATTATCAAACATAGCATCCCCAAGCTTGTGGCTTTGCATATCATTAGCATCATGGGTATTCAAAGAATTCATACTAACAATATTGCAATCATGCTCATCATTCAAATATTAAGTGCCAAACATTTTATATATTTCTTCTTCTAGCACTTGAGCACAATTTTCCTTTCCATCATTCTCACGGAAGACATTAAAAAGATGAAGCATATGAGTAACCCTCAATTCCATTTTTTATAGTTTTCTTTTATGGACTAAACTACTGATAAAACAAGAAACTAAAATATTCGATTGCAAGATCTAAAGATATACCTTCAAGCACTCACCTCCCCAGCAACGGCGCCAGAAAATAGCTTGAGGTCTACTACGCAACCTTCTCCTTGTAGACGCTTTTGGGCCTCCAAGTGCAGAGGTTTGTAGGACAGTAGCAAATTTCCCTCAAGTGGATGACCTAAGGTTTATCAATCCATGGAGGCGTAGGATGAAGATGGTCTCTCTCAAACAACACTGCAACCAAATAACAAAGAGTCTCTTGTGTCCCCAAGACACCCAATACAATGGCAAATTGTATAGGTGCACTAGTTCGGTGAAGAGATGGTGATACAAGTGCAATATGGATGGTAGATATATGTTTTTCTAATCTGAAAATATAAAAACAACAAGGTAACAAATGATAAAAGTGAGCATAAATGGCATTGCAATGCTAGGAAACAAGGCCTAGGGTTCATCCTTTCACTAGTGCAAGTTCTCTCAACAATAATAACATAATTGGATCATATAACTATCCCTCAACATGCAACAAAGAGTCACTCCAAAGTCACGAATAGAGGAGAACAAATGAAGAGATTATTGTAGGGTACGAAACCACCTCAAAGTTATCCTTTCTGATCGATCTATTCAAGAGTCCGTAGTAAAATAACACGAAGCTATTCTTTCCGTTCGATCTATCATAGAGTTCGTACTAGAATAACACCTTAAGACACAAATCAACAAAAACCCTAATGTCACTTAGATACTCCAATGTCACCTCAAGTATCCATGGGCATGATTATACGATATGCATCACACAATCTCAGATTCATCTATTCAACCAACACAAAGTACTTCAAAGAGTGCCCCAAAGTTTCTACCAAAGAGTCAAGACGAAAACGTGTGCCAACCCCTATGCATAAGTTCATTGAACCCGCAAGTTGATCACCAAAACATACATCAAGTAGATCACGTGAATATCCCATTGTTACCACAGATAAGCACGGCAAGACATACATCAAGTGTTCTCAAATCCTTAAAGACTCAATCCGACAAGACAACTTCAAGGGGAAAACTCAATTCATCACAAGAGAGTAGAGGGGGAGAAACATCACAAGATCCAACTATAATAACAAAGCTCGTGATACATCAAGATCGTATCACCTCAAGAACACGAGAGAGAGAGAGAGAGAGAGAGATCAAACACATATCTACTAGTACATACCCTCAGCCCTGAGGGTGAACTACTCCCTCCTCGTCATGGAGAGCGCCGGGATGATGAAGATGGCCACCGGTGAGGGACCCCCCCCTCCGGCAGGGTGCCAGAACAGGGTCCCGATTGGTTTTTGGTGGCTACAGAGGCTTGCGGCGGTGGAACTCCCGATCTATTGTGCTCCTCGATGTTTTTAGGATATATGGACATATATAGGCAAAAGAAGTCGGTCAGGGGAACCACGAGGGGCCCACGAGGGTGGGGGGTGCACCTCCCTGCCTCGTGGCCACCTCGAACCTGCCCTGACATACTCCAAGTCTCCTGGATTGCTCCCGTTCAAAAAATAACTCTCCTAAAGGTTTCATTCGGTTTGGACTCCATTTGATATTCCTTTTCTTCGGAACACTGAAATAGGCAAGAAAACAACAATTTGGGCTGGGCCTCCGGTTAATAGGTTAGTCCCAAAAATAATATAGAAGTGCTTAGTAAAGCCCATAAACATCCAAAACAGATAATATAATAGCATGAATACTTCATAAATTATAGATACGTTGGAGACGTATCACCTAGCTCGACGAACCGGATGGAAAAGAGACACGACAATTTACCCAGGTTCGGGCCAGCTTGCGGTGTAAAACCCTACTCCTGCTTCATGATGTATTGGCCTCGAGGGGCTGTGGATGAACTAGTACAATGGTTGAACAACCTCAGGAGGAGAGGTGTTCTTGGGCTCGGACGAGCTGGTGGGTGAGTGGATGATCTGAATGATCCGTCCTCCTCTATGGTGGTGGCTAAGTCCTATTTATAGTGGCCTTGGTCCTCTTCCCAAATGTAAGGCGGGAAGGGATCCCACAACGGCCAAATTCGAAGGGGAATAGCTAGTACATGCTATCCTGATAAAAGTAGTCTTCACCTGCAAAAGCTTCTGGTCGTGACACCGCGGTGGGCTCGGCGATGACCTCCGTCCTGCCCTCATGGCAGTCTTGGTCTTGTTGCACCAAAATGGAAACCTTTGCTTGATTCCTCTTGACTCCACGCCTACGCTTGCTTCCTTAGCACCAATGGGGAAACTGGTACACTACGCCCGCTGGCGCTCGCCTGACCTTGGTTGTCATGGCTCATGTCATATGAACCTCGTGAGGTGGGCCTTGCATAGATATCTCTGCTCCTCAGGAGCCAGCCTGGTGAGGCTGCCCACCAGGGAGGTCTTGGCGTCGTTCGCCTCGCGAGGCTTGGCCCCTCGCGAGGGTCTTGAGTTGTTGTTTCTGAAGCTAGGCCATACCGGGCCGTTGATGGAGCCACGCCATGGGCCGCATGCAGGCAAGTCTGGTTACCCCCGTTCCCAGAACACCGACACAAGACCATTCCGAAGCTCCTCGTCATGTCCGTGATCTCATTCGGGGCTCCAAACAACATTCCGTCACCAACTCACATAACTCATATAGTACTATATCGTCAACGAACATTAAGCATGTGGACCCTACGGGTTCGAGAATGATGTAGACATGATCGAGATGCCTCTCCGGTCAATAACCAATAGTGGGACCTGGATGCCCTTATTGGTTCCTACATATTCTACGAAGATCTTTATCGATCGAACCTTTATGACAACATACGTAATTCCCTTTGTCTGTCGGTATGTTAGTTTCTTGAGATTCGATCATTAGTATCTTCATACCTAGTTCAATCTAGTTACCGACAAGTCCCTTTACTCGTTTCATAATACATCATCTCGTAAGTAACTCCTTAGTCACTTTGCTTGCGAGCATCTTGTGATGTGTATCACCGAGAGGGCCCAGAGATACCTCTCCAATATACGAAGTGACAAATCCCAATTCCGATTCATGCCAACTCAACAGACACCTTCGGAGATACCTACAGATCATCTTTATGATCACCCAATTATGTTGTGATGTTTGATAGCACACAAAGTATTCCTCCGATATCTGGGAGTTGCATGATCTCATGGTCGAAGGAATATGTATTTGACATTAAGAAAGCAGTAGCAATAAATTGAACGATCTTATGCCAAGCTAACTGACGGGTCTTGTCCATCACATCATTCTCCTAATGATGTGATCCCGTTATCAAATGACAACACATGTCCATGGTTAGGAAACCTTAACCATCTTTGATCAAGGAGCTAGTCTAGTAGAGGATCACTGGGGACACGGTATTTGTTTATGTATCCACACATGTATTTAAGTTTTTGATCAATACAATTCTAGCATGAATAATAAACCTTTATCATGATTAAGGAAATATAATAATAACAACTTTATTATTGCCTTGCTACCTCTTGAGCACTGCGTTGGATTTCCCCGAAGAGGAGAGGATGATGCAGTAAAGTAGCATAAGTATTTACCTTAGTTTTTGAGAACCAAGGTATCAATCCAGTAGGAGATCACACACGAGTCCCTCGTACCTACACAAAATGATAGCTACTCGCAACCAACGCGATTAGGGGTTGTCAATCCCTTCACGGTCACTTACGAGGGTGAGATCTGATAGAGATAATAAATAATATTTTTAGTATTTTTGATATAGAGATGCAAAGTAAAAAGTAAAAGGCAAAGTAAAAACAAAGCAAGTAATAAAATAATGGAGATTGATATGATGAGAATAGACTCGGGGGCCATAGGTTTCACTAGTGGCTTCTCTCAAGAGCGTAAGTATTCTATGGTGGGTGAACAAATTACTATTGAGCAATTGATAGAAAAGCGAATAATTATGAGATTATCTAGGTATGATCATGTATATAGGCATCACGTCCAAAACAAGTAGATCGAAACGATTCTGCATCTACTACTATTACTCCACTCATCGACCGCTATCCAGCATGCATCTAGAGTATTAAGTTAAAAACAGAGTAACGCCTTAAGCAAGATGACATGATGTAGAGGGATAAATTCATGCAATATGATAAAAACCCCATCTTGTTATCCTCGATGGTAACAATACAATACGTGCCTTGCAACCCTTTCTGTCACTGGGTAAGGACACAAGATTGAACCCAAAGCTAAACACTTCTCCCATTGCAAGAACTACCAATCTAGTTGGCCAAACCAAACGGATAATTCGAAGAGACTTGCAAAGATAACTCAATCATACATAAAAGAATTCAAAGAAGAATCAAATATTATTCATAGATAAGCTGGATCATAAACCCACAATTCATCGGTCTCAACAAACACACCGCAAAAAGAAGATTACATCGAATAGATCTCTACAAGAGAGGGGGAGAACATTGTATTGAGATCCAAAAAGAGAGAAGAAGCCATCTAGCTACTAGCTATGGACCCGAATGTCTGAAGTAAACTACTCACACTTCATTGGAGAGGCTATGGTGTTGATGTAGAAGCCCTTCGTGGTAGATGCCCTCTCCGGCGGAGCTCCGGAACAGGCCCCAAGATGGGATCTCGTGGATACAGAAAGTTGCGGCGGTGGAATTTGGTTTTTGGCTCCGTATTTGATCTGACGGAGGTACATAGGTATATATAGGAGGAAGGAGTACGTCGGTGACGCAACAGGGGGCCCACGAGGCAGGGGGGCGCGCCCAGGGGGGGGGGGCTCCACCCTCGTGACCTTCACGGCTGTTCGTTGGAGCAGGGTCCAAGTTTCCTGGATCACGTTTGGTGAGAAAATCACGTTCCCGAAGGTTTTATTCCGTTTGGACTCCGTTTCATATTCTGTTTCTTCGAAATACTGAAATAGGCAAAAAACAACACTTCTGGGCTGGGCCTCCGGTTAATAGGTTAGTACCAAAAATAATATGAAAGTGGAAAATAAAGCCCAATATAGTCCAAAACAGTAGGTAAAGTAGCATGGAGCAGTCAAAAATTATAGATACGTTGGAGACGTATCAAGCATCCCCAAGCTTAATTCCTGCTCGTCCTCGAGTAGGTGAATGATAAAAAAGAATTTTTGATGCGGAGTGATACTTTGGCATAATTTCAATGTAAATCTTCTTAATTGTGACATGAATATTTAGATCCGAAAGATTCAAGACAAAAGTTCATATTGACATAAAAGTAATAATACTTCAAGCATACAAATTAAAGCAATCATGTCTTCTCAAAATAGCTTGGTTAAAGAAAGTTATCCCTACAAAATCATATAGTCTGGCTATGCTCTATCTTCATCACACAAAGTATTTGATCATGCACAACCCCGATGACGAGCCAAGAAATTGTTTCATACTTTAGAAATCTCAAACTTTTTCAACTTTCACGCAACACATGAGCGTGAGCCATGGACATAACACTATAGGTGGAATAGAATGGTGGTTGTGGAGAAGAAAAAAAAAGGAGAAGATAGTCTCACATCAACTAGGCGTATTAACGGGCTATGGAGATGCCCATCAATAGATATCAATGTGAGTGAGTAGGGATTGCCATGCAACGGATGCACTAGAGCTATAAGTATATGAAAGCTCAAAAAGAAACTAAGTGGGTGTGCATCCAACTTGCTTGCTCACGAAGACCTAGGGCACTTTTGAGGAAGCCCATCATTGGAATATACAAGCCAGGTTCTATAATGAAAAATTCCCACTAGTATATGAAAGTGACAACATATGAGACTCTCTATCATGAAGATCATGGTGCTACTTTGAAGCACAAGTGTGGAAAAAGGATAGTAGCATTGTCCCTTCTCTCATTTTCTCTCATTTTTTTATTTGGCCTTTCTCTTTTTTTTCTTTTTTATGGCCATTCTCCTTTTTTATTTGGGCTTCTTTGGCCTCTTTTATTTTTCATAAAGTCCGGAGTCTCATCCCGACTTACGGGGGAATCATAGTCTCCATCATCCTTTCCTCACTGGGACAATGCTCTAATAATGATGATCATCACACTTTTATTTTTCTTACAACTCAACAATTACAACTCGATACTTAGAACAAAATATGACTCTATATGAATGCCTCCGGCGGTGTACCGGGATATGCAATGAATCATGAGTGACATGTATGAAAGTTATGAAGGTGGCCTTTCCACAAATACAATGTCAACTACATGTTCATGCAAAAAGTAATATGACAAAAGTAATGCATGTCATATGAACGAAACGGTGGAGAGTTGCATGGTAATATATCTCGGAATGGCTATGGAAATGCCATGATAGGTAGGTATGGTTGCTATTTTGAGGAAGGTATATGGTAGGTGTATGATACCGGCGAAAGGTGCGCGGTATTAGAGAGGCTAGCAATGGTGGAAGGGTGAGAGTGCGTATAATCCATGGACTCAACATTAATCAAAAGAACTCATGCACTTATTGCAAAAATTTAGAAGTCATCAAAAACCAAAGCATTAAACGCATACTCCTAGGGGGATAGATTGGTAGGAAAAGACCATTGCTCGTCCTCGACTGCCACTCATAAGGAAGACAATCAATAAATAAAATTGTGCTCCGACTTCATCACAAAGCGGTTCACCATACGTGCATGCTACGAGAGTCACAAACTTCAACACAAGCATTCTTTAAATTCATAATCATCCCAACTAGCATTGCTTTGATATTATCACCTCCATATCTCAAAACAATTATCAAGCATCAAACTTATCTTAGTATTCAATGCACTCAAAAGAAAGTTTCACAAATCTTGAATACCAAGTATATTAACTTTAAGCAAATTACCATGCTATTAACAACTCTCAAAATAATCTAAGTGAATCATGAGAGATCAACATTTTCTTTAAAACAAATCCACCACCGTGTCCTAAAAGATCTAAGTGAAGCACTAGAGCAAAAATTATTACGCTCAAAAGATATAAGTGAAGCACATAGAGCAAAACTATCAAGCTCAAAAGATTTAAGTGAAGCACATAGAGTATTCTAGCAAATTCCAAATCATGTATGGCTCTCTCAAAAGGTGTGTACATCAAGGATGATTGTGGCAAACTAACAAGCAAAGATGCAAATAACACAAGATGCTCCAAGCAAAACACATGACATGTAGTGAATAAAAATATAGCTCCAAGTAAATTACCAATGGAAGTAGATGAAAGAGGGGATGCCTTCCAGGGCATCCCCAAGCTTTGACTTTTTGGTGTCCTTGGATTATCTCGGGGGTTCCATGGGCATCCCCAAGCTTAGGCTCTTGCCACTCTTTGTTCCATAATCCATCAAAAGAATTCACCCAAAACATGAAAACTTCACAACACAAAACTCAATAGAAATCTCGTGAGCTCCGTTAGTGAAAGAAAACAAAAGACTACTTCAAGGTAATGTAATGAACTCATTCTTTATTTATATTGGTGTTAAACCTAATGTATTCCAACTTCCTTATGGTTTATAAACTAATTTATTAGCTATAGATGCATTGAAATAAGCAAACAACACAAGAAAAACAGAATCTGTCAAAAACAGAACAGTCTGTAGCAATCTGTAACTAACGCAAACTTCTGGAACTCTAAAACTTCTACCAAAATAGGACGTACTGGACAATTTATTTATTGATCATTAGCAAAAAGAATCAATGCAAAATCTCGTTCCTGTGATTTATTGAATGTTTTCTCGTGAGCGCAAAGTTTCTGTTTTTCAGCAGAATCAAATCAACTATCATCATAGCTTATCCTATAGGTTCTACTTGGCACAAACACTAATTAAAACATAAAACCACATCTAAACAGAAAGTAGATGGATTATTTATTCCTAAACAGAAGCAAAAACAAAAAACACAAAATAAAATTGGGTTGCCTCCCAACAAGCGCTATCGTTTAACGCCCCTAGCTAGGCATAAAAGCGAAGATAGATCTAACGAGTGCCATAATAATAGGATAGATCTTGAAAACTCATATCATATTCTCTACGTTCGGCAGCAAGTTTCCTTTGAGGCAAGCAAAAGTAATCAAAAGGGCTAAAATTGGTGGGACAAAGGTCCCCAAGATCAATAAAGGGAGGAATAGGTTCCTCCTTCGGCCCCTCATAGTGCACAACTATTTCATCACTAAAAGCATTATTTTGGCAAAATTTTGTGAGCCTATACTCAAGAGAGTATCCTAGTTCCTCATTTCTAAGAGCAAAATCATTATTAAGTTTGTTAATGCAATCAATCAACACTTTGGTAGGAACCTTTTTTCTAAGGTTTTCATTAAAAGCGACATAGTCGGAAGATTGAAAACGTCTAAATTCCTCTTGATCATAAAGGATTGCCTCTATGGGAGGACGACCGGCGTCCACCCTATAGTGCGCAAATATTTCTTTGGCTTCTCTAATGATAAATCTAAACTCATGAGCCAAAAAGATAGTAACAGCGCGCTTAATAGAGGAATGCTCAATGTTAGAAAATTATAGGAAAAATCTTTGTATGCAAGGATGCATATGCATAAATTGTCTTTCAAGTTCAACTACAAGCATAGTGATAGCATCCGCAAGACTACTTGTTCTATGAAGGATAGAACAACCCAAGGAAGGTAAAGCACCGGTACAAGTAAAGAAATCTTGAATAACACCTTTGCAAATAATGTTACCACTGCCGATTCAAAACTTTTTGGTATGCAAGATATGGGGTTCATTGGCCGGAGCCTTGGGATTTTCTATGTCATTATTATTGTCCATATCGACGATAATCTCCCCAGTTTCAGACATAGCGGCATACAGAAAGGCGAACGAGAAAAAGGCGAAAGAGAAAGAGAGGAGGAGATTGGGAAAGAGAGGGCGAATAAAACGGCAAGGGTGAAGTAGGGGAGAGGAAAACGAGAGGCAAATAATGTAATGCGAGAGATAGGGATTGTGATGGGTACTTGGTATGGTTAACTTTTGCGCAAACTCCCCGACAACGGCGCCAGAAATTCTTCTTGCTACCTCTTGAGCATTGCGTTGGATTTCCCCGAAGAGGAGAGGATGATGCAGTAAAGTAGCGTAAGTATTTCCCTCAGTTTTTGAGAACCAAGGTATCAATCCGGTAGGAGATCACGTATGAGTCCCTCGTACCAACACAAAATGATAGCTACTCGCAACCAACGCGATTAGGGGTTGTCAATCCCTTCACGATCACTTACGAGGGTGAGATCTTATAGACATAATAAATAATATTTTTGGTATTTCTGATATAGGGATGCAAAGTAAAAAGTAAAAGGCAAAGTAAAAACAAAGCAAGTAATAAAATAATGGAGATTGATATGATGAGAATAGACCCGGGGGCCATAGGTTTCACTAGTGGATTCTCTCAAAAGCATAAGTATTCTACGGTGGGTGAACAAATTACTGTTGAGCAATTGATAGAAAAGCGAATAATTATGAGATTATCTAGGTATGATCATGTATATAGGCATCACGTCCAAAACAAGTAGATCAAAATGATTCTGCATCTACTACTATTACTCCACTCATCGACCACTATCCAGCATGCATCTAGATTATTAAGTTAAAAACAGAGTAACGCCTTAAGCAAGATGACATGATGTAGAGGGATAAATTCATGCAATATGATAAAAAACCCATCTTGTTATCCTCGATGGCAACAATACAATACGTGCCTTGCAACCCTTTCTGTCGCTCGGTAAGGACACCGCAAGATTGAACCCAAAGCTAAACACTTCTCCCATTGCAAGAACTACCAATCTAGTTGGCCAAACCAAACGGATAATTCGAAGAGACTTGCAAAGATAACTCAATCATACATAAAAGAATTCAGAGAAGAATCAAATATTATTCATAGATAAGCTGGATCATAAACCCACAATTCATCGATCTCAACAAACACACCGCAAAAAGAAGATTACATCGAATAGATCTCCACAAGAGAGGGGGAGAACATTGTATTGAGATCCAAAAAGAGAGAAGAAGCCATCTAGCTACTAGCTATGGACCCGAAGGTCTGAAGTAAACTACTCACACTTCATCAGAGAGGCTATGGTGTTGATGTAGAAGCCCTCCGTGGTAGATGCCCTCTTCGGCGGAGCTCCAAAACAGGCCCCAAGATGGGATCTTGTGGATACAGAAAGTTGCGGCGGTGAAATTAGGTTTTTGGCTCCGTATTTGATCTGACGGAGGTACGTAGGTATATATAGGAGGAAGGAGTACGTCGGTGGAGCAACAGGGAGCCCACGAGGCAGGGGGCACGCCCAGGGGGGGGGTGCCCTCCACCCTCGTGACCTCCACGGCTGTTCCTTGGAGTAGGGTCCAAGTTTCCTGGATCACGTTCGGTGAGAAAATCACATTCCCGAAGGTTTTATTCCATTTGGACTCCGTTTGATATTCTGTTTCTTCGAAATACTGAAATAGGCAAAAAACAGCAATTCTGGGCTGGGCCTCCAGTTAATAGGTTAGTCCCAAAAATAATATGAAAGTGGAAAATAAAGCCCAGTATAGTCCAAAACAATAGGTAAAGTAGCATGGAGCAATCAAAAATTATAGATACGTTGGAGACGTATCATGCCTCTAGGGCATATTTCCATCAAAAAGCTCCCTGCACATGTTTGAATGCTTTGCACATCGAGAGAGCACAACACCATGCAAAGCAATTGATGAAACTGCAATCAAGTGAACAAATTTAATAGAAAATTCACATGAGTTTGCGTTCATGTATCACTGGTACAACGAGCTGCTATAAAAAAGGTTTTAACCCCTTTGGGCAACAACATTTTGAACCGTCGCCAAGTGAGTGACTACGATAGGCGGGGGGTCCTTCGAACACGACTCAAAAACCGTTTAGGATAGGCCATCCAGTCACACACGTTCGGAAAAGTGAGGTCGTGTGCGACAGGCGAGCGATCAAATACGGTTATACGGGCCCAATCGGTTCCGGTCGTAAGTACATCCCACACAGTCAGTCCCAAACAAACGTTTCCGGTTGTTATGTACATTCCACACAGTCATTCCAAGGAATACGTTTTCGTTCTTATGTATATCCCACACAGTCAATCCAGGGAAAACGGTTCCGTTCGTATGTACATCCCACACAGTCAATCCAGGGAAAACGTTTTCGTTTGTATATACATCCCACATAGTTTTATATATAGGCTCATGTGTGATAGGTGTAACTATCACACACGCTCTGCCTCGGTTAACCGTTTGCTTTTATTAAACTACATCACACATGATTTGATGAAGAAAACTGTATGGCATTGGGCTATCCATCACAAGGGCTTTTACTGCTAGAACCGTTTGCAAAGTTCCATGACCCATTTAGAAGGTTTATTAGTTTGCAATTAATAATTCCAGTATTACGCAAATTCACATTTCATATCGAACAACTGTTTGCCAATTTCATATCAGGCACATAAATATATTTTAACATCACAACGTGATAGCTACCTGAAAACAACACAGTACAACATATAGCTAGTTCACCTGCATAAGAACAATATTAGAACAATATATTCATTTCTCTAATCGAGATCATCCAGGCTCGTCTTACCCACCTCTGCTTTCAGTTCAGTAAGAACCTGTTTTGCACTGCCCAACTAGGAAAGTGCCTCCTCCTTCGCTAACACCATCTTAGCAAAGTCTAATTTAAAAATCTTAGCTCATTCTCCACCTCCTCTTTTTATCCCGCAACTTCAAATATTCTTCAGTGTTGACATCACTTTCTCTAAGCCTACCTCAGTTCTCTTGCTCATACATGCTCCAGAGCTTTGGTAGGCACATCTTCAAAGACTGTGGCCACTCTTGATCAACCCACTTTAGGTAAGAGCACTTTCGTTCATCCTATAATATTTAAAACTAGACCAGTAACAATGGGAAATGGGTTTATAACAACATAGAAAATAACCAATACTTATTTTAAAAAACTCAAAAAGATCAATGTGCAAATGAATTATATGCTACTGAGACAACAACCAAATTCTGAAACATCAGAAGCTATAATTAACTACAATAATGCTACAAGTTCTTACTCATGTACTATAAATAACCAATTGAACATTTTATGAGGAAGCTAAATATAACTGCAACAATATAGCGATAGTGTTTGGATGACAACAAATTGATACTAACAGGTGTGTACATGCACAAATTTAGTAACATAGAACTAATAGCACTAAGGCCGTCCACTATGTATGCCAAAACCAGTGTAAAGACAACTGTTGCTACATTTACCACCGGTGCCCTGCACTGGCGAGCCGATGCAGCGGGAAAAAAGTTAGGGACCCAGACTCCGGAGCACCTAGTTGCTCCGATGCCTAGTTCCTTCGTGCCATAAAGATTTAGTATTTTACTGCTTGGCTGCTCGGGTGTGTGGACCAAAGTTGGCTGCACAAACTGCTGAAGCGGTGCCAAATAATTTTCTAATGGCACCACTGATGAGATGGCAACATTTTTAGATACTAGGTACAAACTGTGACACTGTCTTAACATCCAGAATAACACAACACAGTGATAATGTCTGAATCACATCTAACAAATGATTTGTAACAAAAAAAGTGGGGCTAACCTTCTCTGCACATGCAAGAAACTTCCTCCCACTGTCCATAGATTCGAAGGCAACTAGCTTCGCGCATGGAGATTGATGGTGACAACGAGTAGACAGATCTTCAGCCACCCCGCTCCATTCATTGCAACTGATGGTCCTAGGGAGCTACAAGAGGAAGAAATGACTCAAATTGACCGCCGGATTAAAATCCTTCATTCCAAGTCATAGCCTGAGAGAGAGAAGATAGGCATACATGGGTGGTGAAGGAGTCGTCGTTGGAGGAGGAACCGTTGGAGAGGTCATTGAAGAAGACCATGGTGACCCCGATGGTAGGATGCGAGACGACGAGAGCAAGGAAGCAAGCAAGTAAGCGGCTATAGCTTAGGAAGAAAGGAAGGTGGAAACAGGGGAAATGTGACTTGTGGTCGGGGAGAAAAGGGTGTGGGGAAGCGGGGGGGGGGTAGATATTTCGTTGGTAGGCCAAAATTTTTGAAATGTGGAGGGAAACTTTGCGCGTGGTGCCGCCAGACACCATTCACTTTGAATGATTGTGTGCATCACAAACGATTCTTCTGTTTTACGCGCATGTGATGAGTTTGATAATTCAAATTTTGGTGGAAATTTACCTGGGCACTGTCCTCATCCACGTCATTGAATAATTTAACATCACTTGCTAATTAGGGCACACAAAAGAGCGTACAACACATAGACCACACTTACTGAATCGAGCAATTTTAGTAATTAAACATAGCCAGTTGACCTAAACATTTCTCTAACAAAAGACCAACATCAGAAGCAAAGCCTAAGTACGCATAATTATAACAAAGCCACCGCCGCCCTCAAGGTTGTAGTACTCGTAGTAGTGGCTGCGCCAGAGCTCACATTGGTACTCCATCGCCAATTCCTCGAAAGACAGACTCTTCTCTACCTTGACCTTGGCCACGCGCAACTCCTCCTCCCGGTGCTCCTCGATCTCTGACGCCTCTTGCATCTCCAGCTCCCGCTCGGTGATCTCATGAGGAAGTAGTCGCTCCATGGCCACCACCGCCTTTTTGGATGTGGGTTGCATGCTGGATTCCAAGGTGGCCTGGAATATCTTGGCATGTGCGTCCTTGATCTTGGCATGGATGGCCTCGACCCGGGCCAGGGTGACATCGGTGGCACGGACGGCAGCTCGAGCATTCTCGGTGTTTGTAGCCGCCGTTCCAGCAGCTGCTGCAACCGTCTCGGCTGTTGCAGCTGCCCTTTCGGCTGCCGCAGAAGCCCTCTCGGCGGATGTGGCCGTGCTCAATGCAGATGCGGTGGCACTCTCGGTATAGGCGGCAACGCTCTCAGCGCAGGCGGTGGCGTTCGGGGAGGACGCAGTCACCGTACGGGCCTTCACGAAGCGTTTCCACGACATCATCTTTGCAAGAAGGGGTTGCGGGAATGGGGATCAGGATTCGTGGATTCGGGGGTTGCCGACACTAGCAGACGAGCTTAAGGAGGAAGACTTGAATAGACCCATGAATTGTCATCGCAAACGATTCCTACAAAAAACTGTGTGTGATGTTGTTGATATTTTTTATTAGCTGTGAAAGACGAATTTGAAGTAAAGTGGCAACGGGTGGTGTTTTAAATGTACGAGAAAATTTGTAATACTAATACAACTGTCATGTCAAATTTTGGAAAATTTCAGGTGTCATTTTACCTTTTAAGACATTTAAGTGATTTTCTAGCCATTTAATGACCGTACTTCAAATTTGAACTACATGTACATGCAACAACTAACCATAATGGTTTGAAAGTCATATTTGTGTACTTGTGTGTGAGTTAATTCCATGTGAAATTGGAAGGAATTTTCTAACATATTGGTCTCATGGCTATGACACAATTAAGCATGGAGTGCCATGGCATTTAAATTCCAAAAAATTAAAAAAGATTAGAAACACATGTAACCTTGCTTGATGTAATGTCATGCCACCAAGATGATGTGGTAATTTTTTTGGCATGTTTGACGAAAGTTTGGACACACACTCCTCACAAACCGAACCAACTCACTAGAAGGCTCGTGGTTCCGAGAGGGAACAATGCATGTTTAATGACGAATGGGCGATAGCTTCCTCTTACGGGCTTCAAAATTTTCTACAGTTAACGTGCATTGTCATGTCAAAATTTGGAAAAATTCAGGGGTCATTTGACCTTTTAAAGACATTTAAGTCATTTTCTAGCCATTTAATGACCGTAATCCAAATTTGAATTACAGCTACATGCAACGGCTAACCATAGCGGTTTGAAAAATCATATTTGTGTACTTGTGTGCAAGTTAATTCTATCTGTAGTAAATTGGAAGGAATTTTCAAATATATTGGTCTCACGCTCTCGACACATGCATGGAGTGCCATGGCATTTAAATTCCAATTTTTTTAAAAAAGATCAGAAACACATGAAACCTTGCTTGATGTAATGTCATGCCACCAAGATGATGTGGTAAAAAATTTGGCATGTTTGACGAAAGTTTGGACACCCCCCTCACAAACCGGAGCAACTCACTAGAAGGCTCGTGGTTTCGAGAGGGAACAATGCATGTTTGATGACAAACATGAGATAGCTTCCTCTTATGGCCTTCAATTTTTTTCTACATTTAATGTGCACTAATACAACTGTCATGTGAAAATTTGGAAAATTCTAGGGGTCATTTGACCTTTTAAAGACATTTAAGTGATTTTTTAGCCATTTATGACCGTAATTCAAATTTGAACTACATCTACATGCAATAGCTAACCATAACGGTTTAAAAAATCATATTTGTGTACTTGTGTGTGTGTGTTAATTCCATGTGTAGTAAATTAGAAGGAATTTTCAAACATATTGGTGTCACGGCATGGACACATGCATGAAGTGCCATGACATTTAAATTCCAAAAATAAAAAAATGATCAGAAAACATGAAACCTTGCTTGATGTAATGTCATGCCACCAAGATGATGTGGTAAAAAAATTGGCCTGCTTGACGAAAGTTTGGACACACCCCTCACAAACCATAGAAACTCACTAGAAGGCCCGTGGTTCCGAGAGGGAACAATGCATGTTTGATGACAAACATGAGATAGCTTCCTCTTATGGCCTTCAATTGTTTTCTACATTTAATGTGCACTAATACAACTGTCATGTGAAAATTTGGAAAATTCTAGGGGTCATTTCACCTTTTAAAGGCATTTAAGTGATTTTCTAGCCATTTAATGACCGTAATTCAAATTTGAACTACATCTACATGCAACGGCTAACCATAATGGTTTGAAAAATCATATTTTTATGTACTTGTGTGCGACTTAATTCCATGTGCAGTAAATTGGAAGGAATTTGCAAACATATTGGTGCCATGGCCTGGACACACATGCATGGAGCGCCATGCCATTCAAATTCCAAAAAATTTAAAAAATGATCAGAAACACATGAAACCTTGCTTGACGTAATGTCATGCCACCAAGATGATGTGGTAAAAAATTGGCTTGTTTGACGAAAGTTTGGACACACACCCCTCACAAACCGGAGCAACCGACTAGAAGACTCGTGGCTTTGAGAGGGAACAATGCATGTTTAATGACCAACGAGCGATAGCTTCCTCTTACGGGCTTCAAAAATTTTCTACAGTTAATGTGCACTAATACAACTGTCATGTCAAAAATTTGAAAAACATTCAGGGGTCATTTGACCTTTTTAAGATATTTAAGTGATTTTATAGCCATTTAATGACCGTAATCCAAATTTGAACTACATCTACATGCAGCGGCTAACCATAACAGTTTGAAAATTTGTTTTATGTACTTGTGTGCGAGTTAATTCCATGTGTAGTAAATTGGAACGGATTTTCAAACATATTGGTGTCACGGCTTGGGCACATGCATGGAGTGCCATGGCAATTAAATTCTAAAAAATTAAAAAAAAATCATCAAACGATGTAAATATCTGGTGTTCAAAAAAGAAAATGTAAAGATCTAGCAAGACAATTGCCCCCACACGATTGGCACTCTATTTCACGCCTCGAGGTTTGGAAGGTGATTGGTGCGGGTTATTAATTAGACACGGTACTGTATTGGAAACCGTCAGCTATTAAGTTCACACACGGATTTTGCTGCAGGAATCGTGTGTAACTCAAACTATACTACTCGTAAATTCCGACGACCGGCGTAGGTACTGTTCCCGTCGATCTAGATTCCATATGCCAATAAATACTACCTTGCTCACGTTGTCCCGCCTGCATTCTCATCTACATCCTTACCTCGCTCGCCCTCTCTCTCTCTCTCTCTTTCTCTCTCTCACTCAAATCTCGGCCATGGCACCGCCAATCTACCCGCGTGCCGACAAGGAGGCGCCGCCCCCGAGGATGCTTAGTCGAAGATCAGCGACGAGGAGGATCCCTATGCGCCGCCAGACGAGGTTGCACTGGACCCCCAACTTTGGAGTGGTTTTGGGGACACTACAACCATTGTCTGTGGAAGTCGCTGTTGCTGGCTGAGAAAGCCAGGCAAGTGGCGTTCAAGAAGGATACGGCGGAGGAGGAAGCTAGGTACCGGGCAGCCTGTGAAGCCCGTGATGCCACCTGGAAAAAGGAGGCGGTGGAGCTTTGGGGGCGGGTGCGTCGTTGTGTGGAGGAGGTGTACGAAGACGGGTACTTAGCAAGGAAGGTCAAAGATGCTAGGTGCCTCATCGCTGCGTGGAGGTGGGCCGATAAGCTCCAGCGTGCCACCGACGAGGAGCTCCGATGGGCGCCCAATAAAATGGCAAGATCATTCGCGCTCGTACGCCAGCAAGAGGCAGATCGGTACGTCAAGTGCCACGAGTGGGAGGAGGCGGAGTGCTGTCTCCGCGCTGGGAAGACGCCACACACCAGGGAGCTGCTGGCGAGGGGCTGCCGGAATACTGCCCCAGGAGGGATTATTAGTTTTAGTATTGTTCATTTTCAGTTTTATGCATTGTAGATCTAGTAGTTAAGTATCACCACGTATATGTGATGATGTTATATATATTCTGCGATGAACTAATGAATAATTAATATATATTATGAATTCCATTTTCTATCTGTTTTTGTATACTAATTTGCATCTAGCTGTTATCATCCACATGTACAGAATGGAAAGCATATATACACACATTGAAACATAACAAATAAGAACGGAAAACAGAGTACACACATTGAAACAAAGCAATATGATTGCTGTGAATACATAGCGATCCACATCGAAACGACTCAACAAAATAAAACGCATCCATGAGACCATGACCAGTAGCCCTTGCCTACGCTAGCTCTTGGCTCTGCCTGAACACGTGCAGGCATTCGTCCAAGCGGTCAACACGCCCGCAGTACATCTGGAGCGCGATCTCGAGCTCAAATTTGGCTATTTCATCGGAGATCACCAGCTCGAGGATGCGACGGCCATGTTCCTCTACTGCGCCCAGGTGGACACCTGGGCGAAGGAGGCAGTCGAGCCTAGCAACCAGCGTGTTAACATCGAGCAGGCCACGGACAAGACGAATGGGGCGACCCATGTGAAAGGTATGGCGGGCGTCCGGTGCAAGTACGACACGTCCGACCTCTGGTGCAAGTACGGCGCAGAGGGCCTCTGTCCACTCCTGGCGAGGAATGGGGGTACTGAAGGGACATGTACCCAGCCGCGACGCTCTGTGGACAGCAGGCAAGCACTGACAGATCCACTCTTGCTGTGTGGGGCGGCGCGCCTCTCGCTCTGTGGCGCTCCAACGGTCTCGCTGTGCAGCGAGCCATAGCCTATCGCCGTGGACGCGCCTAGCTTGCTCTGCGGCGCTCCATCGATCATGTATGCAGCCTCTCGGCGTTGATATGCCTATCTTGATCCGCGACGCTGAAGCGCCATGCGCCAAGGGTCTACTCAACCCTGGCGACGACGAGGTTGATGGCAGAGGCGGCACTTTGGTGGGTTGGCATGCTTGGAAAAGGTGGATGTGCTACAGGCTGCGCTTGTTGCCTCCGTGCGTCACGTGCCGCCTAGTTTTATGCGCAATATCGCTGGGTGGCGGAAACCAGTGAGGAAATGACGAGAAACGGTGGTGTGTTCATAAAACACCATCAATTAGTGGAAACTTAGCATAGAAGGAACATCGAGCTAGCACAACGCGTGCGGACACATTGCTCGCCCAAGGCTATGATCCATATACTTGTGTGCCCAACAGAGCACACTATTCATAGTAAAGAATACTTTTCCGTTTATCCTAGTAGAGAAGTGGCGGCAAGCGTCAGAAGAAGTAGATGATGACCAGATGATCGTTTATCCTAGTTAATTATGCATGTAATTGTTTACTTTGGTGTGTGGAAATGTCATGTGTGTACTAGCCACCTATGTAATTGGATGTTTGCCGCGTATTACACACATCTTGTTTATGTGAAACGTTTTTGTTCTCTTGGCTCAACACAAACAGTTTATTGCGAATGAACTGTATGCCCTCCATTGCACACATCTTGATCTAGGTGAACTGTTTCTGTCGTGTTGCCTAATCGAAAACAGTTCATCCGGGTGAACCGTATGCACACACACCTTGATCTGGCTGACCCTTTGTTTTGTGTTGCCTAATCCCAAACAGTTCATCCGAGTGAACTATATGCCGTATATCACACACACCTTCATTTGGGTGCCCGTTTCTATTGTTCCGCCTCATCACAAACAGTTTATCCGAGTGAACTGTATGCCATATATCGCACGCGCCTTCGTCTGGCTGCTCGTTTCTTTTGTTCTGCCTCATCGCAAACAGTTAATTGAGCTGAACCGTATGCCCCGCATCGCACACAGAAATAAAATATGAACCATGTTTGATGTATCCTTCACCGCAAATGTTTTGCATCTTTTTGACGGTTTTTTACATCACCGTTTGTGATTAATGCATCGTACACAGTTTCGTCAAAGGGTCTCTGATCGTAGTGTCGCGTTAGCAGCATCTTGCAGTAGTGTATATCTATCATGTATCATAGTATTTATTCTTTTCTGATTATAATCAAACATAATCATAAGAAGACACAAGTTATTATATTCAGAATTTTATTCAAGACATGAGTAATCAAAATACTATTGAGCACAGTCAGTATTAGGAAGTAAGCAAGTGCTGGTTACTTACTCTCATGATAACTGAGAGTAGAGCAAAGCCTAGTGGGATTTTGCCTGCGCATCAACATGAGAAAAACACAAAAAATATCATAAATTGAAAATAGAAGCATACGAAGTTTTTTTAAAAAAAAGCAAGTTGTAAGATATATAAAACTGCTTTTAATATATATAGTAGATGCCAATGCGGATAACAGTCCAGTACTAATAACATTAGAAAAGGTAGTCTGGTTTTGGTCACACCATCAATAAATTAGATAAACACCTTATGGCAAACAAAAAGCATGTTAGTAATCATTCATGTGCGGTAAACACACTGTCGGAACGAAAAGACACTAAACCAATGTCAATGTCAAAACTATAGTACAATGCATATATAACATCTTATGTAGTTTCATAAACCAGTGGAACTGAGATACAGAAAATATACCCAGCTTAAAATTGGTAATTGCCTTCGTTGGCACCATCTCCTAATTGTGGTGAGCCGCACATTTACTATATTAAGTAAGAAATTACGGAAATAAATAGTTCCCAGGAATGAAAGAACACATTAATTATTATAGAATAAATAAATGAAAATTAGATGAATGTAGCCAGGTGAGTATTTTCTGAATTTGATTAGAAGAATAAATTAGGGAGAAACTTTCAGCCATGTAATGTATATAATCGCTCTGTTCCTAAATATAAGTCTTTCTAGAGAATCCAATATGGACTACACCCAAAGCAAAATTAGTGAACCTACACTCTAAATACGTCTATATACATCCGTATGTAGTCTACATTGAAATCTCTAAAAGGACTTATATTTCGGAACGAAGGGAGTACTAATTATACATTTCAGAACTAAAGTGAGTTGAAAGCTAGACATTTATAACTCCTACTATATAGTGGTGGTAATACTAATAAGAAGCAAGTAGAAAATTGTTGTGTTCTCAGATGTGAAATGGGAATCCAAATGCACAAGACTTTCAAGTGGAAATCACCAAAGGTAGCAAATATTTAATTATAACATGCAGGTCAAGGACGATGCAATAACATTAGTCTTTATTAATAACCCAGGCTAGAGGTTGTACTTGTGCAAGAACTAAAAAAACCGACGTCACGACATGGCCGCTGATATTGAGTTCATGAACTAGATAGATTCTTTGCTGGAAAGAAATATTTTTTTGGAATTCAAAGCGCTTACAGAAGCTGAAAGACAACCAGATCTGTCTTTATAGCAGACTTATGAGATTATGATATGCCTTTTCTTCTATCTGTCATAATAAACCTTTGATGGTTGATACTAAGATAAAGGGACATGTTCCCTCAGTAAATATACTCCCCTTATGGTCTAGTCTATCAAAAACAATATATTCCATTTCATGCTTTCTCAGATATTCTTGGGTATCATTATAATTGGATAAGAATGTATGACAAAGGCTGGAAGATACAAAAGGATAACAAATTTAAACAGAGCCTTTGTTTCTATCATTTTTCCACCAAGAGAAGTGATGCATTGCTACACAAGAACCAGAAGCTAGAATTGACATGAATTCACCCATTAGATCTTAAATCTTACATGTCAATGACTCGTCACTCCTCCAGTGAAGGGAGAGCGCCAGCCGGAGGCTTGAGGGGAGGTGCAACGGGGACAAGGGACGGAGCGATAGCCTAAGGTCGATGGTTAGGGAGGAGAAGACATCGCGACGGTGATGGTAGGGAGCGCCACCAGGCATGGGAGCGGGGCGGGGGCAGAGCACGGGAGAGGTACAAATATCACTATGTGTCCATCAAGGTTCCGACCACAACTCAATTAACGACCAACCGTAAACTACACACGTGTTACAGGGATCTATATTCCTACTTACTTTATGTCACGATGCTATGCAAACCATTCAATACTATTACTTGTGCTTAAACTAAACTTCCATCAGAAACATATATATCCTTGTAGCTGAGGGGAGACTTCATAGGTTGCTTGAAATTTATTTACCTGTCAACCATTATGTTTCCTTCTGGGTGAACTATAAGATAAGATGTTGCTCCATGCAAGGCCTCGGAATGATAACCGCAAAGGTAAACACCCTGAAACACACATACACAGCGGTCGAAAATGATTAAGCAACACCATAACAAACAAGCACACAACTTTTTGGTGCTGAAATGAACAAAAGAAAGGTAGCTACTTTGCTAATTGGATAGCAGTGCCACAAACAAAGATAGAGAGAAATAGATTCAGGCTTAAGGAAATATGTTACACAGTCCTCTCCAAGCCCATTTAGAAATCAAATTCATGAGAAAGCAGAACACTTGATTATTGTATAATGAAAATAGACATGTAGGGATTCAACACTACAGCAAGATCAAGCTATAAACAATCAGTATTTAAGGCTCATTTGGTTTCTTACAATCTAGGTGTGCATACACTTTAGCTACAACTTCTTGTGACCGGAAAATTTGGAATGCAAAGCATAAAAATATGGTGGATAAAATGATAAATTGAATGACTGGAGCAAGCAAGAAGGGTTGTGGAAAATCTCATATATGTTGTCTCTTTGGCCCCATCTTGTTCTCGCTCTATTGGTAGTTTTCATAATGGTGCAAGAACTGCCATCTTTGCATATCAACAATCAAATTAGAGTCATTGCAGATCAGGTCCAAGAAATGGATATCGAAAGTGAAGATTTTACTATATTGTAAGAGTAGCTTCAGTTTCTGATTGCAGAGTACACATGCCTTCGTTATTGTACATGTTCGGAAACGTTTCCTGAAAAAAAAATTTCTACGCACACACAAGATCTATCCACGGAGATGCATAGCAACGAGAAGGGAGAGTGTGTCTATGTACCCTCGTAGACTGTAAGCGCAAGCGTTTAACAACGTGGTTGATGTAGTCGAACTTCTTCGCGTTCCAACCGATCGTCACCGAACGTACGACACCTCCACGTTCATCACACGTTCAGCTCGATGACGTCCTCGCCTTCTTGATCTAGAAAGACGGCGAGGTAGTGAATGAGTTCTGGCAGCATGACAGTGTGGTGACAGCAATGGTGAAGTGATCTCCGTAGGGCTTCGCCTAAGCACTGCGAAAATATGACCGGGGGTGTAAACGGCGGAGGGGGGCGCCGCACACGGCTAAGCAATTTTCTGGGGTGTGCTAGGCGCGCCCCCCCTCACACACACACACACACACACA
>NC_041393.1:292637035-292649211 GCF_002162155.2 Triticum dicoccoides
GAGTAGCCAGGAGGACGCCCCAAGTAGGCCGAATCCTACTTGGTGTCCTCCCCAAGTGGTGCCCCCTTTCCTTATTTGCTGGAGAAGAAAGGAAGGGGGGGGGGGAAGAGAGAAGGAAGGGGAGGCCGAATCCTCCCCCCTTTCCTTTCCCCACTTCGGGGGCTGCCATGGGGGGCGCGCCGGCCCCTTATGGGCTGGTGTGCTACCCTCTTATGGCCCAATAGGCCCAATACCCTCCCGGGGTTGATCGGTACCACCTCCGGTACTCTGATGACTATCCGATTTTCTCCAAAATACTTCGGTATCCAAATACCATCGTCCTATTTATCCATATTTACCTCTCGACCATTTCGAGACTCCTCGTCATGTCCGTGATCATATCCGGGACTCCAAACAACATTCGGTCACCAAATCATATAACTCATATAACACTATATCGTCAACGAACGTTAAGCGTGCGGACCCTACGGGTTCGAGAACTATGTAGACATGACCGAGACACCTCTCCGGTCAATAACCAATAGCGGAACATAGATGCCCATATTGGCTCCTACGTATTCTACGAAGATCTTTATCAGTCAAACCGTATGACAACATACATAATTCCCTTTGTCCATCGGTATGTTACTTGCCCGAGTTTTGATTGTCGATATCTTCATACCTAGTTCAATCTCGTTACCGGCAAGTCTCTTTACCCGTTCCATTATACATCATCTCGTAACTAACTCATTAGTCACTTTGCTTGCAAGGCTTCTTATGATGTGTATTATCGAGAGGGCCCAGAGACACCTCTCCGATACCCGGAGTGACAAATCCTAATCTCAATCTATGCCAACTCAACAAACACCTTCGGAGATACCTGTAGAGCATCTTTATGATCACCCAGTTACGTTGTGACGTTTGATAGCACACAAGGTATTCCTCCAATATCCGGGAGTTGCATAATCTCATAGTTGAAGGAATATGTATTTGACATGGAGAAAGTAATATCAATAAACTGAACGATCAATATGCTAAGCTAACGGATGGGTCTTTTCCATCACATCATTCTCCTAATGATGTGATCCTGTTATCAAATGACCACACATGTCCATGGTTAGGAAACCTTAACCATCTTTGATCAACGAGGTAGTCTAGTAGAGGCTTACTAGGGACATGGTATTTCATTTATGTATTCACACATGTATTTAAGTTTCTGATCAATACAATTCTAGCATGAATAATAAACCTTTATTATGAATAATGAAATACAAAATAACAACTTCATTATTGCCTCTAGGGCATATTTTCTTCAGTCTCCCACTTGCACTAGAGTTAATAATCTAGTTCACATCGCCATGTGATTAACAACCATAGTTCACATCGCCATGTGACTAACTCCCAAAGAGTTTACTAGAGTCAATAATCTAGTTCACATCGCCATGCAATTAACACCCAAAGAGTACTAAGGTATGATCTTGTTTTTCTTGTGAGATAGGTTTAGTCAACGGGTCTGCCACATTAAGATCCGTATGTATTTTGCAAGTGTCTATCTCTACAATGCTCTGCATGGAGCTACTCTAGCTAATTGCTCCCACTTTCAATATGTATCTAGATTGAGACTTAGAGTCATCTGAATCGGTGCTAAAGCTTGTATCGATGTAACACTTTACGCCAAACTCTTTATCACCTCCATAACCGAGAAATATTTCGTTATTATTCTTAGGTAACTAAGGATAATTTTGACCGCTGTCCAGTGATGTACTCCTGGATCACTATTGTACCCCACTGCCAAACTCATGGCAAGGTACACAACAGGTCTGGTACACAGTATGACATACTTTGTGGAACCTATGGCTGGGGCATAGGGAATGACTTTCATTCTCTCTCTATCTTCTGCCGTGGTCGGGATTTGAGTCTTACTCAACTTCACACCTTACAATACAGGCTAGAACTCCTTCTTTGACTGATCCACTTTGAACTTCTTGATTTTTTTGTCAGGGTATGTGCTTTGTGAAAGTCCTATTAAGCGTCTCGATCTATCCCTATAGATCTTGATGCCCAATATATAAGCAGCTTCACCGAGGTCTTTCATTAAAAAATTCTTATTCAAGTATCCTTTTATGCTATCTAGAAATTCTATATCATTTCCAATCAATAATATGTCATCCACATATAATATCAGAAATGCTACAGAGCTCCCACTCACTTTCTTGTAAATACAGGCTTCACCGTAAGTCTGTACAAAACCATATGTTTTGATCACCTCATCAAAGCGTATATTCCAACTCTGAGATGCTTGCACCAGTCCATAGATGGACCGCTGGAGCTTGCACACTTTGTTAGCACCTTTAGGATCGACAAAAGCTTCTGGTTGCATCATATACAACTCTTCTTTAAGAAATCCATTAAGGAATGTAGTTTTGGCGTCCATTTGCCAAATTTCATAATTATAAAATGCGGAAATTGCTAACATGATTCGAACAGACTTAATCATTGCCACGGGTGATAAAGTCTCATCATAGTCAACTCCTTGAACTTGTCGAAAACCTTTCGTGATAAGTCGAGCTTCGTAGACAGTAATATTACCAACAACGTCAGTCTTCTTCTTGAAGATCCATTTATTCTCAATGGCTAGCTGATCATCGGGCAAGTCCACCAAAGTCCACACTTTGTTATCATACATGGATCCTATCTCAGATTTCATGGCCTCAAGCCATTTATCGGAATCTGGGCTCATCATAGCTTCTTCATAGTTCGTAGGTTCGCCTTGGTCTAGTAACATGACTTCCAGAACAGGATTACCATACCACTCTAGTGTGGATCGTGCTCTGGTTGACCTATGAGGTTCATTATCATTTGCTTCCTCTCTAGTTGGTGTAGGCATCACAGGAACAAATCTCTCTGATGTGCTACTTTCCAATTCGAGAGAAGGTACAATTACCTTATCAAGTTCTACTTTCCTCCAACTCACTTCTTTCGAGAGAAACTCCTTCTTTCGAAAGGTTCCATTCTTGGCAACAAAGATCTTGCCTTCAGTTTTGTGGTAGAAGGTGTACCCAATTGTTTCCTTAGGGTATCCTATGAAGACGCACTTCTCTGATTTGGGTTCGAGCTTATCAGGCTGAAGCCTTTTGACATAAGTGTCGCAACCCCAAACTTTAAGAAACAACAACTTAGGTTTTTTGCTAAACCATAGTTCATACGGTGCCATCTCAACGGATTTACACAATGCCCTATTTAACGTGAATGCGACTGTCTCTAATGCATAACCCGAAACCGATAGTAGTAAATCAGTAAGAGACATCATAGATCGCACCGTATCTAATAAAGTACGCTTACGACATTTGGACACACCATTACGCTGTGGTGTTCCAAGTGGCGTGAGTTGTGAAACAATTCCACATTGTTTTAAATGAAGGCCAAACTCGTAACTCAAATATTCGCCTCCACGATCAGATCGTAGAAACTTTATTTTCTTGTTACGATGATTATCCACTTCACTCTGAAATTCTTTGAACTTTTCAAATGTTTCAGACTTGTGTTTCATTAAGTAGATATATCCATATCTACTCAAATCATCTGTGAAGGTCAGAAAATAACGATACCCACCGCGTGCCTCAACACTCATCAGACCGCATACATCGGTACAAATTATTTCCAATAAGTCATTAGCTTGCTCCATTGTTCCAGAGAACGGAGTTTTAGTCGTCTTGCCCATGAGGCATGGTTCGCAAGTATCAAATGATTCATAATAGAGTGATTCCAAAAGTCCATCTGTATGGAGTTTCTTCATGCACTTTACACCAATATGACCTAAACGGCAGTGCCACAATGCACTATCATTATCAACTTTGCATCTTTTGGCATCAATATTATGAATATGTGTATCACTACTATCGAGATTCAACAAGAATAGACCACTGTTCAAGGGTGCATGACCATGAAAGATGTTATTCATATAAGTAGAACAACCATTATTCTCTGACCTAAATGAATAACCGTCTCGGAATAAACAAGATCCAGATATAATGTTCATGCTCAACGCGGGCACCAAATAACAATTATTGAGGTCTAAAACTAATCCCGAAGGTAGATGTAGAGGTAGCGTGCCGACGGCGATCACATCGACCTTGGAACCATTTTTGACGCGCATCGTCACCTCGTCCTTAGCCAATCTTCCCTTATTCCGCAGCTCTTATTTCGAGTTACAAATATGAGCAACCGAACCAGTATCAAATACCCAAGCGCTGCTACGAGCATTAGTAAGGTACACATCAATAACATGTATATCAAATATACCTTTATTCACTTTGCCATCCTTCTTATCCACCAAGTATTTGGGGCAGTTCCGCTCCCAGTGACCAGTTCCTTTGCAGTAGAAGCACTCAGTTTCTGGTTTGGGTCCAGTTTTGGGTTTCTTCCCGGGAGTGGAAAATTGCTAGCCATTCTTCTTAAAGCTTCCTTCTTTCCCTTGCCATTTTTCTTGAAACTAGTGGTCTTGTTAACCATCAACACTTGATGCCCCTTCTTGATTTCTACCTCCGCGTCCTTAAGCATTGCGAAGAGATCAGGAATCGTTTTATTCATCCCTTTCGTATTATAGTTCATCAGGAAGCCTTTATAGATTGGTGGCAGAGATTGAAGACCTCTGTCAATAACACTATCAACTGGAAGTTCAACTCCCAGCTGAGTCAAGTGGTTATGATACCCAGACATTTTGAGTATGTGTTCACTAACAGAACTGTTCTCCTCCATCTTGCAGCTATAGAACTTGTTGGAGACTTCATATCTCTCAACCCAGGCATTTGCTTGAAATATTAACTTCAACTCTTGGAACATCTCATATGCTCCATGACGTTCAACACGTCTTTGAAGTCCTGACTCTAAGCCGTAAAACATGGCACACTGAACTATCGAGTAGTCATCAGATTAAGCTTGCGAGACGTTCATAACACCAGCTTCAGCTCCTGCAGCAGGCCTTTGACCTAGCGGTGCATCAAGGACATAATTCTTCTGTGCAGCAATGAGGAAAATCCTCAAGTTACGGACCCAGTCCATGTAGTTGCTACCATCATCTTTCAACTTAGCTTTATCTAGGAACCCATTAAAATTCAGGGGAACGGTAGCTCGGGCCATTGATCTACAACATATATATGCAAAACTATAAGACTAAGTTCATGATAAATTAAGTTCAATTAATCAAATTACTAATGAACTCCCACTTAAATAAACATCCCTCAAGTTATCTAAGTGATACGTGATCCAAATCAACTAAGCCATGTCCGATCATCACGTGAGATGGGGTAGTAATCAATGGTGAACATCTCTACGTTGATCATATCTACTATAGGACTCATGTTTGACATTTTGGTCTCCAGTGTTCCTAGACCATGTATGTACATGCTAGGCTCATCAAGTTTAACCCAAGTATTCCGCATGTGCAAAAGTGTCTTACACCCGTTGTATGTGAACATAGAATCTATCACACCCGATCATCACATGGTGCTTCGAAACGACGAACTTTGGCAACGGTGCATACTCGGGAGAGCACTTTTATCTTGAAATTTAGTGAAGGGGTCATCTTATAATGCTACCGCCGTACTAAGCAAAATAGGATGCATAAAGGATAATTATACATGCAATCAAAATATGTGACATCATATGGCCATCATCATCTTGTGCTTTTGATATCCATCTCCAAAGCACTGTCATGATCTCAATCGTTACCGGCTCGGCACCTTGATCTCCATCGTAGCATCGTTGCATCGATGTCGTCACGCCAACTATTGCTTCTACAACTATCGCTAATGCATAGTGATAAAGTAAAGCAATTACATGGCGCTTGCACTTCATACAATAATGAGACAACCCTAAGGCTCCTGCCGGTTATCGATATTACAAAACATGATCATCTCATACATTAGCATATATCACATCATATCTTGACCATATCACATCACAACGTGCCCTGCAAAAACAAGTCAGACATCCTCTACTTTCTTGTTGCAGGTTTTATATGGCTGCTACGGGCTTCTAGCAAGAACCATTCTTAACTAGGCAAAAAACCACAATGGTGATTCATCAAGTTTTCTATTTTTAACCTTCTTCAAGGACCAGCCGTAGTCAAATTAGATTCAACTAAAGTAGGAGAAACAGACACCCGCTAGCCACCTTTATGCAAAACTAGTTGCATGTTTGTCGGTGGAACCGGTCTCATGTGCATGGACATGCAAGGTTGGTCCGGACCGCTTCATCCCACAATACCGCTGAATCAAAATAAGAGGTTGGTGGTAAGCAGTATGACTATCACCGCCCACAACTCTTTGTGTTATACTCGTGCATATCATCTATCCATAGACCTGGCTTAGATGCCTCTGCTGGGAAACGTTGCATGGAAAACAAAAAAATTTCTACGCACATGCAAGATCTATCCATGGAGATGCATAGCAATGAGAAGGGAGAGTGTGTCTACGTACCCTTGTAGACCGTAAGCGGAAGCATTTGACAACTTGGTTGATGTAGTCGAACTTCTTCGCGTTCCAATCGATCGAGCACCGAATGTACGACACCTCCTCGTTCAGCACACGTTCAACTCGATGATGTCCTCCGCCTTCTTGATCCAGCAATATGGCGAGGTAGTGGATGAGTTCCGGCAAAACGACGGCGTGCTCATGGTGATGGTGAAGTGATCTCCACAAGGCTTCGCCTAAGCACTGCGAAAATTTGACCGGGGGTGTAAACGGTGGAGGGGGGCGCCACACACGGCTAAGCAATTGTCTGGGGTGTGCTAGGCGCCCCCTCCCACATATATATAGGTAGGGGGAGGAGGGAGTAGCCAGGAGGGCGCCCCAAGTAGACCGAATCCTACTAAGGGTCCTCGCCAAGTGGCGCCCCCTTTCCTTATTTGCCGGAGAAGAAAGCAAAGGGGGGAAGAGAGAAGGAAGGGGAGGCCGAACCCTCCCCCTCCTCTTTCCCCACTTGGACGACTACCATGGGGGGTACGCCAGCCCATTGTGGGTGGTGTGCTCCCCTCTTATGCCCCAATAGGCCCAATACCCTCTCGGGGTTGACCGGTACCCCCTCGGTACTCTGATGACTATCCGGTTTTCTCCGAACACTTATGGTGTCCGAATACCATCGTCCTATATATCAATCTTTATCTCTCGACCATTTTGAGACTCCTCTTCATGTCCGTGATCACATCCAGGACTCCAAACAACATTCGGTCACAAAATAATATAATTCATATAACACTATATCGTCAACGAACGTTAAGCGTGCGGACCCTACGGGTTCGAGAACTATGTAGACATGACCGAAATACCTCTCCGGTCAATAACCAATAGCGGAACCTGGATGCCCATATTGGCTCCTACATATTCTATGAAGATCTTTATCGGTCAAACCATATGACAACATACGTAATTCCCTTTGTCCATTAGTATGTTACTTGCTCGAGATTTGATCGTCGATATCTTCATAGTTAGTTCAATCTCGTTACCGACAAGTCTTTTTACTCGTTCCGTAATACGTCATCTTGTTACTAACTCATTAGTCACTTTGCTTGCAAGGCTTCTTATGATGTGTATTACCGAGAGGGCCCAGAGATACCTCTCCGATACTCAGAGTCACAAATCCTAGTCTTGATCTATGCCAACTCAACAAACACCTTCGGAGATACCTGTAGAGCATCTTTATGATCACCCAGTTATGTTGTGATGTTTGATAGCACACAAGGTATTCCTCCGGTATCCGGGAGTTGCATAATCTCATAGTCGAAGGAATATGTATTTGACATGAAGAAAGCAATAGCAATAAGCTGAACGATCAATATGCTAAGCTAACGGATGGGTCTTGTCCATCACATAATTCTCGTAATGATGTGATCCCATTATCAAATGACAACACATGTCCATGGTTTGGAAACCTTAATCATCTTTGATCAACGAGGTAGTCTAGTAGAGGCTTACTAGGGACACAATATTTCGTTTATGTATTCACACATGTATTCAAGTTTCCGATCAATACAATTCTAGCATGAATAATAAACCTTAAGCTTTATCATGAATAAGGAAATATAAAATAACAACTTTATTATTGCCTCTAGGGCATATTTCCTTCAGTACACTATGATACAAATATGCATATACTATGCTCCAAATCCATGGCACCACACTATAAGAAAAACATGGTACCAGAAAAGGGCTAGCCTACCATGGAATAAAGAAATTAATAATTACATATGTAGCATGAGCTTGACACCTACAGTGTATGTTCGGCTACTACCTTTCTTTGAAATCATATGCATGACCCTGTGACCATGTAACCATTCATTATGCATCAAATCTTCAGTTTGATGCTCAGTTCGTACATACAAGTCAAGATTTTTTTTGCACAAAATTAATTATCATACTGAACATAACCTTCTTAAGGTTGATAGACAAATCCAAATTCATGTATTTGCATTTTGTAGGACCCATGTCGTTAGTTCAAATACAAGATAAAGTGGTTGGCCTCACAAATAAATTCTACATGAAGAGCAAAAGGCAGTGGAAACCACTGCATATAAAGCCTCTAATTTATATATCCAGAAAAAAGCAGAGATAAAATGTAGTCAACTATAGCCTACAGACCGAAAGAATAAAACTACATCTAATCTATATATTAGAGTTTTCTAAAATATAACCTATCTTTATTGACTTGACCCATATTAGTTTTGAACTTTATACAAATATAGCAAGCCTGCCTCGACGAACTCTCCTAAAGCAGCGCAGGCTTGTCCCCGCTGCTTCCACGACTCCCCAACTAATGAATTTGATTGTATAGAATGCCATTAGGATCGTAAGGTCATTTTACACAAAAGTAAAGGGAAAGTCCTGAATTTAAAAGTTTTACCTTGGTGAAGTCAGAATTAGGAGAGTCCAGTTCTCTTTAAAATGCATATGTTGTACCTCTCCCAATTAGTGCCTCTAAATAAGTTGGAGTTTCCCAAAGTATCTACTAATGTAGATGCAGATTGTCAGGTTCCTTTTCTGATTAGAGAGAATAAGAAATAATAACTTATAATAGACGAAAACAAAACCTGATTAGAGATAAAGTGCATCACTATTTGATGAACATTTGGAATCTACAATGTTCTCTTCACACACAACAATTTATGTATAAGTTGCAGCTACAGTGAATGACGTCCTGATAAAAAATCTTCTGAGATAACAACTTTGGTATCATATAGTGATGGATCCACAACGTCTTTACACTCAACTGTCTCATAAATTTTTTATCAAAAGAAACTAATTCTTCCAATTACAACAACTGTGTCAGGACCCCGACTCAATGCCACATCGACCTAGCATGTAACACCTCGTATCACTTTGCGGCCTCACGCACGGTATTCCCACGGGTGTCGCCTTACCTTTGCCCGGGACCGTTTGCGTCTTTTGGCACACGTATATGATAGTGTCGCTAGCATCCATATGATAAGGAGTCCGGGCTGACATGGCTAGTCGTCAACCCAAAGTGGCACAAACTTACAGGGACAGGCATCCATGACCCAACATCGAACGTGTCGGTCATCAGCGAGTGAACCCAGGCTGTAGCACTGGGCTAGCAGGACTCCGGCGAACCGGGCTGTAGCGGGCTAACAGGACTCCGGTATTCATCGCGTGACATTTCCCCGAAGGGACAGACACAGGAACGAAGAAGGACACATGCCGGCCAGCCTAAGTGTTCTGGAGCAGTAGCAAGCTACCATGGCTCAGTGGAAGCACTAGGAGACATTTCCCGGTAAGAGAGGCTACCAAGGATAAACAACTAGATAGTTAGATCCCACACATACCAAGCATTTCAATAACATACACACAATATGCTCGATATGTGCAAATACAACATGGCATCACAACATGACTCTACGACTCAAGTATTTATTCAATAGGCTCCGAGGAGCGAGATATTACAAACATGGGTCTCATGACCCAACATTCAGAGCATACAAGTCAAAACACAAGCGGAAGCTATCATGTCTGAGTACAGACATCTATAAATGAAAAAGGCTGAGAAGCCTGACTGTCTACCAGATCCTGCCGAGGGCACAAGATCGTAGCTGAGGTAACAAGCTAAACGTCGAAGTCCACGTGGAACTACCAGTGAGACTGAAGTCTCTCTGCAAAAACATAAAATAGGCAAACGTGAGTACAAATGTACCCAGCAAGACTTACATCAGAACTATCTACATATGCATCATTATCAACAAAGGGGATGGTGGAGTTTAACTGTAGCAAGCCAGCTTTGACACGGTGGCTATCCTGAACTACGACTGCAAGCGACTCTTGAGGTGGCGCACACGAGTCCACATATTCACCAACCAATACACCACTATGGATCCGCTCCCGTCTCCCTATGAGAACGCCATCCATAGCACTCACGCTTATCTTGCGTATTTTAGAGTATCCACTTTCACTTGTCTATGAACTGTACAGGCAACCCAGAAGTCCTTTTCCGTGGACACGGCTATTCGAATAGATGATGTTAACCCTGCAGGGGTGTACTTCTTCACACACGCTCTCACCACTTACCGTCGTTTACACGACATGTACTCGGCAACCTTCAAGCGGAAGCCCAACGTGGGTGTCGGCCACGGCCTACCTAAACACTCAAGTCTCTAGTCCAGGTTTATCGCCTATTCGGGTTCCATCCATGAGGAGATCCGGCCGGGGTTTCGGTCACAGCCCCAAACGATGTGAACAGGGTTCCGAGACACCTAACGGGTGCCCGGTATACCCGGCCACGTACCTACCGCATCACAGCCCACCCCTACGGCCAGCACTGTCCATGGCCTCCAGTAAGCTACAAACACCAGAAACTACTTGCAACTCCTGGACAGAGGACAAGGGTGATTAAGAAGCCGAGAGGGTCCATTGGTTTCGGGCCCAATGCGTGGTAGTATCTGTTTCATGGATCACAAACACAGAACTCAGTTCCTAAGGACGTCTGCAATGAGACAACCCACCATGTACTCCTACATGGCCTCTCACCGCTACCTTTACCAAATCGTGTTCACACATTTAGCTCACACATAGTAGGACATGTTCACACACCTCTGATTCATTCCCGATGAATCATACCTGACTCAACTCTAAGCAATAGCAGGCATGAAAAACAAGCATGAATGAGTAGGCACAACAGGGCTCAAACAACTCCTACTCATGCTAGTGGGTTTCATCTATTTACTGTGCAATGACAGGTCATGCAAAGGATAAAGGGGTTCAGCTACCGCAGCAAGTAACAGTTGAATCGTTGTTGTCCTAATGCAGTAAAAGAGAGAAGGAGCGAGAGAGTGGGATTGTATCGGAATGAACAAGGGGGTTTTGCTTGCCTGACACTTCTGAAGATAGCATTGAGTCTTCATCAGTGTCAACGATCACAACGTCGGTATAACGTCTACCGAAGGGGAACAACACCGGCAAATAGAGAAAAAAACACGATCAATGCAATGCACAATATGATACATGCTATGACATGGCAATATGAATGTGTTTTGGGCTAATGCAAGCTAGAACAGGTTGAGATGAGTCCATTTGAACCAAAGATTCAAATGCAAACCCATTTTAAAAGGTCATATTAGTGCATTACCTTGTTTCACCTAAACAGCAAGGTTAAAGTGTTCTAACATGCATGAAAATGGTACAGATGGATAGATTGGATTTTTTTGATCATTTTTCATATATAATTTGTTTCATTTGGAGTTATGGTTGATTTTATATGATTTTTAGAAGTTTAGACTATTTTCTGGAATTTCCTGAATTATTTTAAATCCAGAAAACAATTACTGCATCAGCATTGCGTCACCCTGACCTCAGCAGGTCAACAGACCCGGTCCAGGTCAAACCTGACGCGTGGGGCCCGTCGGTCAGTGAGCCAGTGCTGCCTACGGTCACAGACAGGTGGGCCAGGTCAACAACCACGTCAGCGTAGTCAACACTGACGCGTGGGCCCATTGGGGTTAGTTAAAACTAAGCAGAAAATGTAATCTGTGTTAATTAGGGCGTGGGCCCACATGTCAGTGATTTAGCTGGCTAACTAAAAGTTAATTAGCACTAAACTAAATTAGCAGGGCTTTGGGCCCACTTGTCAGTGAGTCAACTAATTAACTAAGTTAATTAGTGCTAATTAAACTCACACCTAAACTAAATAGGGGC
>NC_041393.1:292649586-292687040 GCF_002162155.2 Triticum dicoccoides
GACGGGGTCAAACCCACCGGCGGCTTGACACCGGCGAGGCCAGGGACGGCGGAGGGGTGCGGGTTTCCTTCTCCGGCGACCAAATGGCCGGCGGAGGGCGTCTACGTGACGCGGGCGCTCGTCCGCGTCGAGTAGCGGCAGCGGCTGGGCCTAATATGGCCGGAGTCGTCACCAGCGTCGACCTTGGCGGTCGCCGGAGCTCGGGTGAGCTCGGGGTCGATGCTACGGTAGTCGGGGCAGCTCGTGCGGGACACCCACGTGCTCTAGGCGGCGCGGAGAGGAAGCTGAGCACGACGGCCGGACCGTTAGGTGGCCGGAGATACGTCGGCGGCGAGCACAGGCGGCGGCGCGTGCGGGTGAGCAAGGTGCGGTGGCTACGGTGCACGAGAGCGAGAACGGTGAGGGGGAAGAGGATCAGTGGCTCACGGCGAGTGCAGGGAAGCGAACGGCGAGCTCGGGGAGAGCCGGAGCGGTCGGGGCGGCGATGGCGATCTCGGCGGACCGAGGTTGAAGAAGACAGCGTGGTCGGCATTCGAGGGCATCCGGCAGGGCGTGGCTCGGTGAGGAGGTTGAGGACGAAGTGGCGGAGCTTCTGGGCGTGTCGGAAAGGCATGGGGTGGACAGTGGCCACAGCGGCAACGAACGGCGGCGACGAGCGCGTCGGCCATAGCGGGGGAGGACGAGGGAGAGATGCAGGGAGAGAGGGGAGAGGTGCAGCGGGTCGAGAAGGAGTGCGTGGCGACGTCCAGAGCGTCCGGGCGTTGAGGGGGAGTGGCAGGCAGGCAGGGTGGTGGCGTGGCGAGCTCGGCGGCGTCGCGGTGTCCCTCCTCTGCCTACTGGCACGAGGAGGAAGGCGACAGGGAGCCAGTCGGTGGTGGGCTGGGCCGGAACAGGAGCTGGGCCGGCTGGGCTGCCAGGTGAGCGCCAGGTAAGTTCTCTCTCTCTGGTTTCTCTATTTTAATTTCTGTTTTCTATTATTCTGCAACTTTGTGACTATTAAAAATACTAGACCAAACCCAAAAATCATGAAACTGATTAATGCCACTGTTTGAAATATAACCAACAGCAAACATTTTAGTTTATGATTATTTGAGCATTTAAACTATTTATTAGCATTTAAATGCCCAAATGCAAATACTTTATGATTTGATTCAAGAATCCAGGAATAACCTAGAAATATGTTCATAATTTTTGGCAGAGGTTTTCACCTTTATCAGAAATCATGAACATTTTCAAAGGCATTTTGGGTTCATTGAAAATGATTTTATTTGAGCCTATTTGCATTCATTTGGTGCTAGGGTTTAAACAATCCCCATTTCAAGTTTCTTTAAATATAAACATGATGCATGGATACTTATGCAGAGACAAGCAAGGCCTGAACTGGGGATGTGACAAACTGTTTCAGGTCAATTGTGTCGCAACCAACAATGTCATGTCCTTGCTCCCAAGCAACCAAAGATTCCTCATTTTCCCCCAATGAGCAGTCTGCCTTGCCTGATTAAAAATGATAATAATGTAAAAATTAATGGTGCAATTTGCTTCAAAACAATAGTATCCACATGTAAAATAAATAGAGACCATATCTACAGAAGCTTCACTGCAAATGGAAGAACTTTTTTCATTCAGGCATTTTTGTATCATTGATTGTACTCAGATCAAGGGAGCATCAGAGAGAGAGAGAGAGAGAGAGAGAGAGAGAGAGAGAGAGAGAGAGAGATACTATAGTAGAACTGCAGCCGATCCCCTCCTGACGATGGAGGAGAAGGAAGAGCGATAGGGGAACACCTACAGCAGACGCAGAAGGAGGAGTGGAGGGGGACCACCGCATCGAGCACCTGCGGCTGGCACTCCTCGACCGCGCAGGGCACAGCCGATGGCAACGATGCACCCCGGCCCCGCCTGGCCTCCTCCAGTCGACGCGCAAGCCAGTGGCGATGGCGCGCTCCGCCTGGCCTCCTCCCATCCCCCGCCTGGGCTCCTCCCATTGACGACGCGCTCCTCCGGGAAGAGCAGCGCCAGATTCCTCTCCCCGACGACGTGACACACGAGCTCGACGAGGAAGTGCCGGCGGCAGATCCTTGATGGCGACCGTAGTGCGAGCGACAGAGAGAGAAACGCGACAAGGAGGAGGCAGCTAGGGTTCTCACCAATGGGTGGCTTTCTCTCCTTTACACGTCGTCCAACCATCCATGGAGCGACACGCAGGGGCGAAGACATGGAATGATGAAATTTCCCTCGGCAGCCACCCAATTTTATAGGTGGTGGCACCATCCCCGCGCTCATTTGAACCTGGAACGGCTGGGCAGGGCTCCAGGGTCACTGACAGCAGCGGACCACATTCCGCACGGCCCATCAGTAAGCGAGATCAAGAAAAAAGCACAAAGTAAGAAAGAAACATCACTATTCATTGATTGTCACATCAGAGTTGATCCAGTTGTCCAGATCGTTTCATATGAAGATCCAAGGTGGGGGACTCATTTGGATAGTCGACGGTCCATTGTACACGTGCCCTTAGAAAGCTCCATTTTGCTCTAGGATGTAATAATGGGATTATTGTCATTGCAGTAAAAACTAATGCAGTTACATCATTAACTAATTTATTGTTGGTCGATCGGCCATCTGAGAGGAGAAGACTGGTGGAATCTGCATGCAAACTGCGGCTAGTAGCTTGTTGGTTACAACAAGTCCATTCCACCTTGTTTTTTCTTGAGAACAAGTCCATTCCGCCCATTGTATGTATGATCCAGCGGCCCACCGTAATTGATAGGCCGGGGTTCAGTCCTGACGAAGACGACAACAAAACTTGGGGTTAGGCCAACTCAAATCAATGATTCCAAAGGCACGTTTGTTTTGTTTGGATTTTGTCCGTTTGAGCAGGGTAATGAGAGGGTGTCCGGTAGTTTTCTTGGAAGCGCTGGACATGCGCCTAACGCGCGGATGCATCTATTCCGTCAAGGTCGGCTGGTGCCCGTATGTATACATTTTTTGGCCATCGAAGTGCATTTATTTTATTTCATCAACGACATTTTGATACATTGGGTACATTTACTAATTCTTCGCTAGGAGGGCAAGACAAAAGAAAAAAAGAACTACAATTAGACATTTCAAAAGATATCCAACTTCGATAACTGCTTTCACTAGTTAGATTAATATCTCGGTATGTCTTCATTGTTGAGCTGTGGCTTTTTGAGCTTGCACACATCTATCTTCTTCGATTTCAAATTTGTAGACGTTGCTTCGCATCTAATCTCATCTCTAGCCTCTTGTTTTGCGGTAAATCTCATCTCTAGCCTCTATTCTAGCAGTGCACGGACATCTAGCAAAATTTCATGATATCAATAGATCGATATATTATCCCAGCAAAATTAAAATAAAATAGATCGATATATTCCACTTCCCAATACCAAAAGTTGCATCCATCCTACACGCAAATTTGAATATAAGCAATGTGAGCTATCAAAAATGCGCCGAATCCGGAGCACAACGAATCAAAAGAAGCACATATCCTATCTTTTCTTCCCTTAAAGAACACCCATCCGGAATGTTCCAGCGTTGTAGAAACGCGACGCATGACCTGCCGCGGGCAGTCGTTGCACATTATGAGCAGCAACGATGAGCCAACGAGCCACTGGGCCAACGCCGAGTCCAGGGATGGCGAGACCTGTCTTTGCCGGTGAACCACCGATGGGATAGATCCGAGCGGCTAGAGGCGGATGCATCATCATGCTAGAGGTGGAGGCGTTGCCCAGGAAGTGCAGTCCGGTACCTGGCCAATCCATGGCAAGGCACAGTCAACGCGGCCGGTATGCGGCAAATCGGGGGCCGGATGCGCCAAATACCGCCGTCGTAGATCTACCATGTGGTGACTAATATCATACAAGACGCTCCAAGCAAAACACATATCATTTGGTGAATAAAAATATAGCTCTAAGTGAAGTTACCGATAAACGAAGACGAAAGAGGGGATGCCTTCCGGGGCATCCCCAAGCTTAGACTTTTGGTTATCCTTTAGTATCTTGGGGTACCATGGGCATCCCCAAGCTTAGGCTATTTCCACTCCTTATTCCATAGTCCATCAAATCTATACCCAAAACTTGAAAACTTCACAACACAAAACTCAACAGGAAATCTCATAAGCTCTGTTAGTGCAAGAAAGAAAAACCACCACATAAGGTACTGTAATGAACTCATTATTTATTTATATTGGTGTTAAACCTACTGTATTACAACTTCTCTATGGTTCATACCCCCCGATACTAGCCATAGATGCATCAAAATAAGCAAACAACACATGAAAAACATAATCTTTCAAAAACAGAACAATCTATAGCAATATGTAACTTTCGAATACTTCTGGAACTCTAAAAATCCTACGAAAATAGGAAGTCCTGGAAAATTTGTATGTTGATCTACTTCAAAAAGAATAAACACAAAAGCACGTTTATGTGATTTACTAAAATTATTTTCGTGCGTGCAAAATTTCTGTTTTTCAGCAGAATCAATTTAACTATCACTGTAGGTTATCCTATAGGTTCTACTTGGCACAAACACTAATTAAAACATAAAACCACATCTAAACAGAAGCTAGATGAATTATTTATTAATAAACAGAATCAAAAAGCAAGAAACAAAAATAAGATTGGGTTGCCTCCCAACTAGCGCTATCGTTTAACGCCCCTAGCTAGGCATAAAAGCGAGAATAGATCTATGTATTGCCATCTTTGGCATTCAACTCATAAGTGGATCGCATGATAGATTCATAAGGTAATTTGACTTTCTTTCTTGGAAAGTGTTCCATGCCTTTCCTTAATGGAAATTGGAATCTAATATTCCCTTTCTTCATATCAATAATTGCACCAATCATTCTAAGAAAATGTCTACCAAGAATAATAGGACATGAAAGATTGCAATCTATATCAAGAACGATAATATCTACGGGCACATAATTCCTATTTGCAACAATAAGAACATCATTTATCCTTCCCATAGGTTTCTTAATGGTGGAATCCTCAAGATGCAAGTTTAAAGAGCAATCATCAAAATCATGGAAACCTAGCACATCACATAAAGTTTTCAGAATCGTGGAAACACTAGCACCCAAATCACACAAAGCATAGCATTCATTATATTTAATTTTAATTTTGTTAGTAGGTTCCCACTCATCATAAAGTTTTTTAGGTATAGAAACTTCCAATTCAAGTTTTTCTTCATAAGTTGCATCAAGGCATCAACAATATGTTTGATAAAAGCTTTATTTGACTATAAGCATGAGGTAAAAGCTTTATTTGGCAACAAGGAAATACAATCTATTAAAGAACAATTATCATAATTAAATTCCTTGAAATCCATAATAGTGGGTTCATTGTTGTGTAAAGTTTTGACCTCTCCAATCCTACCTTTACCAAATTTAGCATCAAGATCTGAAACTCCGGATTATTGGGACGCCTTTTAACTAAAGTTGACTCATCGCCAGTCCCATCGTTATCAAGATTCATATTGCAAAACAAAGATTTAATAGAGGACACATCAATAACTTTTAGATCTTTATCATTATTTTCATGGAAAGTAGAAGAACACGCTTTTACAAAGTAATTGTAGTAAAACCTGGCCTGTTGACCTTTTTGCCAATATCTTCTTGTCATTTTTTCCACATTTCCTTTTTTTAATCCTACCATTCCATTATGGAATTTAGTTATTTTTGAATATTAAGAAAGATACGAAATAGCTTGAAATAAATAATAATTGTTCTGAGAGAACCTTGTACTAAGATAAGAGTTGGCCATGTATACATGGTATAAACATAACCACCTTAATGAATTAACTAACTCAATCTTTCTTAGCACGCATCCTAGAGGTTCTTTCTTTGCACTCATCAATGGAAATTCTCATGGCTTTGAGAGACTCATTGATATCATGCTTAGGTGGAATAGATCTAAGTTTCAAAGAATGAACATCAAGCGAAAGTCTATCAACGTTCCTAGCCAATTCATCAACTTTAAGAAATTTTTCTTTAAGAAAAGCATTGAAATTCTTTTGAGAGATCATAAATTCTTTAACACTATTCTCAAAATCAGAGGGCATCTTATTAAAATTTCCATAAGAGTTGTTGTAGGAATTTCCATAATTATTAGAGGGATTACTAGGAAATGGCATAGGATTAAATTTTCCCTATAAGCATTGTTACCAAAATTATTCCTGCCAACAAAATTCACATCCATAGACTCATTATTATTCTTAAGCAAAGTATACAATGGCATATAATTAGGATCAATAGGAGCACCTTAGTAGAAAACAATTTCGTAAGTTCATCCATCTTTTCACTCAAAACATTAATTTCTTCTATTGCACGAACTTTCTTACTAGTAGATCTTTCGGTGTGCCATTGAGAATAATTAACCATGATATTATCAAGGAGTGTAGTAGATTCTCCTAAGGTGATTTCCATAAAAGTGCCTCCCACGGCCGAATCTAAATGATTTCTAGAAGCAAAATTCAATCCGGCATAAAAAATTGTATGATCATCCATAAGTTCAAACCATGAGTAGGGCAATTGCGAATCATTAATTTCATTCTTTCCCAAGATTGGGAAATATGCTCATGATCAAGTTGTTTAAAACTCATAATATTGTTTCTAAGAGAGATGATCTTAGCGGGAGGAAAATACTTAGAGATGAAATCATCTTTGCACTTATTCCAAGAATCAATACTATTTTTAGGCAAAGACGAAAACAAAGTTTTAGCACGATCTCTAAGTGAAAACGGAAATAACTTCAATTTAACAATATCATTATCCGTATATTTCTTCTTTTTCATATCACACAAAATCAATAAAATTGTTTAGATGAGTAGCGGCATCTTCACTAAGAAGGCCGGAAAATTGATCTTTCATAACAATATTCAACAAAGCAGCATCGATTTCACAAGATTCAGCATCATTAAGAGGAGCAATCGGAGTGCTAAGGAAATCATTATTATTGGTATTGGAAAAGTCACACAATTTGATATTATCTTGCGCCATCGTGACAAGAAATCCAACACACAAGCACACAAGAAGGCAAGCGAAAAGAGAGAGGAGAATGGGACAGAGAGGCCGAATAAAACCGAAAGGATGAAGTGGGGGCGAGGAAATAGAGAGGCAAATGGCAAATAATGTAATGCGTGGGAGATGAGTTTGTGATGGGTACTTGGTATGTCTTGACTTGAGCGAAGACCTCCCCGGCAACGGTGCCAGAAATCCTTGTTGCTACCTCTTGAGCACTGCATTGGTTTTCCCTTGAAGAGGAAAGGGTGATGCAGCAAATTAGCATAAGTATTTCCCTCAGTTTTTGAGAACCAAGGTATCAATCCAGTAGGAGGATCCTCAAAAGTCCCACGCACCTACACAAACAAACAACAACCTCACAACCAATGAGATAAAGGGGTTTTCAATCCCTTCACGGTAACTTGCAAAAGTGAGATCTGATAGAGATAATAATATAAGATAAATATTTTTGTTATTTTTATGATATTGATTTGAAAGTAAAGATGCAAATAAAATATAGATGAAAACTTATATGATAATAGATAGACCCGGGGGCCATAGGTTTCACTAGTGGCTTCTCTCAAGATAGCATAAGTATTACGGTGGGTGAACAAATTACTGTCGAGCAATTGATAGAAAAGCGCATAGTTATGAGAGTATCTAGGCATGATCATGTACATAGGCATCACGTCCGCAACAAGTAGTTCAAAACGATTCTGCATCTACTACTATTACTCCACACATCGACCGACTCCTGCCTGCATCTAGAGTATTAAGTTCATAAGACAGAGTAACACATTAAGAAATATGACATGATGTAGAGGGATAAACTCATGCAATATGATATAAACCCCATCTTTTTATCCTCGATGACAACAATACAATACGTGCCTTGCTGCCCCTGCTGTCACTTGGAAAGGACACCGCAAGATTGAACCCAAAGCTAAGCACTTCTCCCATTGCAAGAAAGATCAATCTAGTAGGCCAAATCAAACTGATAATTCGAAGAGACTTGCAAAGATAATTAATCACACATAAAACAATTCAGAAGAGATTCAAATATTTCTCATAGATAAACTTGATCATAAACCCACAATTCATCGGATCTCGACAAACACACCGCAAAAAGATTTACATAAAATAGATCTCCAAGAAGATCAAGGAGAACTTTGTATTGAGATTCAAAGAGAGAGAGAAGAAGCCATCTAGCTAATAACTATGGACCAGAAGGTCTGTGGTAAACTACTCACAACTCATCGGAGAGGCCTTGGAGATGATGTAGAGGCCCTCCATGGTCGATTCCCCCTCCGACAGAGCACCGACGAAGGCTCCAAGATGGGATCTCGCGGATACAGAAGGTTGCGACGGTGGAAATAGTTTTTCGTGGTGCTCCTGGATGTTTTCAGGGTACGGGAGTATATATAGGCAAAGGAAGTACGTCGGTGGAGCCACGAGGGGCCCACGAGGGTGGGGTAGGGCGCGCCGGGCACCCTCGTGGTCGCCTCGTTTGCTGCTTGACATCCACTCCAAGTCTCCTGGATTGCGTTTGTTCCAAAAAGATCGCTCCTGAAGGTTTCATTCCGTTTGGACTCCGTTTGATATTCCTTTTCTTTGAAACACTGAAATAGGCAAAAAGATAGCAATTCGGGCTGGGCCTCCAGTTAGTAGGTTAGTCCCAAAAATGATATAAAAGTGTAAAGTAAAGCCCATAAACATCCAAAACGGGTAATATAATAGCATGGAACAATAAAAAATTATAGATACGTTGGAGACGTATCAACCACCTTGCTGTCTGCCCACATGCCCGACATGTCAAATAGAAAGTCCAGAAGCAGGCCTTGGAGAGGCAGCAGTTCATTGCAGAAGCGATCAAGAAACTTGAAGCGACTGGTTTGGTCAGAGGAGTACTGGATCCTACATGGTTGGCAAATCCAGTGATAGTGCAGAAGGCTAATGGAAAGTGGAGGCTTTGCATTGATTTCACAGATCTCAACAAGGCTTGCTCGAAACACCCATTTCCCTTGCCGTGTATCGACCATATTGTAGATTCCACTTGAGGTTGTGATTTGCTCTCCTTTCTGGACGGGTACTCCGGATATCACCAGATCTTCATGTCCAAGGAAGATGAAGAGAACACATCGTTCATCCCTCCATGTGTTACATACTGCTTTGTCCACATGCCATTCGGATTAAAGAGTACCGGGTCCACTTTTGCAAGGGCAGTCCAGATTGGTTTTGAGCCACAGTTGCACAAAAACATAGAGGCCTTCATGGATGATATTGTGGTCAAGACCAAGGATAAGGCGACCCTTATCCAGGATTTGGAGTTGACATTTGCTGATCAGTGCAAGTTCAATCTGAAGCTCAGCCCGGAGAAGTGTCTATTCGGTCTTCGCTCCGGCAAGCTGCTTGGGTTCTTCGTTTCCCATCGCAGAATCAAAGCCAACCCCGAAAAGATCAAAGTTATCGAGCAAATCCAAGCGCCAAGGATAGTTAAGGATGTGAGGCGCCTAACGGGATGTGTTACCGCACTAAGTAGATTCATCTCCAAGTCTGCCGAGCGTGCCCTGTCGTTCTTCAAAATTTTGTAGAAGGCAGGGCCTATGAAGTGGACCCTGGAAGCATATGCAGCTTTGCAAGAGTTGAAGACTTATCTATCATATGTGCCTACCTTGGTTGCTCCTGTCGGATATCGGGTTCCAGCAAAACCCCTAAGGTTCGAACTCTGGGGTGCGCACGAAGATATTTTCGCTATCGATACACGCCCCAAAACCTCGCTGCGAATCTAAGCTAGCACGATGAACAATACAAGGGACACAAGATTTATACAAGTTCGGGCCACCGTTGTGGTGTAATACCCTACTCATGTGTGTGTGATACGTCTCCAATGTATCTATAATTTTTGATTGTTCCATGCTATTATATTACCCCTTTTGGATGTTTATGGGCTTTATTTTACACATTTATATCATTTTTGGGACTAACCTACTAACCGGAGGCCCAGCCCGTATTGTTGTTTTTTTGCCTAATTCAGTATTTTGAAGAAAAGGAATATCAAACGGAGTCCAAACGTAATGAAACCTTTGGGAGCGTGATTTTTGGAACGAACGTGATCCGGAGCACTTGGAGTGCAAGCCAAGAAGCAGCCGGGGCGGCCACGAGATAGGAGGGTGCCCCCCTCAGTAGGGCGCGCCCCCTGTCTCGTGGGCCCCTCGGGCGGCCACCGACGTACTTTTTCTTCCTATATATACCTACGTACCCCAAAAACATATAGGAGCACCACAAAACACAATTTCCATCGCCGTAACCTTCTGTATCCGCGAGATCCCATCTTGGAGCCTTCGTCGGCACTCTGCTGGAGGGGGAATCGACCACGGAGGGCCTCTACATCAACATCCTTGCCCCTCCAATGAGTTGTGAGTAGTTTACCACAGACCTACGGGTCCATAGTTATTAGCTAGATGGATCTTTTTTCTCTTTTTGGATCTCAATACAATGTTCTCCCCCTCTCCAGTGGAGATCTAATGTAATCTCTTTTTGCGGTGTGTTTGTCGAGATCCGATGAATTGTGGGTTTATGATCAAGTTTATCTATGAATAATATTTGAATCTTCTCTGAATTCTTTTATGTATGATTGAGTTATCTTTGCAAGTCTCTTCGAATTATCGGTTTGGTTAGGCCTACTAGATTGATCTTTCTTGCCATGGGAGAAGTGCTTAGCTTTGGGTTCAATCTTGCAGTGTTCTTACCCAATGACAGAAAGGGTTGCAAGACATGTATTGTATTGTTGCCATCGAGGATAACAAGTTGTGATTTATATCATATTGCATGAGTTTATCCCTCGACATCATGTCATCTTGCTTAATGTGTTACTCTGTTCTTTGTGAACTTAATACTCTAGATGCAGGCAGGAGTCGGTCGATGTGTGGAGTAATAGTAGTAGACGCAGGCAGGAGTCGGTCTACTTGTTTTGGATGTGATGCCTATATACATGATCATGCCTAGATAATCTCATAATTATTCGCTTTTCTATCAATTGCTCGACAGTAATTTGTTCACCCACCGTAATACTTATGCTATCTCGAGAGAAGCCTCTAGTGAAACCTATGGCCCCTGGGTCTATCTCTTATCATATTTTCTTCCAATCTACTTTATTTGCATCTTTACTTTTTGCATCCATATTATAAAATACCAAAAATATATTTATCTTATCATACTATCTCTATTAGATCTAAATTTTGCAAGTGGCCGTGAAGGGATTGACAACCCCTTTATTGCGTTGCTTGCGAGTTCTTAGTTTGTTTGTGTAGGTGCGTGTGACTTTTGAGGAGCCTCCTACTGGATTGATACCTTGGTTCTCAAAAACTGAGGGAAATACTTACGCTACAGTTGCTGCATCACCCTCTCCTCTTCGAGGAAAACCAACGCAAGCTCAAGACGTAGCAAGAAGGATTTCTGGCGCCGTTGCCGGGGAGGTCTTCGCTCAAGTCAATACATACCAAGTACCCATCACAAACCCATCTCCCTCACATTTTCATTATTTGCCATTTGCCTCTCGTTTTCCTCTCCCCCACTTCACCCTTGCCGTTTTATTCGCCCTCTCTTTCCCAATCTCCTCCTCTCTTTTTCGCTTGCCTTTTTCTGTTTGCTTGTGTGCCCATTTGTCCTTATGGCTTCACCTAAGGGCCCTGGCCACCTTCTCAGAAGGATGGAAGAGATCGAATCAAATATTAGAAGCTTTATGAATTTGCAATTTGAGCATAATAATTTCTTTAGAAAAGAGCTTAAGGAACAAAAAGGTTTTTGGGGTTTAGGAACAAAGAGCTTGATGATATGAATAAAGAATTTTATGGTGTTAATGCTCAAATTACCCGTCTTGAAAACTCTATAGCCAAAATTTCTGATAAGCAAGCCACCTTAGTCAATAAGATGGCCGCTAAACCAGAAAAGTTACATGAAAATAATGATGAAGATCTTAAAGTTATCAATGCGTCTCCTATTAGATCTATGTTTAGCAATATGAATTTTTATGATTATGGGACTGATGATGAATCAACTTTGCCTAGAAGGCATCCCAAGAATTCAGAGTTTTTAGATCTTGATGCTAAATTTGGTAAAAGTGGGATTGGAGAGGTCACAACTTTAAATAGTATTGAATCCACTGTCTCGGATTTCAAGGAGTTTGATTATGATAATTGTTCTTTAAAATGTTGTATTTCCTTGTTGCAATCCGTTATTAATTCTCCTCATGCTTATAGTCAAAACAAAGCTTTTACCAAACATATTGTTGATGCCTTGATGCAATATTATGATGAAAAACTTAATTTGGAAGTTTCTATACCTAGAAAACTTAATGATGAGTGGGAACCTACTATAAAGATTAGAATTAAATATTATGAGTGTTTTTCTTTGTGTGCTTTGGGTGCTAGTGTTTCCACGATTCCGAAAACTTTATGTGATATTCTAGATTTCCATGATCTTGATGATTGCTCGTTAAATTTGCACCTTGCGGATTCCACCATTAAAAAGCCTATGGGAAGGATCAATGATGTTCTTATTTTTGCAAATAGAAATTTGGTGCCCGTAGATTTTATCGTTCTTGATATAGATTGCAATCTTTCTTGCCCTATTATTCTTGGTAGACCTTTCCTTAAAACGATTGGTGCGATTATTGATATGAAGGAAGGGAATATTAGATTCCAATTTCCTTTAAAGAAAGGCATGGAGCACTTTCCAAGGAAGAAAGTCAAATTACCTTATGAATCTATCATGCGTGCTACTTATGAATCAAGTGCCAAAGATGGCACTCGTTAGATCTATCTTTGCTTTTATGCCTAGCTAGGGGCGTTAAACGATAGCGCTAGTTGGGAGGCAACCCAATTTTTCTTTATGTTTTTTGCTTTTGCTCCTGTTTAGTAATAAGTCTTGCATCTAATCTCTGTTTAGATGTGTTTTTATCTTTTAATTAGTGTTTGTGCCAACTAGAACGTATAGGATAAACTATGATGATAGTTGATTTGATTCTGCTGAAAAACAGAAACTTTGCGCTCACGAGAAAAAATTCAATACATCACAGAAACGTGCTTTTGCATTGATTCTTTTTGCTGCTGATCAATAAACAAATTTTCCAGTACGTCCGATTTTGGTAGGATTTGTAGAGTTCCAGAAGTTTGCGTTAGTTACAGATTGCTACAGACTGTTCTGTTTTTGACAGATTCTGTTTTTCGTATGTTGTTTGCTTATTTTGATGCATCTATGGCTAGTAAAATAGTTTATAAACCATAAAGAAGTTGGAATACAATAGGTTTAACACCAAAATAAATAAATAGTGAGTTCATTGCAGTACCTTATGTGGTGGTTTTGATTTCTTTCACTAACAGAGCTTATAAGATTTCCTGTTGAGTTTTGTGTTGTGAAGTTTTCAAGTTTTGGGTAAAGCTTTTATGGACTATGGAATAAAGGGTGGCAAGAGACTAAGCTTGGGGATGCCCAAGGAACCCCAAGATATTAAAGGATAGCCAAAATCCTAAGCTTGGGGATGCCCCGGGAAGGCATCCCCTCTTTCGTCTTTGTTCATTGGTAACTTTACTTGGAGCTATATTTTTATTCGCCACATGATATGTGTTTTGCTTGGAGCATCGTGTATTATATTATTCTTTGCTAATTAGTTTACCACAATCATCCTTGCTGTACACACGTTTTGGGAGAAGCCTATTTGATTAGAATTTGCTAGAATACTCTAAGTGCTTCACTTATATCTTTTGAGCTTGATAGTTTTTGCTCTAGTGCTTCACTTATATCTTTTAGAGCACGGTGGTGTCTTAATTTTGAAGAAGTTTCTAGTCTCTCATGCTTCACTTATATTATTTTGAGAGTCTTTTAGAACAGCATGGTATTTGCTATGATTACAAAATTGGTCCTAGAATGATGAGCATCCAAGTTGGGTATAATAAAAACTATCATAGGAAGTGAATTGGATGCTATGATCAATTTGATGCTTGATAATTGTTTTGAGATATGGAGGTAGTGATATTAAAGTCATGCTAGTTGGGTGATGATGAATTTAAAGAATGCTTGTGTTGAAGTTAGCAAGTCCCGTAGCATGCACGTATGGTTAAAGTTGTGTAACAAATTTGAAACATGAAGTGTACCTGGCTTGTGCATCCTTATGAGTGGCGGTCGGGGATGAGCGATGGTCTTTTCCTACCAATATATCCCCCTAGGAGCATGCGCGTAGTACTTGATTTTTGATGACTTCTAAATTTTTGCAATAAGTATATGAGTTCTCTTGACTAATGTTCAGTCCATGGATTATACGCACTTTTACCTTTCCGCCATTGCTAGCCTCTTCGGTACCGTGCATTGCCCTTTCTCACCTTGAGAGTTGGTGCAAACTTCGCCGGTGCATCCAAACCCCGTGATACGATACGCTCTATCACACATAAACCTCCTTATATCTTCCTCAAAACAGCCACCATACCTACCTATTATGGCATTTCCATAGCCATTCCGAGATATATTGCCATGCAACTTTCCACCGTTCCGTTTATCATAATCATGACTTACATTACTTTTGTCATATTGCCATTGCATGATCATGTAGTTGACATCGTATTTGTGGCAAAGCCACAATGCATTATTTTTCATACATGTCACTCTTGATTCATTGCACCATCCCGGTACACCGCCGGAGGCATTCATATAGAGTCATATCTTGTTCTAGTTTCGAGTTGTAATTCATATGTTGTAATTAATGAAAGTGTGATGATCATCATTATTAGAGCATTGCCCAAAGAAAAAAAAGAAAAAAAAGAAAAAAAGAAAAAAAAGAAGAAAGGCCAAAAAAAAGGCCCAAAAAAAGAAATAAAAATAAAAAGGGCAATGTTACTATCTCTTTTTCCACACTTGTGCTTCAAAGTAGCACCTTGTTCTTCATGTAGTGAGTCTCATATTTTGTGCTTCAAAGTAGCACCATGTTTTTCATATAGTGAGTCTCATAAATTGTCTTTTTACTAGTGGGAATTTTTCATTATAGAACTTGGCTTGTATATTCCTACAATGGGCTTTCTCAAATGCCCTAGGTCTTCGTGAGCAAGCAAGTTGGATGCACACCCACTAGTTTCCTTTTGTTGAGCATTCATTTATAGCTCTAGTGCATCCGTTGCATGGCAATCCCTACTCCTCATGTTGACATCAATTGATGGGCATCTCCAGAGCCCATTGATTATCCTCATTAATGTGAGACTTTCTCCTTTTTTGTCTTCTCCACACAATCCCCATCATCATATTCTATTCCACCCATAGTGCTATATCCATGGCTCACGCTCATGTATTGCGTGAAGGTTGAAAAAGTTTGAGATCATTTAAGTATGAAACAATTGCTTGGCTTCTCATCGGGGGTATAGAAGTTGGGAACATCTTTGTGTGATGAAAATGAAGCATAGCCTAACTATATGATTTTGTAGGGATGAACTTTCTTTTGCCATGTTATTTTGAGAAGACATGATTACTTTGATTAGTATGCTTGAAGTGTTACTATTTTCTTTTATCAATATGAACTTTTATTTTGACTGATTTGGATCTGAACATTCATGCCACAATAAATAAAATTACATTATATATTATGCTAGGTAGCATTCCACATCAAAAATTCTCTTTTTATCATTTACCTACTCGAGGACGAGCAGGAATTAAGCTTGGGGATGCTTGAAAAGTCTCCAACGTATCTATAATTTTTGATTGTTCCATGCTATTATATTACCCCTTTTGGATGTTTATGGGCTTTATTTTACACATTTATATCATTTTTGGGACTAACCTACTAACCGGAGGCCCAGCCCGTATTGCTGTTTTTTTGCCTATTTCAGTATTTCGAAGAAAAGGAATATCAAACGGAGTCCAAACGGAATGAAACCTTCGGGAGCGTGATTTTTGGAACGAACGTGATCCAGAGGACTTGGAGTGCAAGCCAAGAAGCAGCCAAGGCGGCCACGAGATAGGAGGGAGCACCCCCCTGTAGGGCGTGCCCCCTGTCTCGTGGGCCCCTTGGGTGGCCACCGACATACTTCTTCCTCCTATATATACCTACGTACCCCGAAAACATCCAGGAGCACCACGAAACACAATTTCCACCACCGTAACCTTCTGTATCCGCGAGATCCCATCTCGGAGCCTTTGCCGGCACTCTGCCGGAGGGGGAATCGACCATGGAGGGCCTCTACATCAACATCCTTGCCCCTCCGATGAGTTGTGAGTAGTTTACCACAGACCTGTGGGTCCATAGTTATTAGCTAGATGGCTTCTTCTCTCTTTCTGGATCTCAATATAATGTTCTCCCCCTCTCTTGTGGAGATCTATTCGATGTAATCTCTTTTTGTGGTGTGTTTGTCAAGATCCGATGAATTGTGGGTTTATGATCAAGTTTATCTATGAATAATATTTGAATCTTCTCTGAATTCTTTTATGTATGATTGAGTTATCTTTGCAAGTCTCTTTGAATTATCGGTTTGGTTTGGCCTACTAGATTGATCTTTCTTGCCATGGGAGAAGTGCTTAGCTTTGGGTTCAATCTTGCGGTGTTCTTACCCAGTGACAGAAAGGGTTGCAAGACACGTATTGTATTTTTGCCATCGAGGATAACAAGTTGGGATTTATATCATATTGCATGAGTTTATCCCTCTACATCATGTCACCTTGCTTAATGCGTTACTCTATTCTTTGTGAACTTAATACTCTGGATGCAGGCAGGAGTTGGTCGATGTGTGGAGTAATAGTAGTAGATGCAGGCAGGAGTCGGTCTACTTGTTTTGGATGTGATGCCTATATACATGATCATGCCTAGATAATCTCATAATTATTCGCTTTTCTATCAATTGCTCGATAGTAATTTGTTCACCCACCGTAATACTTATGCTATCTTGAGAGAAGCCTCTAGTGAAACCTATGGCCACCGGGTCTATCTCTTATCATATTTGCTTCCAATCTACTTTTATTTGCATCCTTCCTTTTTGCATCTATATTATAAAATACCAAAAATATATTTATCTTATCATACTATCTCTATCAGATCTCACTTTCGCAAGTGGCCGTGAAGGGATTGACAACCCCTTTATTGCGTTGGTTGCGAGTTCTCAGTTTGTTTGTGTAGGTGCGTGGGACTTTTGACGAGCCTCCTCTTGGATTGATACCTTGGTTCTCAAAAACTGAGGGAAATACTTACGCTACACTTGCTGCATCACCTCAAAAACTGAGGGAAATACTTACGCTACACTTGCTGCATCACCCTCTACTCTTCGAGGAAAACCAACGCAAGCTCAAGACGTAGCAGTGTGGTGTGGTGGATTGCCTCTGGGGCTGATGATGAACAGTACATAGGAAGAACAGCCTCGCGAGGGGTGTTCTTGTGGTGGTGCGCTTGGAGAGGAATTGCTCCGTCTCCGTTGGCTTTGGGTGAGATCTAGATGCCTCCTACTGTGGTGGCTAGCCCTATATATATAGAGGCACTGGTCCTCTTCCCAAATATTGAGCGGGAAGGGAGCCAACAACGGCCATTTTGAAAGGGGACAGCTAGTACAGGCTATCCTGACTAAAGGTGGTCTTCGACTGCCAAAGGCACTGGCGATGACGCCGTCTTGGGCTCCATGGTGACCTCCGTCCTGCCGCTCTGCTGGTCTTGGTCTCATTGCACCAATATGGAAACCTTTGCCTGACGCCTCGGTACTCCGCGCCTGCACTTGCCCTCTTTGCACCAAAGAGGAAACGAGGACACTGCGCAAGCTGGCGTCCGCCTGATCTTGATCGTCATGGCTTGCGTCATGAGCACCTCGCGAGGTACCCCTTTCCTTAATCTCTCCGCCTCCTCGCAAGCCTGCCTGGTGAGGCTGCTCCTGAGGAGGCCTGGTGTCGTCCGCCCCACGAGGCTTGGCCCCTCGCGAGGGTCTTGAACTTGGGTTGATGAAGACGGGTCGTACTGGGCCACTGCTGAGCCACGCCGCAGGCCGCGGGCAGGCAAGTCTGGGGACCCCCATTCCCAGAACACCGACAGCTCTCACACCCCAGGAGCCATTGCTGCTGTACTTGGCGTCAACCAACCAAGTGGTCAGTGTGGCCTTGGTGGCACAACAAGAAGTGGATGAGGCAAAAAGTAGACAGAGACCGACAGAATCAGAGAAAGATCAGGACAGAAATGAGCACGGCAATAAGAGCAACCCCAAGGATGCAACAAGGAAGAAGGTGGTGCAACACCTAGTGTACTTCATCAGCTCCTTCCTACAAGGGGCTAGATCGAGGTACTCTGGCGTGCAAAAGTTGATCTTTGGTCTCATCACAGCCTCAAGGAAATTGCACCAGTACTTCCAAGCCCATGAGATCACGGTTGTCACTCGTTTTCCGGTTCAAAGGATACTCCGAAACCCTGAGGCTACCGGCAAAATAGTGGAGTGGGCTTTGGAGCTATCTAGCTTTGGTTTGAAGTTTGAGAGCACATCAACTATCAAGAGCAGGGCATTGGCAGAGTTTATTGCAGAATGGACGCCAACCCGTGATGAGGAAGTAACATAGACATCTATCCCTGGCAAGGAATCACCCCAAGAATGGATTATGTTTTTTGATGGTGATTTTTCCCTGCAAGGTGCAGGGGTTGGTGTGCTTCTTGTTGCCCCCTCCGGGGAGTAGTTGAAGTACGTCGTCCAAATGCACTTTTCCCGGGAAGAAGCAACCAACAATACAGCAGAGTATGAAGGGCTCCTTGCCACGCTTAGGATTCCAGCTGAATTGGGAATTAAGAAGCTGATCATTCGAGGAGATTCACAGCTTGTGGTGAGACAAGTCAACAAGGATTACCAAAGTCTGTTGATGAAGGTATACATTGGGGAAGTGAGGAGATTAGAGAAGCACTTTGATGGATTGCAAATAGAGCACGTGCCCCGTGCGGAAAACAACATAGCTGATCATCTGTCAAAGTGTGATGCACAGAAGCATCCTGTGGAGCCAAGAACTTTTGTTCTCCATCTCGCTCAACCCTCCGTATCTCCAGCAACAATGACCCAGAAAAGGGGAAAGTTGGACACCGGAAAGCCTCTCCCGGTAGAGCCGTAAGCTCCCGGCAGATTCCCTACCGCAAACAACTCCTCATAGCCTACCAGACCACCCCCTCCAGCTGGGTCCATGAACCCCGCGAACGAGGCTGGTGCTCCCGCCGCAGAGGAGGTGTCATTAGTCCTCTTTGTCGAGCCCTAGGCCCCAACTTGGGCAAGGCACATTGTCCACTTTCTCCAGACCGGAGAACTTCCCGGCAACCAAGATGAAGCTGGAAAAGTAGCCCGGAGGGCCAGTATGTATCAGTTTGTCGATGAAACTCTGTACAGAAGGAGGTCCAACGGTGTGAAATTGAAGTGTGTCTACCGCGAAGGAGGAAAGGAACTGCTGGCTGAGACTCATAGAGGAATGTGCGGTTCCCACATTGGATCAAGGGCATTAGTTGGGAAAGCATTCTGACAAGGATTCTATTGGCCCACAACCCTCCAAGATGCGGTCGAGGTCGTCACGAAATGTGAAGCCTACCAGTTCCATTCCAAGAAAACACACTTGCCTGCCCAAGCTACTCAGATAATCCCTCTATCATGGCCATTTCTGATCTGGGGGCTCGACATCGTCGGCCCCTTCCCCTGAGCAATCGAGGCTTTGAGTTCTTGTTCGTTGCCATCGACAAGTTTACAAAGTGGCCGAAAGTGACTGCCATGAGAAAGGTGACTGCTCAGTCAGCTATCAAGTTCTTGAAAGATCTGGTGTGTCATTCTGGAGTTCCGGCAAGGATCATCACCGATAATGGCACCCAGTTCACGAGCCACGCCTTCATGCAATATCCGTGCCCTCAGATGCAAGATCTCATTCGCCTCTGTGGCACACCCCTGGAGCAATGGACAAGCTGAGAGCACGAACGCTGAAGTGCTACGTGGACTGAAGACAAGGACTTCTGATACGCTGCAGAAGCACGTTAGGCGGTGGATCAAGGAGCTGTTGGTAGTTCTCTGGTCCCTCAGAACGACACCAAACCTAGCTACCGGGCAGACTCCCTTCTCCCCGGTCTACGGGGCAGAAGGAGTTATCCCCACGGAACTCATACGGGTCGCCTCGAGTGCTTGCCTACGATGAAGTAGTGCAAGATTAGCACCGGCGTGACGATGTTGTGCTTCTCGATGAGAACCATCTCCAGGCTGCTACATGTGCTACACGCTATCAGCAAGCCCTACGTCACTATCATAGCCACAGGGTTCATGCCCAGTGTTTTGAGGAAGGTGACCTTGTCCTTAGGCGTGTTCAGTCCGCCAAGGGTACACACAGGTTGTCACCGAAGTGGGAAGGCCCTTACCGGGTATTACGAGTCACCAGACCTGGCGCAGTCCATTTGGACACCGGAGATGGCACTCAGTTGCAAAACTCATGGAATATTGAGCATCTCCGCGAGTTCTACCCGTAAGGCGCGGCTGTCGGCCCTGCCCCGCAGCCACCCTTTTGTACATGCCTTGCCTCAGCTGCATGTAACCCCTTGTACAAAGCCATGGCGATGACCCCGTGAAAGAGAAAATAAATAAGCATTGTGGGGGCCCCCGACCAAGATTGCATGCATGCATGAACATTCCAAGATCGCTGCATAAGCATTTTATGAGCATTTGCATATGCATATAGAGAGGATCACATCCTACATTAATTCTCATCTGCACAAAACTGCAGGTTCCTGCCGTGGACTTGGCTTCGACAAGGAGTTGAGAAGATTGCCTGGCACAGCGATCCTCGGCAAGCCAAATAAGATAAGTTTTTCTCCTGTCCATCAATGTTCTGTAAAGCTATAACTTGAGCATGAGAAAGCCCCGCCACTCCTTTAAAACTTAGGTGCTTCCATCCATGACTCGAACGTTGCTTTGGTCAGGATGGTCGCAGTGGTCCTTGGTACAAAGAAGTTGGCGGGGGGGGGGGCTGGGCCCTCTGTCTATTCCCCGATAGACGTAGCTCTCCGACAGACAAAAAGTGTGCCGGCAGGATGGACCGCCAGGAAAAACTCGTTTATTTACATTAAAGAGGCATCCCACCTCCGCATGGACATATACATAAACGGGTTCCCGGCAAGGTTCATATTTTTCATTAATATGCTAATACAAGTACAAGCATCACGGAACACAAACATGGACATGAGAGATTACAGTATTTGAATTAAAATTTGGCAAGTGCCTGCAGGTTTAAGATTGAAAAAAGATAAGTGCTTTGTAATGCCCTTTCTTGTCCCTCTCCTCTTAGGCATGACCGTCGAAGGCGAGGAGGGCAAAAGGAGCGCCTCGGTGGGAGCCCGGTCCTCTCCCCTCGGGCACCAGGAGAGGATCCTGACAGAAATGGGAGCACGAGGGAATGCCTCGATGGAGAGCACGGCGGAAGGCGGCCCCATCAACCACCGTTACCAGGGCTAGCAGGACTCGGCAGGGCTAATGGAGCTGCAGCCCGAGAGGAAGCCTGCCACAGTCCAACTGGAAGACTGCTGGAGGAGCCTGACAGCACCATGCACACCTCTACATCCAACTCCCTGGCAAATCACATTGCCGGGGAGGAGATGCAGATACAAATGATGGTGCTGCTACTTGATGAAGATGGTGCGGGTGACGATCAGCCGGAGTCAGAGTCATCGCTCCCCCGCCCGCTGTCGTCGTCATCACCATCACCGTCCTCCTCATCGCTTTCGCTCAAGGAGGAGCTTTCGTCATCGGTCGAGCTCTCCGCGCAGCTCCCTAAGCGACCTCCAGAGTGCCCAAAGATCTTGACGGAGAGCAGGCCGTTCTCCATTAATTTGAACTGGAGAACATGCCTCTCCGGGAAGCCATGGGCAAGGGAGAAGGTCTTCCAGCCACGACGGAGATACACCACATGAGGGGCGGGGAAGTCAACGTCAACCCTCATACCTCCGTTCCCGCAGCCCCTCATGGGCAGCCGCAGAGCGCGTGGTTGCTCGAGCTCCGTCTCCCGCGCAAAGGGAGTTGGGAGGCAAAGATGACCACACAAAGGCTCGTATAGCCTGATGATGAACTCCCGAGGTCGGTCACCAATGTGCCCTTCCGTCGGGGGAGGAGCCGCCGGCAGGGGCGCCATCAAGACACCGTCCCGCCCTCCTCCACCTCGAGCACCATGGTGACCGCGACCAGATCCCCTTCCTCCTCTCCTTGTGAACAATTCCGCTACCTCAGGGCCTGGGGGAGGAGGGGCGCGCTGTCGAGCAGAAGCCCTCATCGCCGCCGCCAGAGCACTGCCATGCCCTCGCCCTTGCACCATAACTAGAAGAGAAGGGAGAAGAAGGATAAGTGTGTGCAAAGAAGCACTGCCCTGACTCCTTTTTATAGGGAAATGGATCAGGGTGCTGGCTCCTCATACGGGAAACGACTGAGGGAGTCCTGGATTAAGGGGTCCTCGGACAGCCGGACTATATGTGTATGTCGGACTGTGGGGCTATGAAGATACAAGATAGAAGACTTCGTCTCGTGTCTGGATGGGACTCCCCTTTGCGTGGAAGGCAAGCTTGGCGATCCAGATGTGAAGATTCCTTTCTCTGTAACCGACTCTGTGTAACCCTAGCCCCCTTCGGTGTCTATATAAACCGGAGGGTTTAGTCCGTAGGACAACAACAATCAGAAATATAGGCTAGCTTATAGGGTTTAGCCTCTATGATCTCGTGGTAGATCAACTCTTGTAATACTCATATCATCAAGATCAATCAAGCAGGAAGTAGGGTATTACCTCCATCGAGAGGGCTCGAACCTGGGTAAACATTGTGTCCCTCACCTCCTGTTACCATTAGCCTTAGACGCACAGTTCGGGACCCCCTACCCAAGATCTGCCGGTTTTGACACCGACATTGGTGCTTTCATTGAGAGTTCCACTGTGACGTCGAAGATAGGGTTGATGGCTCGCCTTGTTATGAAGGACAACATCAGCTCTGGGGGAGCTCTGGCCTCAGTACAAACTCTCCCGCTGGGTGGCTTCGTCTGGACCGCCCGTTCAGCCGTCGGGCCGACCCTGACTTCTCAAGTCATCGAAAATCGCCTCCACGTCAGCTTGGAATACACCGAGCAGATGGATCCAACAGTGTTAACATCTTTAAACGGGCTCCTGGATCGCATCGCCGCTCTGGGAGTCGCCTCGAACTACGATCGGATTTGGCTTAAACCCGATTAGAGAGAGATTGAATCTCCACCGAGCACCCATCAGATAGCGGTGGTGGAGAAGCGATCTGACAACTCTTCCCCCATATTGAGGACAAAATATGTCCGGATTTCTGAGCTCGTCAACCGGATACATAACCGCGGGTAGATGTGCCCCGAACTCCGAACTTAGAATCGGACTGTGGGCCAGAAAAATTTGATTACGACCTGGAGTCCGAACTATTAAGCTCGGAAACTCCTCAAGCTCTGGGTCACGATCCGGATCTGGGTTCGAACTCAAATCCACCCTCCCACCCTGACTCAAGCGATCTTTCACGCATCAGACAACAGTCCCAAGAGACAGTACATCACTTTTGGGCCAGATTCCTGATTATCAAGGACAAGGTCAAGGATTGTCGCAAAGAAGACGCAATCTCAGTATTCTTCAAAAATTGCACAGACAAGGGACTACTTAACGCCATAAGTCGCCGTCACATACCACGCTTCGATGATTTGGCGACCATAGTACAGAAGTACTGCATGCTGGAAAGCGCATGGAAAACCCATGCCTTTTGGGATCCACTGGCTCTTGCTAAACCCCTTGTACGAACAAAAAGGGTGTACCCTCATAGGTCGCCTGACCCAATCTCGAAGAAATCGAAGCCTGCTGCAGGGCGCACAACCGTTTTGGAGGGGTGGCTCGATAGGCCATGCAAAATACACACCACACCGGATACTGTATCAACACACAGCCTTAGAGCATGTTGGATACTTCGGCAGGTGGCCAAGAGCGGCGACGATCTCCTTATAAAAAACACCACAGAGCAACATCCCACAAAGCACAACACTACAGTGTTGACAGTCTTCGAGACTTTCGCCTCAGGTAACAGGCGCAAGAGAGCACTCCGCGACCTCACTGAAGTCTGCCAATTCATAGCAATAAACCCCTGTAACGACACGGCCATAACTTTCAGCGCCACTGACGAACCACAATTCAAGACAGTCCGGGCACCAGCTGCTTTGGTCCTCAGTCCAATCATGGACGGCTTCCGGCTTACCAAAGTGCTCATGGACAGCGGTAGCGGACTAAACCTCATTTACGAGGAAATTCTCAACAAAATGGAAATAGATAGGAGACGCATTGAACAAAGCAGCACAACCTTTAGAGGTATTATTCCCAGCCAGGAGGCACAATGTGCGGGAAAAATCACACTCGATGTGGTATTCGGCACGCCGAAGAATTATCGGTCTGAAGAGATAACCTTTTAGGTGGCCCCTTTCAATAGTGGGTATCATGCCTTGCTAGGGCGGGATGCGTTTGCGAGCTTCCAAGCTATACCCCATTACGGGTTCATGAAGCTCAAGATGCCTGGGCCCAATGGAATCATCACCCTTGCCAGTGAACCGGACACAGCACTCTGCGCCGAAAATAAAACAGCCGCCTTGTCCCTCGAAGCATTGTCTGAAGCCCTCGCGGATGAAGAATTAACCGCATTACGTTCCATAGTGGATAGAGACAACGTGATACTCGATAAGTGATCCAAATCCACCTCCTTCAAACCAGCAAATGAAATAGTCAAATTCCAGGTCCACCCAATGGACTCCTCGAAGACAACATCCATCGGAGCATAGCTGGACCCCACAATTGACGCTGCACTTCGAGTGTTCATATGCGAGAATTGGGATATTTTCGCCTGGCACCCTTCTGATATGCCGGGGATCCCACGCAGGCTGGCTGAACATAGTCTTAACATACTAAAGGGATACAAGCCAGTCAAGCAAACACTACGGCAATTTTTGGAACCCAAACGACAAGTTATGGGAGAGGAGCTAGCCAAGTTACTCGAGGCCGGATTCATCAGAGAAATAAAACACCCGGATTGGCTAGCAAACTTGGTGATGGTACCCAAGAAGGATAAATCCTGGTGCCTATGTGTCGATTTTAAAGACCTCAACAAGGCCTTCCCTAAGGATCCCTTCCCTCTCCCACACATAGATCAAATCATCGATGCTATGGTGGGACACGACTCACTATGTTTCCTCGCCGCATACTCCGGATACCATCAAATCAAGATGGCGGAGTCTGATCAAGCCGCAACGGCATTTATGACCCCATACGGGCCTTTCTACTTCAATACTATTCCTTTCGGGCTAAAAATGCTGGTGCCACCTACCAACGCATGATTCAAACATGCATAGAGAAACAAATCAGCAAAACCGTTGAAGCATACGTCAATGACGTAGTCATCAAGACCAGACACACCGAGTCTTTAATAGACGATCTAAGGCTCACTTTCGATAACCTCCGAACATATGACATCAAGCTCAATCCGGAAAAATGTGTTTTCGGCGTTCCCGCTGGAAAGCTGCTGGGCTTCATCGTTTCCAATAGAGGAATTGAAGCAAACCCAACTAAAATCCGAGCTTTGTTACAGTTGGATACTCCAACAAATCTCAATACCTGGATGCGTAGCAGCCCTAAGCCGCTTTATCTCCAAATTAGGATAAAAGGCATTGCCACTTTATCGCCTTCTTCGGCGAACTGAACACTTCGAGTGGAGGACGCGGCGACGGCCGGACTGGAGGAAATAAATGATCTTTTAGGGAGCAACCCAATCCTGGCCGCGCCGAACGTTGGCGAACCCATGTTGTTATACATAGCTACAACACACCAAGTTGTGAGTGCGGTGCTCGTCGTTGAACGAGAGGAGGACGGACACAAATTCCAGGTACAGAAGCCGGTATACTACATATCAACCATCCTCACACCATGCAAATCCCGGTACCCACATTATCAAAAAATAGCATACACAGTCTTCATGGCATCCTGGAAACTACGACACTACTTTCAAGAGTGTTCAATCATGATGGCCTCTGAAGTACCACTTGTCGGTGTCAAAACCGGCAGATCTCAGGTAGGGGGTCCCGATCTGTGCGTCTTAGGTTGATGGTAACAGGAAGCAAGGGACACAATGTTTACCCAGGTTTGGGCCCTCTCGATGGAGGTAAAACCCTACTTCATGCTTGATTAATATTGAAGATATGTGTAGTACAAGAGTAGATTTACGACAAGATCGTAGATGCTAAACCCTAAGAGCTAGCCTATGATGGTATGATTGTAATTGTGACCGGCCTTCTAAGGACCATCCTCTCCAGTTTATATAGACATTGGAGAGCTAGGGTTTACATGGAGTCGGTTACAATGAAGGAAATATAATATCCGGATCGCCAAGCTTGCCTTCCACGCAAAGGAGAGTCCCATCCGGACACGAGCTAAAGTCTTGAGTCTTGTATCTTGACGCTTCTATAGTCCGGACGATGTGTACAGTCCGGCTGTCCGGATACCCCCTTATCCAGGACTCCCTCAATAGCCCCTGAACCAGGCTTCAATGACGATGAGTCCGACGCGCAGTCTTGTCTTCGGCATTGCAAGGCGGGTTCCTCCTCCGAATACTCCAAGGTTATTATCGAACACGCAGGCCGTGTCCGGATCTTGCAAAATGATCTTCACATACCACCGTAGAGAGAATGATACTTCAGCTGACAACTTTTAGACAATGTGACATGCCATTACAGCCAGGTCATTATTCGAACCATTTTTTTCACAACCAACCACAGCTCGCATTGCGAGGCGGTTTCCTTGACATGTCTTGTCAAAGTAGAGATCATGTCCCCTTATCACGGGATTCTCATCAATACGGGTATGGGTAATCCCCCCGTGCCATCAATCGTGGCGCTTGGGAAGTAAGCAATTCTCAACAGGCTAGTGGGGAGGCGCGCCGCTTTCGTCGCCTCTATAAAGGGATAAGAGTTCCCCATTCTTACCCACGCCTTCTTCCTCCTCTATCCACTCTTGCCTCCCCGAGCTCCAACGCCCTAGTCCAAGTCTCCTCCGCACTGCTAAACATGTCCGAAGCAGGGGGCAAATGGGTGGCTTCCACCATGAAGGAGAAGAACATCGCAAGTCTTCGGGCGGCCGGATACTTGGACGCAGACATAGCGCACCGGCTATCAGACGGTGGGCTGGTCATTCCAACTCCAGGACCCCATGAGAGGGTCGTGTTCCTTGCCCACTTCGTCTGTGGACTGGGGTTTCCACTCCACCCCTTCGTCTGTGGGCTCATGTTCTACTACGGGCTAGATTTCGATGATCTAGCCCCAAATTTTGCCCTAAACATCTCGGCGTTCATCGTCGTGTGCGAGGCTTTCCTCCGCATTAAGCCTCATTTCGGCTTGTGGCTCCAAACCTTCTGCGTGAAGTCGAAGATCATGAGCGGCCAGCAAGCGGAGTGCGGAGGAGCCATGATGGGCAAAATGCCTAATGTCACCTGGCCTGACGGCTCCTTTGCGGAAACCGTGAAGGGGTGGCAATCGGGGTGGTTCTGTATCACCGAGCCACGCGATGCCAACTGGGCAGCGGCCCCCGAGTTTCGATCTGGAACCCCTATGCGGCTCACCTCCTGGGAACAGAAGGTCCTGTTATGGGGCGAATCTACAGAGCTGACCGGACTCATCAACTACATCAAGGGCATGAAGGACAAGAACATCAAGCTTGTCAATGTGATCCAGGTCATGCTCATTCGCCGGATTCTGCCATGCCAAAGGCAGGCATTCAATCTATGGGAGTTCGTCCCGGCCGAACACCGGACGCTCCAGAGGCTCTATGGCATGAAGCACAACAACGCGTTGAAGGCATTGTTCAAGGCCACCGAAGTACCTCCTCTCATAACCGAGGACCATGGGCTCCACGCCGCACGGCAGCCTACCCAGGTGAATTCTCAGGCTGCCACCGGGTCCGGTTCTTCCCAATGTATTCATGGCGAATTCCTAAGTGATTGTGTATATTGTTCAGGAGTATGTCGAGAGAGCGGAGCAGATAGACTGTCTGGCTCCTTTGCCGGAAAGCCCAGCTACTGATCTCTTGACGAAGATGTTGGTCCCGGCGCCCTACAAGGGGCCGAAGGAGAAGGCCGATAAGAAGGCCCTAGGGACCCGAAAGGGTCCCCGGCGTAAGGCTGTACCCAAAGCCTCGTCCGAAGAGGACGAGGAAGACTCCTCCCCTGAAGGGGAAGAAGGAGAAGAAGAAGAGGCCGCCCTATCCGGACAGGATGGGGGGCCTGAGACGGCGGACCCGGCGCAAGGCCGTCATACCCTTGTTGTCTGATGACGACGAGACAGATTCCTCCCGTGGAGGCGGGGAGGAACAAGAAGAAACCCCACCTCCCCATGCCGGGGGAGGGAAGAAGAGGAAGGCCGCCCCGGTGGGGGAGACTAGGACACCCAAGAAGGGAAAGGTATCCCTTCCGGACAACTCCGCCACGCCGATAGCTTGGAAGGGTATCTTCCCAGGAAGAAGCCCCTAATGCGATCGTAAGTATCCGCACTCAATCGTAATTTTGTTTCATAGTTTAGTTATAACGCCGAACTTGTATGCAGTCCGGCCAGAGCCCATCCCGAGGTATCGTCTTCGGACGGGTCGTTGAGTGAGTCAGCAATGAACTCACTCCCGATGGCCACTTCTCCTTGGCCTGCGGATGACACAGAGGTGTTGTCCCAAAGGCTCCCAGAGATGGGGGAGGTGGCCCTGGAGGCACCTGAAGGCGGCGTCCCAGACGTCGGACTTGCGGGGTTCAAGATCCCCGCGGATCGTGTTGGTGAGAGCCGAAGTAAGCCGGACTCTCAGCCGAACACTGTCCCGGAGCCTTTAGTGGTTCCGGATTCAGGCGGGCAACCCCTCATTAGGGAGGGAGGGCCGTCTGTCTCGAGGACTTCCGTTGCGCCCGAGGTGCCGGATTATCTGCTAGAAGCGCTTCGTGGCACTTCCATAGATGAAGAGCACCGTACTCTCATGAGTGCAGTGATTCAGAAGGTTTTGTCCGCCAAGAGCGGACTAACCGAAGCCTGCACCAGCCTCCTAACAGGCTTTGAGGTAAGCAGTAAAAATGTGTGAAGTTACCACCCGATAGGTAGTAGCCCCTGATACTCTGTTTGGTGTTCGGAAGGAAAAACCAAACGAAGGGTCAACTAAAATCCGCAGGAGTCTAACAATAAGTTTGAATGTGAATAAACAGGCTGTGCTTTTGGCCGCTGCTGCTCATACGGCCGAAATCGCCAGCCTAATGCAGGACTTGGAGCGGGCACAGGGAGAGCTCGGCCTCACAAGGAGGCAGCTCGAGGAGAGCAAAGGTGAATGATTCCCCTCTCTCATATAATAAATGGCAAATAAAAGTTGATTATGCTAACGACGAAGCGTTGTGATTTGGTAACAGAGGCCACCACCGAAGTGGCGTCTCTCAAGAAGGTGCTGTCCGAGGCCGAACACAAAGCGGCCTTGGAGCGCAAGCAGCGCAGAAAGCAAGAGGCCCGAGTGGGTGAAGTACAAGAAGAGCTCCAGGAGCTCGGCAAGAAGCTCGAGTCCATGGAGCATGAGCTTAAAGCAAAAGAGGCCGAGCTTGCAAAGGCCCTTACAAATATGAAAGATGCCAAGGCCGAAGCCGAGAGGGCACAGCAGGAGATCCAGGAGGCCAAAAAGATAACAGCGGGTAAGAAATTCTTTATGCAAATCAAACATGTGGAGGAGGCGTTTCTTTTACTTACCTGATTCCAAAGCTCTCCAGGGGCATTCGCAGATCTGCCATGCAGCGTATCAGATGCCATGGAGTTCTACCGTGCCCAGGAGTGGAGCTCAACGGAGAAGTTGTTCTGGTCCCAATATGCTGGGGCCGAACATTCAACGCCTCCGAGTGACCAACTAAAGCAGTTGGTCGAACTCCACAAGGCGGCCGAAGTGGCTATGAAGGATGTCATAGTCCGGATGTGGCCTGGTGAGACCCTGCCCACCAGCTACTTCGGCCTGATCAAGCGGATGGTGAGTGCCTATCTGCACTTGGAAGTCATCAAGCGATCCGTTTGCATTGAGGGTGCCCGCTGGGCCCTTGCCCGTGCGAAGGTGCATTGGGGCAAGCTGGATGCGGAGAAGCTGGTGAAGGACGGGCCACCAGAAGGCAAGCCGCATCGCGTTCCCGAGAATTATTATGATGGCGTTATGAAGGGTGCTTGCCTCGTGGCCGATGAATGTACTAAAGACATAATTTTTGAATGAATTCACCTCTGTCATGTTTGTAATTTAAAGACGAAGTTACTTGTGCTATGTAGCGCTTTTGTTATTTAAAATATTACCTTCTGTGCGGCTGCTTATCAAATTCTGAAAGTAGGCCAGTCGTCGGCTTCCGCCCCCGTGTAACTAGTACTGGATGTTTGTGGAAAACCCAGACACTCTTTATCCAAATGTTTGTTCCCTTAAGGAGGTGTCCAGCGCAGCGAACAAGGCAATCGGACTATACGGCTTTACAACCTTCACTTAGCCATAGAAGTCTATAATTTTAAATTTCGGCGAAGCCCTTAGAATCCGGAAGGCCGAATTGGGGCGCTATACACGCCTATATCGGACAAAGCCAAATTATCGCCTAAAGCGGAAAAATCTTTAAGGATTTTAAGACCTCCCGAACAGCGACCAGCTCTCGCCACATCATGCCGGACAGTTTTGTGCTTTCTCTACTGAGGTGCTCATCCGGAAAAACTAGGGCACAATCATAGTAGTTCTACCTGCGCTACCTTAGCCGAATTAATGGAACGTAAGGCACCAAAACAAGGGAGCCGGGCTATCCCAACTGTAACCCAAGACATGATTCGGAGCTGAGGCATATAATGCTATAAGTTTGGGGTGCCGCACTGTTGAAAGTGTTCGGACTTGACTTGCCGTACTGTGGGGCGCCATAAGAAGCCCCTGGCACACTAAGCGTACCAAAGTGTACAGATGCAAAATCAAATAGATATTTATAAAAAATTCTCAAATAAAAATAAGTAAGCTAACGCTATATATGGTCTCCCATTGATAAATAATACGTTTAGGCGTATGTTTACAATGTATGCATTAAGCGGAGACAAATAGGATTATTTGACATATCCTATCCAAGGGCGGGCTACGTACAGATAGATAAAGAAGGAACAACAATCGTAAATAGATTCCACCTGGGTGTTTCCTGCTGTGCCCAAAGCCTGTTGCCTCCTAGGTTTCTTCTCCTATGTAGGTACGACAATCCGGCTCTTCTGGAGAAGCTGCACTAAAGCAATGTCCTTAAGGGTAAATGGAAAGGTTACGAAGCGATACCGTACTGTTGACTGAGCCACTGATACGCCTCCGCTTGTGCCCATGGTATTTTGAGTGCGTAATTGTGTACGCTTGGCACGAATACTGCTTGGGTGGGACTTGAGCGGAGGCCGGACTGCTAGTCATGCTCTTGGCATGCCTGCTGATCCTGTTGCGGGGTGTTCCGCCCTCGCTTGACGGAGCTTGAGGTTGTCGTCGCCGGATTGGTGGTTTGCCGGAGGAGGCCGCATTCTACTTCGGCCACAAGGGCTGCAGTGTGCTATTCTGTACGGAGAGAGCGGTCCATATTTCCATTGACTGTTACGACCCCGCGCGGGCCTGGCGTCTTGAGCTTGAGGTACGCATAGTGTGGTACCACATTGAATCTAGCGAATGCGGTTCGTCCGAGCAATGCGTGGTAACCACTAAGGAAAGGGACGATATCGAAGATTAGCTCTTCGCTTCGGAAGTTATCTGGACATCCGAAGACCACTTCCAAGGTTATAGAGCCCGTGCAACGGGCCTCTACTCCAGGAATGAGACCTTTAAAGGTGGTTTTGGTGGGCTTAATCCTTGAAGGATCGATGCCCATTTTTCGCACTATATCCTGGTAAAGCAGGTTCAGGCTGCTGCCACCATCCATAAGGACTCGCGTGAGGTGAAATCCATCGATGATGGGGTCTAGGACCAATGCGGCTGAGCCGCCGTGACGGATGCTAGTAGGATGATCCCTACGATCAAAGGTGATCGGACAAGCTGACCATGGGTTGAATTTGGGGACGACTGGCTCCATCGCGTATACATCCCGTAGTACTCGCTTCCGTTCCCACTTGGGGATGTGGTTGGCGTAGATCATGTTGACCGTTTTCACCTGGGGGGGGGGAATTTCTTCTGTCCCCCCATGTTCGGACGCCGGGGCTCATCGTCATCGTCGCTGTGCAGCCCCTTGTCGTTGTTTTCGGTGTTTATTTTGCCGGCCTGTTTAAATAACCACCAGTATCTATTGGTGTGGTTGGCTGGCTTGTCCGGGGTGCCATGAATTTGGCACGAGCGCTCCAGTATGCGGTCTAGACTGGACGGTCCTTGATTGTTGCGTTTGAATGGCTTCTTCCACTGACCAGATTTGGATCCGCTGAATCTGGCGTTGACCGCCGTGTCTTCGGTGTTGTCGCCATTGTTCCGTCTCTTATGTCTATTGCGCCGTAGCTTGACGTTATTGTCACAGACATCCGACGTGCCAGAGTGTGGCGTAGTGCTGCTGCGAGCCAACCAACTGTCCTCTCCCGCGCAAAAGCGGGTCATTAGTGTCGTGAGAGCTGCCATAGACTTGGGTTTCTCTTGGCCAAGGTGTCGGGCGAGCCACTCGTAAGGGATATTATGATTGAAGGCCGCCAGGGCTTCAGCGTCCAGACAGTCAACTATTTGGTTCTTTTTAGTTAGGAACCGAGTCCTGAACTTCCTAGCTGATTCTCCGGGCTGTTGAGTAATGTGGCATCCGGAGGTCGCACATATGTGCCTTGGAAGTTGTCAAGAAATGCGTCTTCCAAGTTTTCCCAACTGCCAATGGAATTTGCGGGCAGGCTGTTTAGCCAGTGCCGGGCGGGGCCTTTGAGCTTGAGGGGAAGATACTTTATGTCATGTAGATCATCTCTGCGGGCCATGTGAATGTGGAGAAGGAAATCTTCCATCCATACCGCGGGGTCTGTTGTGCCATCGTATGATTCGATGTTTACGGGTTTGAACCCTTTTGGGAATTCATGGTCCATTACTTCATCCGTGAAGCAGAGGGGGTGTGCGGCGCCTCTGTGCCGAGCTATGTCGCGACGCAGTCCGGCTGCGTCTGACTGGTTATATTCGGCCCGGCCGGATTTGCTGTTAGTGTATCCCGTGTGACGGTCATCGTCATGTGCTGCGGCGCGCCCCCGTGATCCGTAGATCGATCTTGGTTGTCCTGTAGTGTTATCCAATTTATCGCACAGGTCCTGGGTATTGCCCTAGGCCGTGGTAGACCGGCGCGTGGGTGGGGGCTAGTATTCGGGCTGATATGTCGATTTATCCCGATCTCGAGGCGGCCGGTCAGTCGTGTGGCGCTCGAGTCCATATTCCTCGGCTGCCAGGACTTCTGTCCATCTATCTGTGAGCAGATCTTAATCATCTTGAAGCTGCTGCTGCTTCTTCTTCAGGCTTCTCACAGTGGCAATAAGCCGGCGCTTGAGCGCTCCTGCTCTGCGGGGTCTTCGGGTACGCTGAACTCGTCGTCGCCGAGGCTAATCTCATCTTCGGAGAGGGGCATGTAGTTGTCCTCCTCCGGATACCAGTCCGTCGCCTGTTCATCTGGGCTATCATGCCCATCTTCCTGTTCAGCCTTCTCAAAGGCGGGCTGTTCGGGGTTGTATTCATCATCGGCACCGTCCGGATTATCTTCGTCTCCGGTGCTGGTATTGCCTTGGCGGGGCTTGGAGCGGCGTGGGCGACGCCCATGCTTTGTCTTCTTCTTGGAGGGGTTATCCTCCGTTGCCTCATCGCCATCGGTTTCTTTTGGAGTGTCCACCATGTATATATCGAATGAAGAGGTGGCTGTCCACCATCCTGTGAGCGGTGGCTCTTGTACGTCTCCTGCATCGTCGTCCATATCGTCGATGTCTTTGAAGTCGAAGTCGAGCACGTCGGTTAAATCATCGATCGTGGCAACAAAGTGGGTGGTGGGTGGGCAGCGAATTCCTTCGTTGCCTACTTCCCACTCGAGCCGGACATAGTTCGGCTCAGAGCCTCCTGACAAAGAGAGAGACTTTAATGAGCTCGACATGTCGCCAAAAGGCAAGTGCTGAAAGATGTCCGCAGCGGTAAACTCCATTACCGGAGCCCAACCTGGCTCGACTGGCTCGAGAGTGTGCAGACGTGAGCCAACAACCGGATACGAGTCTGGGGACCCAGGGTTACAGGCCTCCACAGAGATGTGACATGTGTTCGGCTCCATCACCGATGAGCGTGTGGCCTGCGGGGAGGGGTCCATCCCTCCGTCCTTGGGCAACGCAACCTATTCCGGATATAGATCCGGGGCTATTGCAGGCATGATGTTCCGAGCATTGTTCGACAGCCGGTCCAGGCCGTGCTCGTCGTGACTGTACGACGCTCCTGGCACGGGGCCGAATCCATCGAAGATCAAGTCTCCGTGAATATCTGCCATGTAGTTCAAGTTTCCGAACCTGATCTGGTGGCCAGGGGCATAGCTGTCGATCTGCTCCAGATGACCAAGCGAATTGGCCCGTAGTGCGAAGCCGCCGAACACAAAGATCTTTCTGGGGAGAAAAGTCTCCCCCCTGGACGGTGTTGTTGACGATTGAAGACGCCATCAAGCCTTGAAGCGACAACACAAAGGAACTCTCAATCAAAGCACCAATGTCGGTGTCAAAACCGGCGGATCTCGGGTAGGGTGTCCCGATCTGTGCGTCTTATGCTGAGGGTAATAGGAAGCAAGGGACACAATGTTTACCCAGTTTTGGGCCCTCTCGATGGAGGTAAAACTCTACTTCCTGCTTGATTAATATTGAAGATATGTGTAGTACAAGAGTAGATCTACCACGAGATCGTAGAGGCTAAACCCTAAGAGCTAGCCTATGATGGTATGATTGTAATTGTGATTGGCCTTCTAAGGACCATCCTTTCCGGTTTATATAGACACCAGAGAGCTAGGGTTTACATGGAGTCGGTTACAAGGAAGGAAATATAATATCCGGATCGCCAAGCTTGCCTTCCACGTAAAGGAGAGTCCCATCCAGACACGAGTCGAAGTCTTGAGTCTTGTATCTTGACGCTTCTATAGTCCGGACGATGTATACAGTCCGGCTGTCTGGATACCCCCTTATCCAGGACCCCCTCACCACTCAACGACATAATAAACAACCGCGATGCCACGGGCCGGATTGCCAAGTGGTTCATCAAGCTCCTCCCATTCGACATCACATATAAATCATGACGAGGAATTAAATCTCAAGTACTGGCGGATTTCGTCGCTGAATGGACAGAGGTCGAACTCCCTAAACAGTACGACGCATACTCCAACTAGACCATGCACTTCAAAGGCTATAAAATGCTGGCAGGTCTCGGGGCAGGTGTTGTCTTAACATCCCCCCACGGGAGTTACAGTGCAATATGTAATCCAAATATTATACACAGACTCTAACAACGCAGCCGAATACAAGGCCCTGTTGCATGGTCTTCGGATGGCCGTCTCCATGGGTATTCAGTGCCTAGTAGTGTGTGGGGATTCAAACCTCGCAATATCTCAAATAAAAGGGGATTTCGATGCCAAAGATCCGAAAATGGCAGCCTATCGTAATGCCATCCTTAAGATGTCAGCTCGGTTCGAGGGGCTCGGATTTCATCATGTGGTTCGAGAAAACAATCAAGCGGCAGATGTCCTTGCCCGGATCGGCGCTAAGCGCGACCCCGTCCCACCTAACATCTTTCTGGAAAGGCTTTTCAAGCCATCCATGGTACGGGAAGGGGAGACCAACAACATCAGTCCGGATCGGACCACAACCCCAGAATCCGAACACACTGACATAATCGGGGGCTCTGCCACCGAAATAACACATTCGGACCATCTCATTATGGCTGTTATCGCCCCATGGACCGAACCCTTTTTGGCCTACCTTAATAGGCACGAACTTGCCGAGGACCAAAACGAGGCATGCTGCATTGTGCGGCGCTCCAAAGCTTACAAAGTCCATGAGGGAGAGCTTTATAAGAAAAGTGCTACCGGGGTACTTCAATGATGTATCTCCGAAGAGGAAGGGCGGCAGCTCTTGGCTGAAATTCATGCCGGCCTCGGAGGTCACCACGCCGCAGCTCGGGCCCTTGTATGCAAGGCCTTCTGTATGGGTTTTTACTGGCTGACGACCCGAGCAGACGCACAAGACCATGTCCAACATTGCGTCGGATGCCAGCTTTTCGCCAAACAAAGCCATATGCCGCCCACCGCTCTACAAACAATCCCCATAACCTAGCCTTTCACGGTCTGGGGGCTTGATATGGTTGGACCCCTTTGTCACGCCCAATATGCGATACTATCCTAAAGAGACTCGAAGGTCCCACCAAGGATAGAACCGCATATTGAAATGCTTTTGCAAGGTGGATATCATTACATCAATGTTACATAATAGATGGGGATATATACAAAAGGCATACAATGCCACACGAATACAACATCGTCATACATAAGAGCAACATCCGACTAAGGATGAAACACAAAAAGAAGCTCAAATGACATCCCCCTGCTAGCCCAGGTTGCCGACCTGGAACCTATCCTCTGATCGAAGAAGAAGCAGAAGAAGAAGTCTAAAACAAGCAAACATCGCTCTTGCGTCATGATCATCGCATAACCTGTACCTGTGTAACGCCCCGGATTCGATGCGTCAGGTGTCCGCCAGTTATTTGCCGTCGTTGCCATGTCATTTTCTTGCGTGTTGCATTTTATCATGTCATCATGTGCATCTCATTTTGCATACGTGTTCGTCTCATGCATCCGAGCATTTTCTCCGTTGTCCATTTTGCAATCCGGCACTCCTATGCCCTCCGGCGTCCCCCTTTTGTCTCTCATTGTGAGCGGGTGTTAAACATTCTCGGAATGTACCGAGTCTTGCCAAGCGGCCTTGGTACACCACCGGTAGACCGCTTGTCAAGTTTCGTGCCATTTGGAGTCCGTTTGATACTCCAACGGTTAACCGCGTAGCCCGCAAAGCCCCTTTCGTCTTGCAGCCCAACACCCCTCCAAAGTGGCCCAAAACCCATCCTAACCCCCTCCATGCTCTCGGTCGTTCGATCACGATTGTGTGGGTGAAAACCGTGCTCCATTTGGACTCTCCTAGCTCCCAGAAGCTATAAATATGCCCTCCCCCGAAAATCCCGCAGTCCAACCCTAGCCCTCTCCCTCCCTGCGTCGCCGGACATGTCCGCCCGGCGGCCGGACACGTCCAACCGCCGTCCCCGACGAATCCGCCGCTACCACGTGTCCTCCGCCGCCGGCCCGCGGAGCTCATCCGGGGCACGCGCGGGCCCAGATCTGCCGCCGCCTGGCCCGTCCGTGCCCCGCCACCTCGCGCCT
>NC_041393.1:292687161-292694617 GCF_002162155.2 Triticum dicoccoides
CTTCATCACCCCCGCCGGTCTCCGCCGCCGCCCCCCGGCTTCCACGTCCCCGGCCGACCTCCTCCCCTCCCGTGCCTGCCGTGGCCGCCACTCGCCGGCGCCGCCCGCGTCCCGAGCGCGCCGCCGCCTCCGCCCGCATTCCGTCCGACCTTCTCCCCGACCACGCCACGCCACCGCCCTCCTCTTCTCCGGTGAAGCACCGGCGAAACTCCGTCCGCCCCATCTCCGGCCATCCTCGGTTTCCGTGCCCCGGATCTGGATCTGAGAAGATAAGGTTGACCCCGATTTCGCCTAAGTCTCGAAATATTTCAGCATTTTTCATGCCCTGTTCATCGCATCATAACTCCTCATCCGTAGCTCCGTTTTGCGTGCATAATATGTCAAAATGTTCGTCATGATGTGCTCTTCATTTCATTCTATTGCACCATGTTCATTTGAGATCATCTAGATGTCTGAATCATCGTTGCAAGAGTGCTATATAATGTTGTCTATTGTCTGTTAACAGAACATGTTCATTTGTCATTTTTGCCATGTTTGATGTGTGCATCCTATGAGGTTGATGTCTACATGTGTTTTGTCCTACATCATGCCATCTTTACAGTGGTGTATGCCATGTATTTTTGTGATCAATGTGGTGACTAGAACAAGCATGCAAACTAGGCTTCGTGATGTTGCTGATTTCAGTCCCTGTTCTGCTGTTATTTTTATGCCATGTAAACTTGATGCTACAGAGAGATCCAAGCATATTTTGAGATACTTCAGTAAGGATGTTTTGAACATATGGTTATTCCCTATCCATTCATGCCCCTTTTTGTATGGAGTAGTCTAGCATGTCATTTTCTTACTCTACTTTTGCTATAAAATGTTTCCTGGTAGATTGTTTACATGTTATTCAATTTTGCCAAGGTTGTTGTAGTTAATCCTTGCATGCTATGAACTTGTTCTTGCCTTGGTTAATTTCATAACCATGTCTTATTGCTGATGCTATTCTTATCTTGTCATGCAATGAATTGTGGTGAGTGAATCGAGCTCGTGAAGTAGTGTACTTGATGTTACTGTTTTGCTAGGCTGAATCTGTTATTTTGTGATGCTATGTAAACCTGCGGCTACAAGTCATTCTATGCATAATCTGGAGATGTTCGCTAAGGATGTTTTGTTATACATGTCATGCTCTATCCATCCATGACCCTGATTGAATTTATAGCCTGATGTAGCTTGTTCATAACTTGCTCCAAAGTTGCTAAATAATGTTGCTGTCAGCCTGTTAACATTAAGTTCAGTTGTTGCCATGTGCTTTGCTAGTGATCCATGCACCCTATGAACTTGCTCTTGCCATTCTTACTGTTGGTTGCATTTTTATGCCATGTATTGCTCTGTGGTGAGTGGTTCAAGCTCACCAACATGCCTACTTATCATTGTTCCTGCCATGTATGAATCTGTCATATAACTTGCCATGTTTACATAGGTGCCATCATATCTTCTTATCCTTTTTGGCTCATGGTCAGTAAAGGACTTTTGTTCTATGCAATTAGTAGATTCATGCCATGCCTTTGTTTGCCATGATAAATTCCTGTAACATGTTGTTTGATAGCTCTAAACATTGCAACCTGATGTTATTTCTGCTAAGCCTGAAACTGTTATCATTTGTAATCTTGTCATGTGTGTTTGAACATGTTCTAGTGATTTCTGGAGATAGCTCAGTGTTCATGTTTTGTTATGCTTTACCTGTACATCATGCTCATGCCTTTTATTTTCTTGTTGAGGTCCTGTAGCACATTGTTTTGATGCTTGCAAGATGCCTAGTTGCTGTTTTGGACAGATTGTTGTTATGACTTGTATAGAGTGTATGTGTTGAACCATTGCTCCGTTTTGAGTGTGCTCTATATGTAACTTGCTTGATTTTGCATGTAGTTTCATCTTACCATGCTGCATCCTTGTTTTGAGGCGTTTGCTTGATGTTTGGGTGCATTTTGCATCAATGTCATGTTTGGCTTGTTTTGCTCATATCTTCTAGGCCGTAGCTCCGAATTAAATGAACTTTATATGTAACTTGACTAGAATCTCGTGTAGATCATCATGGTGCATTTTAACTTGCTATTTAACAACTTGAACATAAGGTTTATTCAGATCTGGACTAATTTTGAAATTTGCATATGAGGACTTGCCGGAATTGTTATGTTGTTCCCGGCCTCATTTAAACTTGCCTTGATGTGTTGCTCTTGTTTGCATCATCTCTTGCCATGAATAGCTTCATGTAGCCTTGTCATGCATCATGCTTGGTTGTGCATCATGCCTTGTTCATGTGTGGTGTGTTTACCATGTTGTGTGCTTCTTCTCGATCGTTCCCGTTTCATTGTGATCGTGAGGACTCGTTCGTCTACGCTTGGTTCGGCTTCATCCGTTCGTCTTCTTCATGGACTCGCTCTTCTTCCTTGCGGGATTTCAGGCAAGATGACCGCTACCCTGGATCTCACTACTATCATTGCTATGCTAGTTGCTTTCGTTCTATCGCTATGTTGCGCTACCTATCACCTGTTTATCAAGCCTCCCATATTGCCATGTCAGCCTCTAACCTTTTCACCCTTCCTAGCAAACCATTGCTTGGCTATGTTACCGCTTTGCTCAACCCTCTTATAGCGTTGCTAGTTGCAGGTGAAGTTGAAGTTTGCTCCATGGTGGACAGGATTTTGGTTGGGATATCACAATATCTCTTATATTATTAATGCATCTATATACTTGGTAAAGGGTGGAAGACTCGGCCTTATGCCTGGTGTTTTGTTCCACTCTTGCCGCCCTAGTTTTCCGTCATACCGGTGTTATGTTCCCAGATTTTGCGTTCCTTACGTGGTTGGGTGATTTATGGGACCCCCTTGACAGTTCGCTTTGAATAAAACTCCTCCAGCAAGGCCCAACCTTGGTTTTACCATTTGCCTCACCATCACCTATTTTTCCCTTGGGAGTCGCCCTCTCGAGGGTCACCTTTATTTTAGCCCCCCCCGGGCCAATGCTTGTCTAAGTGTTGGTCCAAACCGAGCGATGTCCGGCGCCCCTTGGGCAACCAGGGTCTATGCCAACCTATCGTCTTGCTCATCCGGTGTGCCCTGAGAACGAGATATGTGCAGCTCCTATCGGGATTTGTCGGCACATCCGAGCGGCTTTGCTGGTCTTGTTTTACCATTGTCGAAATGTCTTGTAAACCAGGATTCCGAGTCTGATCGGGTCTTCCTGGGAGAAGGTATATCCTTCATTGATCGCGAGAGCTTATCATGGGCTAAGTTGGACACCCCTACAGGGTATAAACTTTCGAAAGTTGTGCCCGCGGTTATGCGGCAGATGGGACTTTGTTAATGTCCGGTTGTAGATAACTTGACACCAGATCCGAAATAAAACGCATCAACCGCGTGTGTAGCCGTGATAGTCTCTTTTCGGTGGAGTCCGAGAAGTGAACACGGTCTTTGGGTTATGTTTGACATAAGTAGGAGTTCAGGATCACTTCTTGATCATTGCTAGTTTCACGACCGTTCCGCTTGCTCTCTTCTCGCTCTTATTTGCGTATGTTAGCCACCATATATGCTTAGTCGTTGCTGCAGCCTCACCACTTTACCCCTGCCATTCCCTTTAAGCTTTGCTAGTCTTGATACCCATGGTAATGGGATTGCTGAGTCCTCGTGGCTCACAGATTACTACAACAACAGTTGCAGGTACATGTTATGCGATGATCGTGACGCGAGCGTGATGTTTACTTGGTTTGGAGTTCTTCTTCTGCTTCTTCGATCAGGGGATAGGTTCCAGGTTGGCAGCCTGGGCTAGCAGGGTGGATGTCGTTTGAGTTTCTGTTTGTGTTTCATCCGTAGTTGGATGTTGATATTGTGTATGATGATGTTGTATTCTTGTGGCATTGTATGCCTGTTGTATGTATCCCCATCTATTATGTAATGTTGATGTAATGATACGTACCTTGCAAAAGCGTTTCAATATGCGGTTCTATCCTTGGTGGGATCTTCGAGTCCCTTTAGGATAGTATCGCATATTGGGCGTGATAACCTGCAACTGTTGTTGTAGTAAACTGTGAGCCACGAGGACTCAGCAATCCCATTACCATGGGTATCAAGACTAGCAAAGCTTAATGGATAAGGAAGGGGTAAAGTGGTGAGGTTGCAGCAGCAACTAAGCATGATATGGTGGCTAACATACGCAAATAAGAGCGAGAAGAGAACAAACGGAACGGTCGTGAAACTAGCAATGATCAAGAGGTGATCCTGAACTCCTACTTACGTTAAACATAACCCAAAACCGTGTTCACTTCTCGGACTCCGCCGAAAAGAGACCATCACGGCTACACACACGGTTGATGCGTTTTAATTCGGATCTGGTGTCAAGTTATCTACAACCGGACGTTAACAAATTCACATCTGCCAATAACCGCGGGCACGGCTCTCGAAAGTTTATACCCTGCAGGGGTGTCCCAACTTAGCCCATGATAAGCTCTCGTGATCAACGAAGGATATTCCTTCTCCCAGGAAGACCCGAACAGTCTCGGATTCCCGGTTACAAGACATTTCGACAATGGTAAAACAATACCAGGAAAGCCGCCCGCTGTGCCGACAAATCCCGATAGGAGCTGCACATATATGGTTCTCAGGGCACACCGGATGAGCAAGACATCGGGTTGGCATAGACCCTGGTTGCCCAGGGGGCGCCGGACATCGCTCGGTTTGGACCAACACTTAGACAAGCATTGGCCCGGGGGGGGGGGCTAAAATAAAGATGACCCTCGGGTTAATTACTCCCAAGGGAAAGGTATAAGTGGTAGGAAAATGGTAAAACCAATGTTGGGCCTTGCTGGAGGAGTTTTATTCAAGGCGAACTATCAAGGGGGTCCCATAAATCACCCAACTGCGTTAGGGACGCAAAATCCGGGAACATAATACCGATATGACGGAAACTAGGGAGGCAAGAGTGGAACAAAACACCAGGCATAAGGCCGAGCCTTCCACCCTTTACCAAGTATATAGATGCATTAATAATATAAGAGATATTGTGATATCCCAACATAAACATAATCCAACATGGAGCAATCTTCATCTTCACCTACAACTAGCAACGCTATAAGAGGGGCTGAGCAAAAGCGGTAACATAGCCAAACAACGGTTTGCTAGGAAGGGTTACAAAGGTTAGAGGTTCATGGCAATTTGGGAGGCTTGATAAGCAAGTGTTAGGTAATGCGGCAAAGCGATAGAACAAAGCAACTAGCATAGAAATGATAGTAGTGAGATCCAAGGTGACGGTCATCTTGCCTGAAATCCCACTAGAAAGAAGAACGAGTCCATGAAGAAGATGAAGCCACGTAGACGAACCAAGCGTAGACGAACGAATCCTCACGATCGCAATGAAACAGGAACTAACGAGAAGGAGCACAACCAGAAAGAAGCAAACAACAAGGTGAACACACAACACATAAACATGACAAGATTCACAACCAAGCATGATGCATGACAAAACTAGATGAGGCTACTCATGGCAAGAGATGATGCAAACAAGAACAACACATCAAGGCAAGTTTAAATGAGGCCAGAAACAACATATAACAAATCCGGTAAGTCCTCTATTCAAATTTAGAAGTTGGTCCAGATCTGAAAAAACATTAAGTTGAAGTTGTTAAACAGCAAGTTAAAGATCACCAAGAGAATCTACACGAAATTCTAGTCAAGCTACATATAAAGTTCATTTAATTCGGAGCTACGGCCTAGAAGATATGAGCAAAACAAGTTAAACAAGGCATTGATGCTAAATGCAACCAAACATCAAGAAAACACCTCAAAACAAGGATGCAACAAGATAATATGAAACTAGATGCAATTCTAAGCAAGTTTCATATAGAGCACACTCAAAACGGAGCAACGGTGCAACACATACACTATACAAGTTTAAAGGACAAGCTGTCCAAAACAACATCTAGGCATCTAGCAAGCATCAAAACAATATGCTACAGCATCCCAATGTGAAAACAAAAGGCATGGACATGAAGCACAGGTAAAGCATGACAAAACATGAACACTGAGCTATCTCCATAAAACACTATAACATGCTCAAAAGGACATGGCAAGATTGCAAATAATAACAGTTTCAGACTTGGCAGAAATAACATCAGGTTGCAATGTTTAGAGCTATCAAACAACATGTTACAGGAACTTAACATGGAAAACAAAGACATGGCATGCTAATACTAAGGACAAGGAACAAAACTCCCTTACTGAACTAATTCGAAAGATCAACAGAAAAGATGGTAGCATCCATGCAAACATGGCAAATCATATGACAGATTCAGACATGCCAGGAACAAAAATAAATAGGCATGTTGGTGAGCTTGTACAACTCACCACAGAGCAAGACATGGCACATCAAGGTCACCAAAAGTAAGAAGACATGTTTATGAAGCTAAGCATGGCAAGAACAAGTTCATAGGGTGCATGGATCACTAGCAAAGCTCATGGCAAAACTGAACTTAATGTAAACAGACTGACAACAACATTGTTTAACAACTTGAGAGCAACATTACAACAAGCTACAGAAGGCTATAAATGCAACCAGGGGCATGGATGCATAGAGCATGACATGTATAACAAAACACCCTTAGTGAACATCTCAATATTATGCATAGAATGACTTGTAGCAGTAGGTTTACATAGCATCAAGATATAACAGATTCAGCCTAGCAAAACAGTAACAGGAAGTACCCTAGTTCGTGAGCTTGATGCACTCAGTACAAGTCACACAAAAATATATGGATTCCACCACTGTGCAGATGACATGATGTATCTCAAAACTCATGTAGACATCAAGCTCATAAGATGCACACACAAAATGCAATGAAAAAGACAAATCACCAAGTTCTGTTAGCAGACAACAGTTAACATCATATAGCACTCTTGCAACAATGATTAAAGCATCAAGATGGATCCAAACAATCATGGCACAATGTAACAAAATGAAGAGCATGTCACAATGAACAGTTTGATATATCGTGCGCATGAAACGGAGCAGTATTCAAGGAGATATGATGCGATGAACAGGGCTATATAATGTAAAATAACAAGGACTTGGGAATTTCGGGGTCAACCTAGGGTTTGCATGGAAAACAATGCGGAGGCGGGTCTCGCTGGATCTGTGGTGCCGGCGACCGGAGTTGGCGAAGATGGCGGCCGGGGACGGCGGGTCCGAACCAGATCTCGCCGAATCCGGCCGGATCCTGGCGGGGAGGACGACCAGGCGACGCGGGGCGGCGGGTGACGCAACGGGATCCGGGCGGCGGCGCGTGACGGGGTCGGCCAGCGAGGGGCGGCGGGGTTGGCTCTCGGGGACGAGCGTAGGCGGGCGGGCACAAGGGAGCGTGGGGTGCGGCTCGGTTCGAGCCTGGGCGGGCCGGAACTGGGCCCACAGGGCCACGGCTGCGGGG
>NC_041393.1:292694935-292703525 GCF_002162155.2 Triticum dicoccoides
GGTGACGCCAAGTGGCGGGGGTGCGGATTTCGAGGTGGATGCGGCGGCTGATCCGAGGGGGAAGGCTAGAGGTAGGTGGAGGGGCTAGGGATGCCAAATTTGGAAGGGGGGGTGAATATATAGGGAAGGTTAGGGTTTGAGGGGGGTTAGGAGAGGTTTTTGGAGCCTCCGATCGCGATCCGACGGATCCGATCGAGAGAGGGGTTGGGTAGGCCTAGGTGGGCTGAGAGAGAAAGGCTTGGGCTGAGAGGAGAGAATAGAAAAGCAGCCCGACAACGGTTTCCGAAGACCAGAAATGTCCGACGTTTGACCGGCTATAATGCCGTTATATGATTGACGGTTGGGCTACCAAACGAGCTCTGAATGCGACAATACTTGACAGGCGCTCTGTCTACACTATAATAAGACCGCATGCCAAGTTTCAACAATTCCGAGAACATTTTTTGGCCACTCACGAAACGAGGTAAAAGGGGGCGCCGGAGGACATAGGAGTGCCGGATTGCAAAACGGACAACGGGGAAAATGCTCAGATGCATGAGACAAACACGTATGCAATGCAATGCACATGATGACATGGAAAAATGCAACACGCAAGCAAATGACACGGCAATTACGGCAAATAACTGGAAGACACCTGGCGCATTGAATCCGGGGCGTTACACCCTTAAAGGAGGAAGCCATAAGAAAAGATACTTGTTGGTCATGGTGGACAAATTCACCAAATGGATAGAAGCCAAACCAGTTAAAACAGACGAATCTGGACCCGTGATAGACTTCATATCGGGGGTAGTACACCATTACGGTGTCCCCCAGAGCTCATCACCGACAACGGCTCCAAATTTCACGGACGATGAGGTGAAAACTTGGTGCGGCAAGATGGGCATTAAGCTCGATTATGCCTCCGTCTATCACCCTCAAACAAACGGTCAAGTCGAATGAGCCAATGGTCTTATTATGAGCGGCATTAAACCTAGACTAGTGCGACCCTTAAAAGAATCAGACACGCACTGGGTTGAGGAGCTTGACTCAGTACTTTGGGGGCTGCGGACCATGCCAAATCGCACTACTGGATACACAACCTTCTTCATGGTGTACGGTGCAGAGGTTGTGCTGCCCTGCAGTATTATTCATGACTCACCTTGAGTGCGCATGTACGAAGAGAGAGAGAGAGGCCAAGCTCGATCGGCAAGACAATTTAGATGCCCTGAAAAAGGAGCGCGACGTAGCAAAAGCCCATTCCGCATTCTATCAACAACAGGCTCGCAGGTATGAAACCAGAGAAGTACGGGTCAAGACCTATAATATTGGTGAACTAGTTCTACGTCTACCGGAGAATAAAAATGACAAACTCAAGCCCAAGTGGGAGGGTCCCTTCATTATTGACAAAGTTCTCACCAGAGGAGTGTACTGACTGCAGGATGCATCCAATAATCGCCTCAAGCCGAACCGATGGAACGCGGCGAGACTCCGAAGATTCTATGCCGAGCGCCGAACTCCCTGTTCCTCTCCTTCCCTCTGTTTCTCTTTTTGATTTACTTCTTAGACCTCTTCTCACCTTTCCTTTTTCAAAAGCTCTAATGCTTTATTGTGGCTAGACTACATACTTGTATCGCACTAATTTTCAAGTATGTGCGCTCATCATACCTGGGGGCTTCTTTTACAGAAGCTTAATATAATTATCCACCGGGCATCAAGCCCACCGCATATGCGTCCTTTTTCCATATGCACCTTTTCTTCACCATTATATGCATCGATATGTCTTAAGTTTTGGCCAAGCTGGGTTGCCTGGCTCCTGTGCTTATGCCCTACGTTCCAGTTAGTTCGGCTAGGGCATAAAGGGAGCACCTCTGCGATTGTTACTGTCGGGTACTCCGGATGTGTACCTCAGACTGGGTGAAGCCGAAAGCTATTATTCTGAAGAGAATATTCGGTCGATGGACTAAAGATGTTTTTTACCTGTCACAATACAAACCCTCAGATGTTACATATCCTGCGCTTTATGATCATAGTCCGGACATGCACTTTAATGCATGCGTACCCAGGGAAAGGAACTCTTAACGAAACTATTCTCTCTGGAAGATGTTTCTTACTAACCATGTAATATAACATAGATAGTTGGGTGCTTGTCTGTTCAAGCAATTATGACCCCTACGCTTGGTTTCCACGCATACCCCGGTTTATATTACCAAGCAGGTATTCAGAAACACTCTGGACTGTCGGATCCAGAGGCTAAAGCGAAAAGGTCCGCCATGACAAATGTTTTACAATCCGGCTAGGGACAAATATGTCAATTGAAGTACATAGTCATTTAGACTCAAATACTTCTTCCTCTATGCCATCCAACATGTTGTCTAGCCTACAATCCTGTTGGGAATATTTTGTAGCTAATCCTTCCTAGTCATATACCAGACTAACGGGAATTTCTTTACCATCTGACCCTACAGGTCCGACACGGGCCATATGATTCAGATCAAGCTTGGTATACCTTGTTTTCACCATGGTCCAAGCCTCTCTCGCCCCTTCTCGACAGGCAGATATCTTCCATAATCCGAAACGCTGCCGTGCTCCCTTGAAAAGCTAAGCAAGCTCCCACATACTTCCTGGTAGGGAGGCGGATGGCCACAAGGCCTTGGCGACACCCCGCATGACCTGCCGAACTTGCTCGTGCAGTGGCGAAAGCTCTTGTAGCAAATCGCCTGAAGATCCGGGCATCTCCTCTTCGGGACCGCCCGTCAACATGCCTATAGACATAACTCTGTTAGTTCCTATCTTTGCCGAACTATGTAAATGTTCGTTGGAGGATATACTAAATATGCCGTGCTGAATCCTCTTGTTTTCCTTCATGGAGTCAGCCAGCTGGGCCCGAACATCTTTCAATTCTTCACCCATCTGGGTATTAGCATCTTGGAGCTTATTATTCTTCTATATGACCTATGTAAGTACATGCTCACCAGCGGCTGCTTGCCTTAAAGCCTCTTGCTCACTGTCGGTGTCAAACCCGGCGGATCTCGGGTAGGGGGTCCCAAGCAGTGCGTCTTAGGATCAATGGTAACAGGAGACAAGGGACACGATATTTTTACCCAGGTTCGGGCCCTCTCGATGGAGGTAAAACCCTACTCCTGCTTGATTAATATTGATGATATGGGTAGTACAAGAGTTGATCTACCACGAGATCAGAGAGGCTAAACCCTAGAAGCTAGCCCATGGTATGATTGTTGTTGTCTCTCTATCGACTAGCCTGGCCCCGGTTTATATAATGCACCAGAGGCCTAGGATAACAAGAGTCCTAGCCGAATACGCCGGTGGGGGAGGAGTCCTTGTCTTGATCGCCAAGTCTTGTGGATTCTTCCTTGTATGCGACAGCTGTCCAGACTGGCCCATGAGTATACGGCCATGGGGGTCCTCGGCCCAATCCAACTGATCGGGAGACGATGTGTTGAGTACCCCCTAATCCAGGACACCGTCAGTAGCCCCCTGAATCGGTATTCAAGTTGGGGACGCTCCTTGATTCTTCCGAACTGTTCTTCATCTTTGGTTGCCGGTCTTGAAAACTGGTTCAAGAAATCTTCTCATCTTCTATCTTGAGGATCGCCGAAATGCATTCGACGAGTTTATATGTCGGGTATCCGAGGAGCCCCTTTAAGTTTCCGTCCTTTATCAATGCCTTGTTATTTTTATGCCACACCTCGGGTTCGGAGTTGTTCCCGTGAGGCAGTGTCCTCTTGCGTCCGAGCTCCAATGCTGGATTGCATTCGAGGTATCTTTTGCAGCCAAGCACCAACGCCGGACTGCTTCCGAGCTCCAACGTCGGAATGTATCCAAGCTCTAACGCCGGACTATGTCCAAGCTCCAACATCGGATAGTATCCGAGCTCCAACGCCGGACTATATTCAAGATGTCATAGATCATCTGGGTTCAAAAAAGTTGAACGAGTTTAGCCGAGCTTAATGCCGGGAATGCCCTTTAAGGAGCCAGCCACTTGCATCCGAGCTATATGCCGAACTGCTTCCGAGGTGGTTCAGCACCTCGGTCATGGGCTGATTTTTGGTCAATATTTTTTATTGATGCAATTTATTCTCTGACGAGATATATAGCTAGTAGCCCTCAAGGTGTGTATCGGTCTAAAACCCGAGATGCACCAGAAGGATGACATAAGACCGCTAATCCCAGTAGCCGCTAAGACTCAGGTTGATTTGCAAAATCGGCCCGAGGATCAAGTCCTAGCTCGGCAGAATACTACGGGACACAAAAAGCGGCGTTCTCAGTCCTCGAGACTCGGGTTGGGTGCGGCCGACCAACTTGAGGACCCGAATCTCCTCGGAGACTGTATTACACTTAAAATTTTCTGCATTGGACAGGCAATGCAGTAGCCCCCGAGACACTGGTCGAGTGGCAACACCAGATCAGGGGATCGATGTGCCCCTTTAATATTTGTAAATAATAAGCCCGAAGCACAGTAGCCCCCGAGCCTTAATGCGGGCACGGGAGGCCAAATTAAGGATCGATATCCATAGTAAAATCACAAATTATGTGTAATCACTCTATGTATCCAAGTACTTTGCGTCATTAATGCTCGGATCCTCATTGTAAAAAACTGTGTTGACCGACCATCGGCTTCCACCTCCTCAGCCAATAGCCGAGGAGTGTTTGTCCTACTTTATAAAGCCTTTATGAGGGCAAAGATTTACAACAAACAAGGCAATCTGGCCATACGGTTTTATAAACAAAGGTACACGGAGAGACATGTTATATTACTGTTTAACAGAAGAAATGTCTTCCAAAGAAAATAGTCCCGCTATCGATTCCTTTCTTTGGGTTGTCATGCTAAGCATGATCATGAAACCTCAGCTCCAATGTAAGAGCAAAATATCGGGGATTTAGTTTGGGAGGCCAGTTAATAGCCCCCGGTAGTGTTCGGCGACAATCGAGGTCAAGCCGTAAACACTTCGGCCATTGTTATTGATGGCCCATCGTTTAACGCCGTCATCAGATCACCGACCAGTTTACGCTTATTGTGATAGTCAGTTTTTGGCTTTCTCCACTGAGGTGCTTAACCATGTGAGCTGGTGTCACGCCCAATATGAGACCCTATCCAAAAGGAACTCGAAGGTCCCACCAAGGATAGACCCGCATATTGAAACGCTTTTGCAAGGTGGATATCATTACATCAACATTACATAATAGATGGGGATACATACATAAGGCATACAATGCCACTCGAATACAACATCACAATACATAAGAGCATCATCCGACTACGGATGAAACACAAACAGAAACTCAAACGACATCCACCCTGCTAGCCCAGGCTGCCGACCTGGAACCTATCCCTGATCAAAGAAGAAGCAGAAGAAGAACTCAACGCAAGCAAGCATCGCTCTCGCGTCATGACCATCGATTAACCGGTACCTGCAACTGTTGTTGTAGTAATCTGTGAGCCACGAGGACTCAGCAATCCCATTACCATGGGTATCAAGACTAGCAAAGCTTAATGGGAAAGGAAGGGTAAAGTGGTGAGGTTGCAGCAGCGACTAAGCATGATATGGTCACTAACATACGCAAATAAGAGCGAGAAGAGAGCAAAAGGAACGGTCGTGAAGCTAGCAATGATCAAGAAGTGATCCTGAACTCCTACTTACGTCAAACATAACCCAGAAACCGTGTTCACTTCCCGGACTCTGCCGAGAAGAGACCATCACGGCTACACACACAGTTGATGCGTTTTAATTCAGATCTGGTGTCAAGTTATCTACAACCGAACATTAACAAATTCCCATCTGCCTATAACCACAGGCACGGCTTTCAAAAGATTATACCCTGCAAGGGTGTCCCAACTTAGCCCATGATAAGCTCTCGCGATCAACGAAGGATATACCTTCTCCCACAAAGACCTGATCAGACTCGGAATCCCGGTTTACAAGACATTTCGACAATGGTAAAGCAAGACCATCAAGACCGCCCGATGCACTGTCAATCCCGATAGGAGCTGCACATATCTCGTTCTCAGGGCAACACCGGATAAGCTAAGCGTACAGGTACCAACGTAACCCAAGTTGCCAAGGGATGGTCCCGCACGGTGCTCTAGTTTGGACCAACACGTAGACAAGCATTGGCCCGGGGGGGGGGGGGCTGTAATAAAGATGACCCTTCGGTTAATTACTCCCAAGGGAAATATAGGTGGTGGTGAGGCAAATGGTAAAACCAATGTTGGGCCTTGCTGGAGGAGTTTTATTCAAAGCGAACTGTCAAGGGGGTCCCATAAATCACCCGACCGCGTAAGGAACGCAAAATCCGGGAACATTACACCGGTATGTCGGAAACTAGGGCGGCAAGAGTGGTACAAAACACCAGGCATACGGCCGAGCCTTCCACCCTTTACCATGTATATAGATGCATTAATGATATAAGAGATATTGTGATATCCCAACCAAAATCCTGTCCACCATGAAGAAATCTTCAACTTCACCTGCAACTAGCAACGCTATAAGTGGGGCTGAGCAAAGCGGTAACATAGCCAAACAATGGTTTTCTAGGAAGGGTGTCAAAGGTTAGATGTTCATGGCAATATGGGCGGCTTGATGAGCAAAAGATAGGTAACGCAACATAGCGATAGAACGATGCAACTAGCATAGCAATGATAGTAGTGAGATCCAGGGAAATGGTCATCTTGCCTGAAATCCCGCAAGGAAGAAGAACGAGTCCATGAAGAAGACGAACGGATGAAGCCGAACCAAGCGTAGACGAACGAATCCTCACGATCGCAACGAAACGGGAACTATCGAGAAGAAGCACACAACAAGGTAAACACACCACCCATGAACAAGGCATGATGCACAACAAGCATGATGCATGACAAGACTACATGAAGCTACTCATGGCAAGAGATGATGCAAACAAGAGCAACACATCAAGGCAAGTTTAAATGAGGCCGGAAACAACATATAACAATTTCGGTAAGTCCTCATGTGCATATTTTGAAATTGTTCCAGATCTGAACAAACATTAAGTTGAAGTTGTTAAACAGCAAGTTAAGATGCACCAAGATGATCTACACAAGATTCTAGTCAAGTTACATATAAAGTTCATTTAATTCGGAGCTACGGCCTAGAAGATATGAGCAACACAAGTTAAACATGGCATTGATGCAAAATCCAATCAAACATCAAGCAAACACCTCAAAACATGGATGCAACATGATAATATTAAACTACATGCAAAATCAAGCAAGTTTCATATAGAGCACACTCAAAACGGAGCAACGGTTCAACACACACACACATTAAACAAGTTATAGCAACAATCTGTCCAAAACAGCAACTAGGCATATTACAAGCATCAAAACAACATGCTACATCATCTCAACATGAGACCAAAAGGCATGGACATGATGTACAGGTAAAGCACAACAAAACATGAACACTGAACTATCTCCAGAAATCACTAGAACATGCTCAAACACACATGGCAAGATTGCAAATAATAACAGTTCAGACTAGCAGAAATAACATCAGGTTGCAATGTTTAGAGCTATCGAACAACATGTTACAGGAACTTATCATGGGAAACAAAGGCATGGAATGAATCTACTAATTGCATATATCAAAAGTCCCTTACTGACCATGAGCCAAAAAGGATCAGAAAATGTGATGGCACCCACGTAAACATGGCAAGTTATAATACAGATTCATACATGGCAGAAACAGAATTATGAAGGCATGTAGATGAGCTTGTACCACTCACCACAGAGCAATACATGGCATGGCAAGGCAACCAACAGTAAGAAGGCATGTTTATGAAACAAACCAAGGCAAGAACAAGTTCATAGCATGCAAGGATCAACTACAACAACCTTGGGAAAATTGAATAACATGTAAACAATCTGCCAGGAAACATTTTGAAGCAAAAGTAGAGCATGAAAATGACATGCTAGACTACTCCATAATTTCAAACAAGGGCATGAATGGATAGATGATAACCACATGTTCAAAACACCCTTACTGAAGTATCTCAAAATATGCATGAATCTCTCTGTAGCATCAAGTTTACATGGCATCAAAATAACAACAAAACAGGGACTAAAATTAGCAACATCACGAGGCCTAGTTTACATGCTTGTGCTAGTCACCACATTGATCACAAAAATACATGGCATACACTCCTGGAAATATGGCATATCATATATCAAAACACATGTAGACATCAACCACATAGGATGCACACATCAAACATGGCAAAAATGACAAATGAGCATGTTATAACAGTTTCAGCAGATTAACATCATGAAGCACTCTTGCAACAATAATTCAGGCATCAAGATGAGCTCAAATGAATATGATGCAATGGAATGGAATTATGTACTCGTCGATTCGAATAATTTGACATATTACACGCACAAAACGGAGCTACGGATGCAGAGATACGATGCGATGAACATGGCATGAAAATTACTGCAGATCTGGGGACTTAGTCGTTTTTCGAAAAAAAACAGGGTGAGCGCAGTATGACTAAATGTCGCACGGGGCGGGGGATAGTAGCAGGGCTCACCAGCGTGGCCTTGGGCCGAAGAGAAACGGAGCTGGGCTAGGCCTCG
>NC_041393.1:292704013-292713019 GCF_002162155.2 Triticum dicoccoides
GGGTCGCCGGCGCTGGAGGCGCGCGACAGGCGGCGACGGAGCCCGGCGAGCGCGGGGCTCGGGCGGGCCGGCGGTGGAGGGAGGGCGCGTGGCCACGTGGCGCTGCGCGAATGGAGGAAGGGGGCGGCGCTGCTGATGTGTCGGCCCCAGATTGGTCCGGGCGACGTGGCTGCGGGGCGGCGGGCGCGTCCGGACGGCGGCGGACATGTCCGGCGGGCGAGAGGGAGGCTAGGCTAGGGTTCATCCGCGAAAATGGACAGGAGGACGTTTATATAGGCATAGGGAGCTAGGAGAGTCCAAATGAGGAGCAGTTTTTGGCCACACGATCGTGATCGAACGACCGAGAGCATGGAGGGGAGTTTGATGGGTTTTGGGCCACTTTGGAAGGGGTTTTGGGCTGCAAACAAAAGAGGCTTTTACAGTTACCCGGTTAACCGTTGGAGTACCAAACGACCTCCAAATGGCATGAAACTTGACAGGAGGTCTATCGGTGCTATACCAAGGCCGCTTGGCAAACCTCGGGCCATTCCGAGAAAGTTTAACACCCGCTCACAACGAGAGACAAAAGGGGAATGCTGGAGGGCATAGGAGTGCCGGATCGCAAAACGGACAACGGGGAAAATGCTCGGATGCATGAAACGAACATGTATGCAAAGTGAAATGCACATGATGACATGAAAAAATGCAACACGCAAGCAAATGACATTGAAACGACGGCGAATAACTGGCAAACACCTGGTGCATCGAATCCGGGGCGTTACAGCTGGAAGCACAATCGCAGTGGTTCTCCCTTTGCACACCCAGCCGAACAAAGCAGAACATAGGAGGCAAGCGCAGGAGCCGGGCAACCCAACTATTGACCGAAGACACAATTCGAAACCGATGCATATATAGCAATATCCGAGAATGTTTTTGCCGAATCTCTAAAGGTGTCTGGCGTTGCACTGCGAGACTTGTGCTGAAACACACAAATAGTTTAAAAGTGCCATGGGCTCGAAAAGCCAAAAATCTTATTCAAAAGGTTAATGTCCGAACTAGATCAAGTGTTCGGTGCCAATCTGAAAATTGAACTTTAGAAAAAAAGGTGCTTCCGCCATGCTTTAACATGACACATCCTATCCGAAAACTTCAATCGTGTCAGCCTATGGCTTCAACCTCCTATCGCGAAGGCGGAGTACTTCTTACTAGGCAAGTTTAGCAAACTAAACTCTAGCGGCTTTGAGAGAGAAATTAGGCTCCCCGGCTAGTGACCGCACACTTGTGTCGAAAAAAGGAGTGATAAATAATAATAAAAACTTTGCAACGACTAAGAAGAAAAACACTTATCATAAAACGGCTCAAATAAACATAAGAGCCCCCAAGTGACTTGGGTAAAAGAATGATTGTATGTACCGAAGTACTTGTATCATATCTATGTTCAACCGAACTTTAAACGCGTCTTAACCGACCGTCGGCTTCTCCCACTTTGGTCAAGGACCGAAAAGTGTTATGTACTCCATCTGTCGAGAATATCGACGGTGTTGCCAATAACCAGGCAATCAGGCCATAAGGCTGTAACAGACAAAGCGCGCTCATGGAACTTATGCTATATTACTGCGAAGTGTAAGAAGCAACTTCGAAGAAAATAGTACCCCCACCGATACCTTTCTTCGGTGCTCATTGTTATTATGAGACTTGTGCAATAGATTTTTTGTACTCATGAGTTCCGTTGTGTGCCGACCATGATTGAAATCAATAAGAGCGCTAGCTTTCGGCTTCACCCAGTCTGAGGTCCGGCTCGGATGACCCGATCGTGACAATCGCAGAGGTGCCCCCTTTACTCCCTAGCCGAACAATCGGGAACGTAGGGGTAAACACAGGAGCGAGGCAACCCAGCTTGCAAATCGCTTAAGTCAATATGGTGTATATTGTGGCGTAATACACGAACAAGGAACGAAGCCGTACAAGTATAATCATATGCAAGAGAAAAAGCTTCATGAAGGAAGCCCCCAAATGAATTGGGTATTTGAATTTGCGCGTCACAAACAAAGTTTGGACAAGGAAATTTTTACAAGCAACTTTTTTCCAAAAAAGTATAATTCTTGGTCGAGCCAAACACAAGTTAAAAATTTAAAACTTTGAGCATGAAGGCAACTTAGCTGGTTAATGTGTTCGGTATTGATGACGCGGTCCGAGCTTGACGCGGGACAAGGTTCCATCCCCCAAGCCGGTCCCGAGGTGGCGGAGCAAAGAGCTCGGCACTCCAAAGTGGTGACATAGCACGGTCAATGCAGGACGACAGGGTGATGCCGAAATCCCCGGCATGGGGTAATGAAGTGTTGACGAAGCCCTCCGTCCAGCCAAGGTGACACCAAAGGATATAGTCCAGCTGGATCATTTTCCTGTGCACAAAAAATAGTGCAAACCGGAGATAATAGTAATAATAAAAAAAATAAAAAAAATTCGTTGCATAACAACTAATTTATGCAAAGTGAGTAATAAAAGAAATATGGTCTGGCGCCGAAGTCAATGTCGATGCAGGGCGGCGGCGTGATGCGGTAAAGGCATGGCAAGGCCTGAATTCAAAGGTTGGTTCGAGTTCCGGATGCGGCGTTTGCCGGACTATGTACGGAAACTGACCGAACCACCATGCGACCGTCGTTAATGCGGCCACCATTTGATAGACCTGCGTACATATGACGGACAAACCAGAGTAATAATTCGTTGGAAAAAATGAACCCAAACAAGCAAAAAATACTAGGATTAATAGCACCTGGCTTATTTGTTGTAGCAATCCGAAGAAAGGTGATTCGCAAAATTGGGACTCGATCCGCACACCTATCGCCTGATGGGCGATAAAGCAACGGAATGGCGATGCTGGCAAAGGTTGGCTCGCCGAGGCAAAGCCCTCGGTCCAGCTAACGTGACGAAGCTGGTCGGCCAGCGACGCCGAAGTCTCCGGAGTAGGTTGATGAAGAGATGATGAAGCCCCCGGTCCAGCGATGCAGGTCGTGACGTGGTCGATGCCGGCTTGATGAAGTGACCGTGTGGCGATGCAGGTCTGCCCGCTCCGTGTAATCCGTGGGGCGGCGATGTTGGTGACGATTTATCCTTCGCGATGCCGAGCTATTGTTCAATTGGCCGAGATGATGATACGAAGAAATTGAGCTCGGCTCAACAAAGCAACGATGTGTTTAACGCAGGTCGGCCGCCATGCAGTGATGTTGCCGGGCTGGTTTGACACCGGCGCGACGGTGAAGTTCGTATTGCAAGAATACTTTTAATACTACTGGGATGTGTTTGAGAATAAAACACAACACCCCATATGAAAACTTCCTTCAAAAAGTATGTTCGAGATCCCGTTCATAAAGAAAATGAATTCGGGTCGGATTTGTTCTCGCGCAGAAAAAAGATCCAAAAAGTGATGCACTAATCGGAAGTTTCCCGGAGTTTGGACGGTCGGATCGAGCTAAATTTTTGGCAGGTGGTAGGTATGGGAATTACGTAGCAAATCAACGGTTGGATCCTCCAAAGGACATCCGAGCTAGATGCTGGATACCACGCCCTAAACTCGTCCTGATTCTCATCCAGATTCAACAGGGCTCCGGTATATCGGAGATTGCCGGAGATTTCTCCATCGGAACTCGACGAAATTTTTGCAGGGTTGTTGTAGACTTAATTCCGCATAATTCCACCGAATTAATCGTTTAAGCGACACTCGAGGAGGCGGTGGGGGCGGATACAAGTTTGCTGTCCAGAAAAACAGCACGATCGCCTGAGGGCAATGTTGACGTTGAGCCCCCGAGCTCTATGGATGACTCCTCCATGATCTTGATAGAGATCGAAGTTGGTGTCGGTGAAGGCCTTCATCCGAACATGATGATCGGAGGTAGGGCGCAGTCCTCGGTCAAGGCAAGGTGACCAGTCGAGCTGGTGATGAAGAAGCCGACATCGCAGTTGACCTGCAGCCGAGCCATTGATCCTTTCGCTGGTCACACAGTGGAACTCTCAATGAAAGCACCAATGTCGGTGTCAAAACCGGCGGATCTTAGGTAGGGGGTCCCAAGCAGTGCGTCTTAGGATCAATGGTAACAGGAGACAAGGGACACGATATTTTTACCCAGGTTCGGGCCCTCTCGATGGAGGTAAAACCCTACTCCTGCTTGATTAATATTGATGATATGGGTAGTACAAGAGTTGATCTACCACGAGATCAGAGAGGCTAAACCCTAGAAGCTAGCCCATGGTATGATTGTTGTTGTCTCTCTATCGACTAGCCTGGCCCCGGTTTATATAATGCACCAGAGGCCTAGGATAACAAGAGTCCTAGCCGAATACGCCGGTGGGGGAGGAGTCCTTGTCTTGATCGCCAAGTCTTGTGGATTCTTCCTTGTATGCGACAGCTGTCCAGACTGGCCCATGAGTATACGGCCATGGGGGTCCTCGGCCCAATCCAACTGATCGGGAGACGATGTGTTGAGTACCCCCTAATCCAGGACACCGTCACTCACCCTCTTGTGGGGTTCCTGGATTCTGTTCCGGGTTGTCTGAGGATTTTGGTCATCAGATATTGTTAGCATTACTGGTTTATCAACACAATATTGATTTTTCTCAATTCGGGAATACATACCAGTTGATGCCTCTTCGGATCTTGACAGCTTGGCCATATCAGCCGTTAGCTGGATTCGACACTCTTCCAGCTCTTGAGAGAACAAGTTGTTCTTCTTTGAGAGAACCAACATGCACAATGATCCTTAAATCAGTTGTAGCAACTACTTTAAGTCTCAGGGGCTACTGATATACATAATTATCAGATTTTATATTCACCCATATATCTTTCAAATACTGGTCTGTGGCTCTAGCAAGCCCATCCTGAGCGGCTCGGATGTACGCATCACCCGAGTTGAAGGCATTAAAAGCCTCATCTGAAAAACCAGGGTTGCGGAGTGCGGCCCGCCAGCACCGATGATTCACGGCGCTCTCCACTTCAGAATTTGTAATGGACATTCTGTCTGAATCCTCTGTACGAGGACAGTCCAGTGTCACTCCCGTGTTGTCCTCCGTCCTCGAGACCGGGCTTGGAATCCGGCTAGTGGAGGCACGGTTGGCAGAACCCCCGAACATAGTTCTGCGGATGTTCTTTCTTCTAATACACAAACGATGGTGTCATACTTTAAGATGACGAACCATGGAGCGTATCTAAAACCATACCTCCTTGAGGACGGCTCCGCCATATTTTTGTTCGCCTTTATTTTTAAAGGCCTACCCAGCACTGGCAGCCCTTGTTGGCGAGGCGCCTCGGGTTTGGCTTGGCGCGCCGATCGTCTTCCCTTTAGACCGTAAGAATTGCGTGGTGGGTAAGACGGAAGGAATGAATCTTTCCTGGAAGATAAGTCTCTTGTTTACTTACGTGCAATACAGGGAGGAGGCCAGGATAGTTAGCAATGATGACCACCTCTGTGCCGTCACAGCTCGCCTAGTGAAACACCCCTTCCACGAGCTCAACGAATTTATTTGGATCCTCTTCGAATCCCGGGTCAATGGCCCGGTTACGGTCCTGTGGCTGTGGTGCCGGGCTATGGAACTCCCTGGTTATTTTTCGCCATTTTGGTTATAAGTAGACGGAGTAAATATTTATTAAAACAAAGGCCCAGGGAATGAATAGAGTAGAGCAGTGGATGGCAGCTCACCTAGCTGGGAGGGTTGTGCATGGAATATCCATCTCGTGGCTTAATGCGGGCAAACTCCTCTCTTTCCCCCTTGTATAAATCAGACAGTATTTCCACCAGAGCGGTGGTGGAGTCCGGACCTTTTCGGCCACAGTGGGTGACATCATCTTCTCCATTGAAGTGCCACATGGGATGCCCTCGGTATTGGAGTGGCTGAACCCACCGCATTATGGATATCGCCATAACCCCGACTATTGATAATCCGGACTGAGCGAATATTCTTATCTTGCTCATCAATTGAAGGACCTCCCTGCTGTCTTCCTCTCTGGGGCTCTGGGATGCTAGTTAAGGCGTTTTTCAGCGGAGCGTTTGTAAACTCAGGAAGACCCATTCGGATTGGGTCGGGAAGGAAGACATCCTCGATATTAAACCACTCGGAGGGCCACTCTTCGGGTGCCTTCTTCGGTGTGCCGGATAAGTATTCGGTCCCGGCGATGCGCCATATCTCGGCCCTGCCCACTTGGAATATTGACCCCCCTTGGTTACGGGGGACGACGCAGAATAGCTTCTTCCATAGCTCAAAATGGGCTTTGTAGCCTGAAAATAGGTCACAAAGAGCGACGTAGCCTGCAATATGCAGGATGGAGGCAGGTGTGAAGTTGTGTAGTTGGAGGCCCTAGAACTCCAGAAGCTCGCGGAGGAATGGATGGATTGGAAATCCGACGCCCCTCAGCAAGTAAGAAACGAGGCATACTCGCTCCCCCCTGGATGTGTTGGGAATGTTCTCCGCCTGCTCCCCGCCCTCGCAAGAAGCCAATCCGGCTTGAACGGGGACTAGATATGCAAGAGGTAGGTACCCTTGGGTCTGCAACTTCACTAATCAGTTGTGGGATACAGTACACTTCTCCCAATCGCCCGGCTTGGCGTTGCGAGAGCGGGAGGAAGAGCTGCGAGTGCCGGCCATGTTGGAGTGGTTTTTTCGGGCACGCTCGGATGATTCCTCGCTTGGGGAAGATGGTGTGGATTGGATCTGAAGATCCCCACCTCTTTAATAGACAACTTATTTACATGGTTAGGGTGGCAAATATAAAAAATTCCCGATTTCTCGCATTCGCTCGACATGTGGAGGCTAAAATCGTTAAGGTGCAGAAGCCGATGAGTGTAACATTAGATGGGGAGTCGGGCACTGCTATTTGCAAACAGGTACTTTGAAGAATTTGGAAAAGGAACCTGCCTTCCAATGTTGAAGACAATCTGTGCGCCGGACTCGGCGTCATTGAAGCCTAGTTCGGGGGCTACTGAGGGAGTCCTGGATTAATGGGTCCTCGGACGGCCGGACTATATGCGTATGCCGGACTGTGGGGCTATGAAGACACAAGATAGAAGACTTCATCTCGTGTCCTTATGGGACTCTCCTTTGCGTGGAAGGCAAGCTTGGTGATTCAGATGTGAAGATTCCTTTCTCTGTAGCCGACTCTGTGTAACCATAGCCCCCTCCAATGACTATATAAACCGAAGGGTTTAGTCTGTAGGACAACAACAATCAGAAATATAGGCTAGCTTCTAGGGTTTAGCCTCTACGATCTCGTGGTAGATCAACTCTTGTAATACTCATATCATCAAGGTCAATCAAGCAGGGAGTAGGGTATTACCTCCATCGAGAGGGCCCGAACCTGGGTAAACATTGTGTCCCCCGCCTCCTGTTACCATTAGCCTTAGACCCACAGTTCGGGACCCCCTACCCGAGATCCGCCGGTTTTGAAACCGACAACGACCGCCCCTCTCCTCCAATACGGCCTCTTTGCACCCATTGTGACTCTGAGGGTCGAGGCCAACCCTCTGCTCCAACCATCAAGGCTCGATTTTCAGCCATGGCACTCCTCCCCGTGCCCTCCGCATCCACCACCTACCACACCCAATGCATGCGGGACACGTGGCAGGTGCATGCAACATGGGAGGCGAGTGGGATGGAGGTTTCCGCCCCGTGATCATGGGGCGAGGAGAATCTGCAGGCCACCATCAAAGTTCCCCCACATCATTGTGCACGACACGTAGGGAAAATGGAAACTTGCTCAAAATCAAGGCTAATTAAGACCTCAATAGGCCAGCACCTTCAGCAACCATTCCTGTGCACTTATTAGGCCCTACCCCGACGATGCTCGGCAGCACGTTCGGGGCAAGCCCCGGGGCTTCTGTTGGTCCAACAAACCCTGGGTCTGTTGCCCAGACTGTGCACAGGCACAAGAACAAGATTGAAACGCCAAACTCAATCCAAAGTACAAAAAACCAAGAGATTCGAAAGACCAACATACAGATCGGAGGGACCAAGATCAGGCTAGAGAAGCAAGATATCACCAAGAGAAAGGCCTCCTTTGTTGGTCAGGCGAGCCCGGCAAGGCGCAAGGCCACCCTGAGAAGCGGGTGATCAAGGCGCCCCGGCAGGGCCTGCCGGGGCTCATAGAGGCGAAAGCACCTCACCGACCACTCCACCATGACCCACGTCGTCCATCAGTGTGGTGTCAAGCCGCAAAGTGATTAAGTGGCAACCATTCGCCACATGGCAGCCCTTTTTAACAGGAGAAGCCCATAGATGACACCCGTCCTACGACGTGTTAAGCAAGTAGGCGCAGAGCTTGCAAAATAGCCCAACAAGCCTTGTGGGTATGATAGCGCTGTTTGCTATCATATCGATGCATAATGACTACTTTGCCACTGTGGTGACCTCTTAATCTATAAAAGGATGCCCATGGCAACTGTAAAAAGGGTTATAAGGTTGGCTTACTCACACGCCCATACGCGTGTAGTCGCTGCCTCCCCGAGGCAACCCTTGCCGGGCAAGTGTACTACGCTCCACCACCACCTTTCCACCATCAATTCACCAAAGCAGGAGTAGGATTTTATACCTCGCGGCAGCCCGAACCTGGGTAAACCTGCCTGCAGGATCTCTGTCGTGTTACCACACGTTCGTTTGCTCTTTGTGCAACGTGACATCCCCCTACCGAACCAGTAAGGGGCCTCCTGGCCCCATAGGTTGCTATGGTTTCCCGCGACAGCATTTCATGGACTAGAGATGTGGACCCCTCAAAATGGTAAGGACAAATATTGGCAAAAGCTCAAGACTCTTCATTTCTATTATAGTGATCCAAGATCACATTGAGTCCATAGGAAAAGCCAATACTATTAAAAGGGGATGAGGTGTTGCTTAATGATCTACTTTCTCAAAATGCTTAGTGATATGCTCCAAAGCCCTCAACCACTTTCTCAAATCTAAATATGTCCAAAACCTAAAGTCAAACTCATCCCCACCGATTTGATTCATCCGACGCTGCCGAGTTCACTTGACATAGCTGTCGGGGAA
>NC_041393.1:292713346-292722205 GCF_002162155.2 Triticum dicoccoides
GCAGATCGAGGCGAAGCACACGAGCAGTTTACCCAGCTTCGGAGCTCTCTGGAGAGATAACACTCCTACTGCTGCATGTCTGAGTGTATTGAGTTCTTGCTCGGGAGCGCTGAGTGCTACAGTACACACTAGCTACTAACGAGACCGAACGTGAGTGTTTTTCTGCCTCCCCCACCCCTCTCTACGTTGTGCATGGGCCTCCTTTTATATGCTGAAGGGGTCACCGACAGGTGGCAACGTAGATAAGGGTAAAAATGGAAAAGGAATTGCAGTTGGTACAACCACCTGTATAGTGTATCCTACCTAACCCTGACGGCTGGGGAAAAAGGCATTAAATGCCTATCTCCGTCGCCAAAATAGTGCAGAAAGGGACCGTCAGGGACGCCACCGCTCGCCATGATGGCAGTCTTGTCAGCGTCGCTTGCCACCGCGCACCGCTGGCTGCACAGCCTCCTGCCACGTGTGCCTAGAAAGGCCCCAGGGCGACACGTTGGTGGATGTGCTGGAGCGCGGGTACAGAGTGGTAGCTTGCCGCAGCAAGCGCCTTGCCGCGGCCGTTGTCTTGTCGCGTCGGGAAGCTTGTCTCTCGCCGGGCCTTGCCGGGACGCGTGGCGCATCGCGGCAAGTTCCTTGAGATGCCTTGGTTGGCCTTCCCGGCAAGCTCCTCTTGCCGGGGCCTTGTCTCCTTGGCTTGAATACTTTGTTCTTGAATGGTTCCAAAGGAAACACGGAGGACCTTGGCGGTCACCCGGCAAGCCTTGCCGTGGGGTGCTGCGACTGCCCGTGCACAAGTTCGGGATACTAGGGTACCCCTACTCTAGTACACCGACAGGAGCCCCCGGGCCTGGGCCACACATGGCGCCGAGCGCTGTTGGGCTAGGCCCAAAACAGGGCACAGGCACGCGCGGCCTGGGTTACGCCGTATCTTACTCCGTATCCACCGCGCCTTCCCCGAACTGCACGCGTTGAATGCGGCGTCGTAGGAGAGATTGTGGGTGGTTTCTTTATTCGGAAAGACGGAACGCCCGCCCCCTCCCTGTTTATAAGCAGGGGAAACAGGGGCAGTTCACCCATCTCGCCAGTTGCTACTCCAATCTCTGAAATCTCCGCCGCTCCCCCCTTCTTCCCAAAGCTGAAAGAGAGCAGCGCTCCACTCCCCATCGCCACCAGCATCACCAACGCCGTCGATCTCCCCCACCACCTCCGCCATGGCTCCGAAAGCCGACAAGGGGAAGATCGTGAAGTCGGCCGAGGCGCAGCGGCTCGCGGCGCTGCGAAAGGAGCGGGCCATCTTCCCCCCCCAGCTCGCCACGAAGGAGCTGCGGGAGTACTACTACCTCTTCTGGTCGACGGAGACGCGAGCACATCCGCGCACGAAGGTACTTCCAGCTGCCGCTTCGGAACTGGCTCCGAATGGATACCCTTTCTTCGCGATGTTCTTCTACTGCCGGCTCTGCCCGCCTTTCTCTGAATTTTTCTGCGATATCATGAACACCTACGGGTTCCGCCTCCTTGACTTCACCCCCAATGCCGTTCTGACCATGGCAGTTTTCGCACATCTCTGCGAAAACTTTGTCGGAGTCCATCCAAATGTCACTCTTTTTCGCCACTTCTTTATGCCCCGAGTTGAGAGAGGAGAACCTTTATCCGGCAGAATTGCCTGGATCTCAAGAGCTGGCAAGAAGGAAGCTTATCTGGAGGGAGAGCTCCGTAGAAAGTGGGAGGAATGGAGAGCAGAATGGTGCTGGATTGTCGAGGAGAACCCGCAGCCATTCACCGCCCAGCGCCAAGTCCCAATAGCGTGCGGCAACGATTGGAGCAACGTGGCCCCGGAAGACGATAGGCTGAAGATTGCCGTCACCCGGATCTTACGCCTCAGGCTTGCCGGGCTCACCATAGGCGCCGTTGGCGCATATTTTCTTCACTGCCGCATCGCCCCCCCTGCAGGAGAGGAGGAGACCCGCCTGGGAGTTCCAGAACGCGGCGGATATCATGAGGCTGCGCCCGGGCCTCAACTTCAACTTCACTGTCCTGGAACTGGACGCGATGATCCTGGAACTATTCAAGCGCGATCCTCAGCATCCTGAAGCGTTCATGTTGCCGAGGGGTGTCGTTCCGCTGTGCAACAACTCCTCGCTCGACCACATCCGTGCAATGATGCCGCTGTGCGACTCGCATGGAATTGTCCCAACTTGGCAAGAGCCTGCAGACGTCGTCGTGCAGGAATTCTTTGACGGTCTGGTAGAAGTGCCGGTCCGCCCCGATGAACAGAAAAGCCTCACCCACGACACCACCGATGCGGAGATGCAGCGCATCGCCACTAGGCTGGAAGAGGCGGCAGCAGCCGCTGCCGCGGGTGAGTTTGGATTCACCGTGGAAGAGGCAGAGGCAGCAGAGGCGGCAAGCCTTGTCGAGCGAGAGGAGTTTGCCGGCGAGGAAGAGTTTGTCGGGCCTGAAGCTGAGTCGAGCGAGCCCGCCGAGGGCGCGAGCGACTCGTTGAAGATCGGCTCCTCCTCCTCCCCACCTTCAGCCAGCTCGCCGCAAGCGGAGCCCCCAGCTCCACCAAGAAGGCGTCTCCGCAAGGCCGGGGACGTAGCAGGGTGGCAGGCAAGTCAACAGCCGCCGTGCCGCGCGACACGCTCTACCGCGGCAAGCACTGTTGCCGCGGGAGCGCCTCACGCTGCTGCGGCAACTGGAGCGGGGTCTTCCCGGTCCACCGCTACTGCTCCTGCCAAGTGGACAAGGGAACCTACTCCTCCGCCTCGTGGCACCGGAGGCGAGCCGGACTTCGATCTCTCCGTGCTCAGCTCCGACGAGGAAGAAGAAGAGTAAGATTCTTCGTTGTACTTGTAGTTCTTCAATTCTTGCTGTTTTGTCTTGTGTCTGATTTGCTTTACTCCGAACCCATTCCTTTTCAGGACTCTGGCCCAGAGAGCGGCAAAGAGAGCCAAGGTCCCGGTGATTGTCATCGAGGACGAACCCACCGCGACAACAGGGGGCGTGTCCGAGACCACCTTGCCGGACCCGGCAACTTTTCCCCAAAGCAGCCCCAATGCAGTCCCCAGCGTAAGTATATGGTTTACTTCCTGCTGCCAGGCGTGCATGGGTGCTCTTTTTTTGCTGATATCTGACTGTTGGTTTGTGTAGGAGCAGAGAAGCCTCACCAGGAGTGCCCGGAAGCCGCTCCCGAAATGCCATCTGCTTCGACTACACCGCCAAGGGAGGATTCCCCGGCAAGGGAGCATTCTCCGGCAAGGGAGAATTCTCCGGCAAGGGATAGTTCTCCGGCAAGGGACGGCACCAGCGATCCTCCGGTGGTTGAGACCATGACTGCGGATCCTAGTACAGGTAATCCACTTGCTTGAAAACTTCCCTTTGGTTCTTCTTCTTCTGATTTTATTTTTGAATATATGCTTGACTTCTCCTTTTTTCGTTCGTCAGATCCATCTGCCACGGAGCTGATGGAAACCGAGGTCGCCGGCGAGGAGAACATGCGCAGCAATATCGACGACGCCGTTGCCACCGAAGGAGAAGCCGGCACTGATGATCCCGCCGGCAAAGAGGCTTCCAAAGCTGCCGCCGCAGAAGCTGGCGAGGGATCCGGCGATCGCACTGATGGCCCCGAGGCCGCAGGAGCGTCAGGCGCTACGCCGACCGCCGATCCCTCCGCCGCTGCTGCAGCACCAGGCTCCGAAGAGCCCCAGCCCGGCGCCTATTTGAAGGCCGGCGACGGCATCTTCATCAAGCTCCCCTGGGCGTCAAGCTCCAGGGCGCCGGTCGAAAGAGAGGTCTTGGATTGAGAGGTGCTCGCCTCCGCTGGGCTGACGCTGGTCGACGTGCCAAGCAGCAGCAGCGACGAGCCTGAGGAGGAGCGGCTGCTGCGGAAGTTGTTGTCTCTTTACCGCGCCCGACAAGCCAAGCTGGAATCCCGAGAAGCGCTTGTCGCGAAGGCGGGAGGGACATCGAGAAGCGCGTGGAGGAGCTCCGGGGTCTCAGGCAGGAAGCTCTCCGGTCCCTGGCAGAGGAGCGGGAGCAAGTCGCCGAGGAGCGGAAAGCCTTCCTCCTCGAGAAGGCTGAAGTTGAAGAGAAACAGCGGCTTGTTGCCGAAAAGCTATCTGCGCAAGAAGGCGAGTTGGCGCAGCGCAAGGTCAACCTTGATAGCCACGAGGAGGAGCTTGCCGCATGCGAGCTAGCAATTGGCGGGGCTCTCAAGGAAGCAAAGGATGCTGCCGCAGCTGCCGAGGCCGCCAAGAAGGAGCTGGAGACGAAGATGGCGCAGCTGGAGGCCGATCTCAAGGCGAGCGGCGAGGAGCTTGCCGCGCTCAAGCGTGAGCGCGAGAAGGACGCCGCCGCTCATGGCGAGCTGCAGGGTCGTCTCGCTGAGAGGAGCAAAGAGCTTAGCGCGCCAAGGACTCCAACACAGATCTTGAGTTGAAGCTGGCCACTTTGACCAAGATGCTGGACGGCGCCAGGGAGCAGGAAGTGGCCTTGAAGGAGAAGATCAAGGCCGATGAGGCGCTGCTGGCGAGTGCTGCTGCCGCCCAAAATGCTTTTAGGGAGACTGTGGAGCACTGGACCGAGGGTCTCATGAATGTTGCCACCGCCATCGACGGGGAGCTGGCGCAGCTGGGGATGGAGGACCTCGGGTATTCTTCCGACGAGCACCTCCAAACCAGCGCCAAGCTCAGCTTGTTCTTCAAAGGCGTGGCGACGGCCCTCCAGCGACTCTGGGAGAAGATCCCAAAGCAGCTGGACGACGAATCGCGCAAGATCTGCGCGGGAGTTCTTCAAAAGGTGCTGGTGAAGGTGGCCTTCCGCAACCCAGGCCTCAACCTCACCAACGTCCTCAGGTCCCTGTCGCCGGATGCTGATCTGGAAGCGCTCAAGGCCCTTGTTGCACCCATTGTGGACAAGGTGAGCGAGATCAAGAGGGTTGAGGGCGATCGCGTAGATTAGGCCATCCGTTTTCTCTTTTTCTTTGTCGCTGCTGGTCATGTCATGAGAACAATCTATTAGAGCTGCGACAAGCTATCTTGTAATATAACTCTATTTTGGGTAGAGATTGCTATGTTATTTCCTTTACTTGATTCCTTCCTTTGTATGTTTTTGCCCTACGCTTTTAGGGAACTTGTCGGCGCAGGCACCTTAGCCGCGAGCGCTGAGTGCGGGACATCAGCAGCCTGCTGGCGGTGTCGCTTCCGACAAGAAACCTTGTCGCAACTAGTCGCAGCTCACTTAAGTTGTTGAGCGGACTCGAAACAAAGTAAGGGCGCAACTAGCTACGAGTTGGTTCCTCCGCGCACAGGTTTTCCATACAAAGCACGGTCGTTCGAGGAAGATAACTTAAAAATTAAAATTGATTGCTCAAACTTTGGCAACTTAGCTTTTCTGTCGTTTGCTTTCCGGTAAGGTGAAATTTCCTTGAACGATGCCTGGTCCACACCATTATCTCCTCCTTTCCCCCTGACAAACTTGTGGGCGAGGGAACCTTCCTTTACTTTTTGAGAAAAAGAAAGAAGAGAAAATAAAGATATGGAGCCTTACGGCTCGTTATTGCTTACCGGGGGTAGGCGCTGCACAAAGTGTCAGATAACGCATGCCAAAAAATAGTATAAAGCATGAAATTGACAAGATGTGCGTAGCACGTGAGCTTTACTTATGCACGGGGTCTACGCCCGGCTTTGTACAAAGGATTACATGCAACATCGGCAAGACTTGTACAAAAGGTGGTTGCCGGAAATTGTTCCGGCAACCGCGCCCTACGGGTAAAACTTACGAAGATGCTCAATGTTCCAGGAGTTGCTCACCGGAATGCCATCTTCGGTCTCAAGGCGGACAGCGCCAGGCCTAGTGACTCGTTTCACCCGGTAAGGGCCTTCCCACTTCGGCGTCAACTTGTTGGAATTCTTGGCGGACTGAACGCGCCGAAGAACAAGGTCGCCTTCCTCGAAACTTCTGGCATTAACTTTGCGGCTATGGTAGCGGCGCAAAGCTTGCTGGTATCGAGCAGCTCGTACAGCAGCCTGAAGACGGTCCTCCTCAAGGAGCAGCGCGTCATCTTGTCGCAGCTGCTCTTGCTCAAGCTCATCATAAGCGAGCACTCGAGGTGATCCGTATACGAGTTCCGTGGGGAGAACTGCCTCTGCTCCATAGACTAGAGCGAAAGGTGTCTGGCCAGGATAAAGGGATCGTCTGGAGAGCTTGAGCTAGCTGGTGTATCTGCTTGGAATGGAACTGGCACGCTTCACACTTGGTTACTTGTGCAGTTGCATCCTGGAGGGCTGTCGGCCAAAAGAAACCTTGCCGGAATGCTTTGCCGGCAAGTGCTCTTGCACCAATGTGGTGACCACATATGCCTCCATGTATCTCTGCCAACAGCTTTTGTCCGTCCTCCCGGTGAATACACTTCAATTTCACACCGTTGAGTCTTCTTCTGTACAGTGTGTCGTCGACAAACTAGTACATACTTGACTGCCGGGCTACTCTTTCTACTTCTTCTTGCTCTTCGGGAAGTTCTCCGGTCTGAAGGAAACGGACAATCTGCTGTGCCCATGCTGGAGCTTGCGGCTCGACAACAAAGACTAAAGGCACATCTGCTGCTGCGGGAACATCCGCTTCTACGGCGAGAACCTGCGGCTCAGCCAGAGCTTGACGTTCCCACAAGCTTGCCGGAGCAAAACTTGTCGGGAGCGTCTGCTTCAACGGAACAAACCCTAAGGCTTGCCGGAGCAGACTGCTCCTCAGCACCTTCGGTGTTGATCTTGAGGACCTTCTTGGCGGCGGCTTCAGGGAGCTCTGCCGGAAAATAGTCACCAGAAATCAACTTCCTCTTCCTGCTCTGTCCAGTTGATGGCGTTACAGACGGTTGAGTCAGGTTGAGCACAAAGATCCCTGGTTCCACAGGTAACTTAAGTGCGGCGCACTTCGACAGGCCATCGGCAATGTCGTTCTGAGCTCTTGGAACATGTTCCATCTATAGGCCGTCAAAATGCTCTTCTAGCTTTCTCACTTCATCAACGTAGGCTTCCATCAACGGACTCTGATAATTCTTGTTCACTTGGCGGACGACAAGCTGTGAGTCACCCCTGACAATGAGCTTCTTGATCCCAAGGTCTGCTGCGATCCTGAGACCGGCAAGCAAACCTTCATACTCTGCGGTATTGTTCGTTGCTTGCTCCTTGGGAAAGTGCATCTGAACTACGTACTTGAGGTGCTCTCCGGTGGGTGCAACAAGTAGCACGCCCGCACCGGCGCCTTGCAGCAAGAAGGCACCATCAAAGTACATCAGCCACTCTTTGCTTGCTTCCTTAACGTGGATGCTTGTTTCTAGAATTTCTTCATCTTGTGTTGGCATCCACTCTGCTATGAACTCTGCCAATGCTCTGCTTTGGATAGTTGAAGTGCTCTCAAACTTGAGGCCAAAGCTTGACAGTTCCAGTGCCCACTCGACAATCCTGCCTGTTGCTTCTGGATTTTGCAGTATCCTCTTCAGCAGAAAACGAGTGACGACTGTGATCTCATGTGCTTGGAAGTAATGGCGCAGCTTTCTCGAGGCCACGAGAAGGCTGAAAAGCAATTTCTACATACCAGAGTACCTTGACCTAGCCCCTTGCAGAAGGGAACTGACAAAGTAAACTGGGCACTGCACCATTCTTTTCTGCATCTTCTCACGCGCCTGCGCAGATCCATCTTTGTTGGGACCAGAGCTTGTCGGTGAAGTCCCCTGCTTGTCGCTGGATGCATCTGCCATGGTTGCTGGCTCATCATCCGCCTCCCTCTCCGCTACTAACGCAACACTAACCACTTGATTGGTTGCCGCTATATACAGCAGCAACTTCTCTTGTGGCTTAGGTGCGACAAGCGTTGGAGTGGAGGACAGGTATCTCTTCAAGTCCTGCAGCGCAGCCTCCGCTTCCAGAGTCCATCTCATTGGTCCTGCCTTTTTCAATATTTTGAAAAATGGCAGGGCGCGCTCAACAGACCTAGAGATAAACCTGCTGAGAGCAGCTACGCAACCGGCAAGTCTTTGTACATCCTTGACGCGCTTTGGTGCTTCAATCTGCTCAATGGACTTGATCTTGTTGGGATTGGCTTCAATTCCCCGCTGAGACACGAAGAACCCGAGAAGTTTGCCGGAGGGGACTCCAAACACACACTTTTTGGGGTTAAGCTTGAGGTTGATCTTGCGCAGACTTGCAAAGGTTTCGTCTAAGTCTTGAATCAAAGTCGCCTTGTCCTTGCTCTTGACCACTATGTCATCCATGTAGGCTTCCACATTTCTGTGTATCTGCGGTTCAAAAGCGTCATGGAAAAGGCATTAAATGCCCGTCTGCGTCGCCCAAATAGTGCAGAAAGGGACCGTCAGGGACGCCACCGCTCGCCATGATGGCAGTCTTGTCAGCGTCGCTTGCCACCGTGCACCGCTGGCTGCACAGCCTCCTGCCACGCGCGCCTGGAGAGGCCCCAGGGGGACACGTTGGTGGATGTGCTGGAGCGCGGGTACAGAGTGGCAGCTTGCCGCGGCAAGCGCCTTGCCGAGGCCATTGTCTTGTCGCGTCCGGAAGCTTGTCGCTCGCTGGGCCTTGCCGGGACGCGTGGCGCGTCGCGGCAAGTTCCTTGAGATGCCTTGGTTGGCCTTCCCGGCAAGCTCCTCTTGCCGGGGCCTTGTCTCCTTGGCTTGAATACTTTGTTCTTGAATGGTTCCAAAGGAAACACGGAGGACCTTGGCGGTCACCCGGCAAGCCTTTCCGCGGGGTGCTGCGACTGCCCGTGCACAAGTTCGGGATACTAGGGTACCCTTACTCTAGTACACCGACAGGAAAAGATGTCGGGGAAACTGATCCACGAACACCTATGGGA